>NC_081425.1:11344738-11675694 GCF_949786415.1 Peromyscus eremicus
CAGACTTTTAATCACCCAAGGCTTGATCTGTGTGGCTTTCATTTAACACAGTTAAAGAAATTTAGTGTAAATCTTCATGAGTTCAGGTTTTGTGTATCAATTGAAAAAGTAAGTTATTAGTGTGTTTGTATGTACTCATAATGTGTGTGCGTGTGTGTGTGTGTGTGTGTGTGTGTGTGTGTATGTGGTGTATGTGTACACACAAATATGCATGTGAGTTAGTCAGAGGTCATCTTTTTGGAATCATTTCTCTCCTCCACCTTTATGTGGGTTCTGGGAATCATATTCAGGTCATCAGGTTTGCAAGACAAGCACCTTTATCTGCTGAGCCATCTTGCTGGCTTCGGGCCCAAGATTTTTAAAATGCTGTATAAACGTTGCTTCCACTTAAATTTGGCAGCTGCATCAGCAACAGACCAAAGTCAATCTGCCCTGTAGGGTTTTGAAGACAGCTACAGCTTTGAACGTTTTAAATGACATCCTTGTGCAATATCTGTTTGTTTTGTGTACATTGAAATTTATTATCTGCTTAATTACTTTCATCAGTTACAGTATCTAGATATTCTGCATAAGCTGACAACCAGCACTTGATGCTGTATCTTGAACTTTTATGCTATGGAGAAATAATTTTCATATAAACTCCATAAAACACTTGATGTCTGCATTCGGTGCTGCATCTACAGCCTCTTTGCCCTAAGAGACTTCATGAAATTAAAGAGAGTTACACCAATGGACCAGAGCAGTTATGTGATAACAGCGTGGCAGCTTCACCCAACAAGACCACTAAGGCTTCCTCCATTTGATGTAAATTGTTGCTTTCTTATCATTTGAATGTTGACTGAAGTTTGTCTTTACATGCACAACATAACTGTTTCATACAAAAGGCAATTTGAGCTGCCCCAGACCTTCATATCTTTGTTATCACACGTAGTCAATTGCAGCTGCTGAATTCACAAGACATACATCCATTACTCTCCTTTACTTGAACACCTAAGAAACATAATGCGGTATTAATTATAGGTTTTAATTTTGTGCCACAGTGACAAGGAAGGCACAGAGACAGGAAAAAGATAGAACAGACAGATTTTGATGCAATCAGAACACACATAATAGAGTTTATTCGTCATAGGAAGCAATCATGGTATATTGTGGCCTAAAATAATTGTGAAGGTAGTAGCAAATAGCATTTATTATAAATATTGTAAAATATGATAACAAAATTTAAAAAAACTGTAAAATTCATAAAATTTGACACAGATATTCAAATTTAATGTATACAGTTGGGGGAAAATGATGCCTTAAAGACTTTAAATACATACCTTCAATTTGAGAAAAAGACAATTATTAAAAGCGCAATAGAAAAAGATGCAACAAAATAAAGCATGTCTATAATCCAACACAGTTTTACCAATTGCTGAATGTGTGGTAGTATAACTGACTAATTCCCAGTACATCAGTATGGTGATATTTTATTTGTATTAAAATGTTATTTGTATGTTAATAAATAAAGTTGCCCGGGGGTCAGAGCTATTAGCAAGCCATAGGAAAGCAGGGCAGTGGTGGTGTACACTTGTAATCCCAGCACTTGGTAGGCAGAGCTGGGTAAGTCTCTGTGTGTTCAGGGATACAGCCATTATTGGACACACATGCCTTTAATCTCAATACCAAGCAAGGAAAACCTGGAGGCCTATACAGACAGGCCATGACAAGGCGGTCATGTGGTTGGGTTTACAACCAATGAGAAGGCAGAACAGGAACACTATATAAAGACATTAAAACAGGGGTAATGAGTTCGGAGAGGTAGGACCACTGCAGGAGGAAGGGTAAGGTTTTAGCTCTTAGCTCTGACCTCTTGGCTTTCTTCTTTGCATTGGTTCTGTGTTTCTTATTTAATAAGAAGGTTGGTTACATCTACAAATGGCGTCCAACGTTGTGGCAAGAGTTTCCACCTAAAAACTGAGAAAAAAGATTCTAAAACGGAGCTAAAAACAGTTCCTAATTGTCTCTCTCAAATGAGCGGCAGCTGCCGGTTTGAGCTACTGGTGGGTTCCTGGTGTGCGCGTTCGACCTGCCGTATGGCGGGAATGAGGCCTTTGCAAGTGGCACTTTGAGCTGCGTGGTGGATTTAGCCTTTGCTGGTGCAGAGCAAAAGGGGAGGTTTCTGGGCTGCCCGCTGCTTAGATAAAGGCATGGACCCACGATGGCTCCCAGAGCTGCCGGTAAGCATACCGCTGCCATGTTGGGAAGCTGAGGTGGGCGGAGCCAGCAGCCACAGCTGCTGCAGTTTAAAGCAATAGATTCACAATAAGACAGATTCAGATGTAATAGTTTAAAATGTGTGTAAAATATACGTAGGCTTGAAAGAGACAAAAAAGGTGATATATACAGTTATATAAACAAATACATAGTTTTAAAAAATAAAGTCTTTAAAGAGACAGTAAAATTAATATAAAAAATAAGCCACATAAAGATGAATATTACACAGAGAATCTGGATTGTGTTGTCTTTGGGATTCTTAACTGCAGAGAGATATTTGTTTGTAAAGGAAGCTGAGTTAAACTAATATGCATATTTTAAAGATATCTTGATTTCAAAATTTGGATATAAGGATATGTTACTTTGGAAAGGAGACTCTGCTTTTGTTCCCACAGAAAGCCAGAGGCTATGGATTTGTTCAAGATTAAGATACATCAGGTTTAACCAGCCAAGACCCCTTGAAAGGTCTCCGATGACACCATGGCCCAGATGATCCAACATCCAGAACGCTTTGAAGGCAACTGGCTCAGACAATACAGCCTCATGGACTACTCCATAATCCTAAAATTTTCTTTGTGTCCCCATAAGATACAGCGCCCCCCTCCAGCAGGAAGTAGTAAGAGAAGCTACGCCCAAATTCCCAAATTATATGTAATTTTAATTTGTTAAGGTTAAAACCTTCCTTTTTGAAAAAAAAAAAGGGTGGAAGTGCTGTGGGATGTTCTGTATGGCAAATGTGTTGCTAATTAGTCAATAAATAAAACACTGATTGGCCATTGGCTAGGCTGGAAGTATAGGCAGGGCAAGGAGGAGAATAAAGCTGGGAAGTGGAAGGCTGAGTCAGAGAGACACTGCCAGCCGCCACGATGACAAACAGCGTGTGAAGATGCTGGTAAGCCACCAGCCACATGGCAAGGTATAGATTTATAGAGATGGATTAATTTGAGCTGTAAGAACAGTTAGCAAGAAGCCTGCCACGGCCATACAGTTTGTAACCAATATAAGTCTCTGTGTTTACTTGGTCGGGTCTGAGGCTGTGGGACTGACAGGTGATAGAGATTTGTCCTGACTGTGGGCCAGCCAGGAAAACTTAAACAACACATCAGTATACATGCTTTTCTGTATTGAGTTAAAAGGCTTGTGCTTAAAACCTATAAGAATTTCCCTGTTGTATGTATAGACATACATTGAATAAAAATATTTTCCTAGAATGTAGATTTGAATTTTTTTCTTTTCCTTTTAGTTAAAATTTGTTAATTTAAATTAAAAAAATTCTGTAATTACTCAGGAAATGCACAAGTAATAGATTATTAAAGTTAAAATACTTTCTTAAATGTTTATTTCACATTTACATGTATCAGATTTTTTTTTTTTAAAGAAAAGTATAAAATTTATAGATATCCTATGACTACAAGTGAACTCTTTTGCCTGGATACACTTGCATTTTAATTCTCAAATCACCTAGATAGATATTGTTACATGGATACTAGCTTTATTAAGCAAATATAAAATTAGTTGACCAACTTATTACTATATTTATATGTCGGTATTATTCACATCATTGGAGAAAGTAAAGAAAATTATTTATATTTTACCCTACGGGCTATTGGATTGACTGTCAATATTTTATTATTGTACTTCATTCATCTGAATGATTTTTGTAGATATAGCTAACGTTCTGTTTGAAAAATACTTTTTGAGATGATTTTTTAAATGAAATAACATGAGGCTTACTTGTTTGAAAGAACTTTCAATCCAAATTTGAATATGTGTAAAACATCTCCATGTGTAGTAAACATTCTTCTAAACTGCTATTTATAAATATAGACTAGATTTAAATTACACTTAAGTTTTAGATATTTATAACACAATGGCATGTAGATAATTTATACAAATATGTCTGTAAATAAATATTTGTTAAGATATTTAATATCCTACAGATAATAAATTGAACAGTTTCTGATTTTTTTATAAATAATACTGTTTATAATTGTATATGCATATTAACCTGGTCGAGCATTGAGTGAAAAAGCTACATACCAGTGTAAAATGAGGAGTATCAGTGGTACTGGTGTGGGATAAGAAGAGTCAAACAGTTTCCCTGATCTTAGTTGGTATTTGTTTTATTAATTGTTACTGTTATAAAATACCCTGACAAAAGTAACTTATGGGATAAAGAGTTTATTTGATTTGTGAAATTTAAGCAAAAGGAATTTGTTGTAGCTAGTCACATCCAGTCAAGTGCAGAAAGAAAGTAAAGACCTACATGATTGTCCTCCTCTCCACTTTTACACTTTTATGCTGTTCAGGCTCTCCTACCTAAGGAATGATGCCACCCACAGTGGAAGAAGCTTCCTACCTCAATTAAATAATGGAAATGACCCCAAAGACATGCCCAGAGGCTACCATCATCTATACAGCTTCTCATTGTAACTTCCTTCGAAGATGACTGTTAATTATATTAAATTGACAATAAAACTATTATATTCTGTAAAATCAATCTACCTCTTAACACCATAAACATTAGATATGATCTTGAATACTTTCTAAAACAAACACACACTACTCTAATTTCCCTTTAATTTATTCTCATTAAAGTTAATAGACAAAACAAATACATAGAATATAAAAATCACTATACAATTTTGTGTTCATTTTGACCTAATTAGAAACATGATTTGTTTCTAAGCACATTTAAGAATAAATACTTTTACTGTTGTAGCTTATGACTAAAATCCATGACTACTATTAAACTATGAGAATATGAGATAGCACATGGATTCTTTAAAGGGCAAATTATTTTAATTCATATAAAATGGCTATCACCTCATATTTTTTATTTATGATGAAATTTGTTGTACTGAAGCATATTGCTTAGGTATTAACTTGGGATTGAGGCCCTTTGCCTTTTGAAATGCAACCTGAGGGGGATGTTGGAAAATTGCATGCTACTAGATTTTAGTGGCTGCCATTATGATTTTCTCTAAATCAGGGGAAGGGAAGAGTCTAGGGATTGATAAAAACATAAATATGTTTACATAGTTTGAAAATGTATGTTAAAACAAATTATCAAAAGACTAAAATTAATGATTTCTCTTTTGAGTTAAAAGTCAATTGATTTTCTTTGCAGTAAAATTGTTATTCCCAATGCCACTAAGCCTTATTGGATGAGTGAAGGCTCTTAGAAATATCACAAACTTATTTTGTTGAGCATTCATTCTTCACAAAATGCACCTTCCAACAACTCTCCTTCATATGTATGGAACACATACATATGCACCGAAGAGTCTTACATGAAAGCATCCATATAAAAACTTTTATTATGTAGCACATCAACTAAGTCTTCTTTATTGAAGCACGTATTTATTTCTAGCAATTCTTCATTCAAAATTTAACAACATTTAAATCTGAAATTTATTAAAAATGTAAAAATATGTATACTGGGTAGATTTATGCCAACTTGACACAAGATAGAATTCTTTTAGAAGAGAGAACTTCAGTGAAAATTCTAGTCACTAGATTGGCCTATGTGAGTGACTATTGTTCCTTTTCTTGATTTATAATTGATGTTGGAGGCCTGTCGCATGTGAACACTGAAGCTGGCTGAGTATGCCGTAAGGATCAAGTTATTAAGCTTAGTAAGCAGCAGTTCTCCATGGTTTCTGTATCAGTTCCTTACCCTACAACCCCACCTTGAGTTCCTGCCCTGACTCTCTTTGATTATTATGTACAGTGAGGTGTACTGTAAGATGAAATTAACCCTTTCTTCCCAAAGTTGTTTTTTTGGTCATGCCATTTTATCACATCAATAGAAACCTTAACCTACATCATGGATTTTCCCTTATTATAAATAATTACTAAATGATAGAATACAAGCTTTTAGAAACTGGGCAATATGCACAATGCTACAAATTAGCATTTGATCCCAGGTGAGATGGAGACTAAATGTAACACCTTCAAACTGGGGCTACCATTGTAACCCAAGTAAACAATAAAGTATTAGAGAATATGGATATTCACAGAAGAGCATGTGGCTTACAACTCCACAGAACTCAATTGTCAGTTAGGAGCCTTTAAGTGACACCTCTAGAAAACTACACAGAATGTGATCTTATCTGCAATACCCAAATCCAAACACTCTTATAGCCAAACAATTTTGTACATTTAATGTGAAATTTCTTGGTGGCAAATTTTAATCTAATACCATTATGGCATTTAAAATATCTATTAATTCTACTAATTACACATTTCCAAATGTCTTGCTGCCGACTCTTTAATGCCTTTATGTATACTGAACATGTTTGACTAGAAAAATTGGTGCTAGTCTTTCTTCAGTTGTTATAAACCAAACATTACACAGGTAATATAATTTCCCTAACCTACTTTAGGTATCTTGATATGTCAGACCCTCAAATTTTTGCTTAAGAGATTTAAAACATTTTTATGAGTTATAACACTTGAGTAAAGTACTGTCTATCATATAGAATTTTCAAGATGATTAACATAATATAGGTTAATTACTGAGTTCAATGTCTGCCTCTTAATAATCATTCAGTCCATATTAGTTTTCATTAATATGCCCCCAGTGTAAAAGTCACAGTTGACTTAGGAAATTTATAGAGATAATCTAAGTCACTGAAATTTCTAGTTGACCCAGATCATTGTCCTACTTCTACTTTTTATCATATTTTTATAGACATATATTCTTATGTCTATAAAAATCATATACAATGGATATAGAGTATAGCCTGTAAGGATTTATCCCTCCAGGAAGCTCTGTAAAGCAACAGCATAGTATTTTTATAATACTTAAATATTTCAGTGCTCTAAAAAGTGTGCCCATTTATATTGACAATAATTAAATTATAAAGCACAATTCCTAAACTGCAAAACATGAACCACAAACAGTATAATAAAAGAACGTATTTGATGGTGAGAATGTAGAAAAAGTCAAAGGATATAATTACATCATGGGAAATTGTTGAAACTTTGGAGAATAAAGATCAAATAATGAGAACTGAATCCATTTGTGGCTGGCAGCCTGTAAGAGGTCTTCCCAAAGACATTTGTTTCCAGGTGATTTTGTGCATCTGTAACTCCTTTCATTTATATTCATGTATGTTAATTTAGACATTGTGATCTCAAGAATAAAGCACAGAAAGTGGGAGTAGTTCCAATAGTTCCTCTCTTTCTTAGACCTCCCCCTTGCACAAGTTGTCATGATGAGCCAATAGCAACACAAAGGAGCTGCAAACTCATATGTGGGAAGAACCCAGATACCTGAGACATTCAGGGTCCCAATCTGTCACTCTCTAGAACCAAGTATACAGTTTGGCAACAAGGAAATTGTCCCAGAGAAACTAACAAGTGAGTAATAGTTATTGGTTTGAGCTATTAATTTTGAGGCCACTAGTTGATAGTACAAACAAAATGAAATGAAACAAAAATCTAACCCACATTTGAGTAGAAATGCTAAACAGCATCTGCAACAGAGCTAAAGGATTTTTATAAGGTAAAAGGGATAGCATAAATGGAAATATCAAGAAGAAAAATGTGTAGTGACTCCACTGAAGGCACAAGAAATTATGCCTTATAAAATATCTTTGAACATCAAATGTAAAGCTGTCCTAATAATCTGTTTTCATCATGAAATTGTTGATAACTCATGTGCATTAAATTGAGTCATATCCCTCATTTATTCATTATTCTTCAAAAATTGATAATTATTCTGATTGTATTAGAATGTAGACATTTCAACTGATTTTTTCATTTTTCCTCTTTCTTTTTGTTCTAAACTCCATATACTTCTCAAATTTATGTTAGACAACACTTTAAAAATCACAATAAAGTGATTTATGTCCCACAATTGTAACTATAGGCAGAATATTAAAGTTCAGGAAATTTAATTGTAAATAAACAGTGATGCTTATACTGTTAAACTCTTTGTAGATAAGAAAGTAAATAAAATTATATTTTCTATCATGGTTTGTATTAAGAATCAAGTGGGGGACATTTAAAAGAAGAAATTTCAGCTGTCATTTCTTTTTGATGATTAATAAACAAACCTTTGTTTAAAATCTGACTCATAATTACATTTCATCACGCAATTATTTAAGAAAATGTTCAGCATGGAAGTTTTAAAGCAGGAGGAAAACAAGAAGTTCACAAATACCAACACATTTTGGAAAAATGTGATCCCAAGTAAGACCATTAAATGCTTCTTTCTGTAAGGAGTTGTTTCTTGTTAAGTAAAGTTGTTTTGTAACATTTTTGTGCATTGGCATCCATAGGCTCATTACACCACTCCTAATGTAAAGTAAATGACAGAACTCAAGATTAAATCAAGTCATGGAGAAAATTTATTGCATTGAATTATATATATATTTTTTCAGTTTTGTTTCTTGCAGATGCAGAATGGACAAAAAGATTAGACTCTCTTTGTTGAGTAAAGAAAGAACTGCAAAAAGATGAACTAGGGGGAATAAAAAGGAACTTGAAATAAGAACTAATTGCTGAATCTCTAGAAATTATATGCTTCTTGTGGAGGAAAGGTTGCATTCCACGGAAAGTCAGCAATATATGAACTGAATATAAAAAGAAATGTACTTTATGATTTTGATAAATTAATAATTATCTTTAATTATCATTAAATACCACTATGACAAATTCTGTTAGATCTCTTTTTTGGTGTTCATTTTCTTGTAACTACTCAGGATATAGCAGGAGGTAGCAATTTGCCTCTCCATTGAGCAACTAATATGTTTTCCCTAGGTGCAATTGTGTTCTGCACTGCCTTGAGGATGAATAAGTTTATCAAGTATATGGCAAGAAAAAGTAACAGATAGAGAGAAATCAATGATAGTAATGTGTCACCAAATCAAAGCTAAAACACCAACAGAGAGGACTAGAGCAGCCTAGCTGGGAGTGCAATTGATATGAGGTCTGCTCCAAAGAAGGGATTTTATGGCAGTTACTATAAACCTAGTCAAAAACCCATGACTGGGTTGACTATAAGCCCAAGGTTTGGGCCTACTTCTGTTATATTCAATGGTCAAGGTGTCAAACTGCTTTCTTAATATTTACGATTCTATCTGTTATATCTGTAGATTTATGTTTCTCTCAATTTTGTTCAGAGGCATTTTTTTTTAATCTTTTTTGTTGCTTTTACTTTGTTAGTTTATGTGTATGAGTGTTTTGCCTGCATGCATGCCTGTGTACCTCATGCACACCTGATGTTGGTGTGCCAACATCACAGTAGTCACAAGAGCATGTTGGATTCCCTAGAACTGGAGTTACAGATGATTGTGAGAGGTCATGCAGGTAATGAGAATCAAACACAGGTCATTTGGAAGTGCAGCCAGTGTTTTTAACCACTGAGCTATCTCTCTAAGAAAAGAGTCATTTCTTTTGTGAGTTGAGTAGTGGGTAATGGATGGATTCATAACTCTTGAAGTTGTGAGTGTAAATAATTGTGAGTGTGTTCCTGTAAGTAAGTCATTTATAGCAACTTCTGCCTTTCCAAAGCTCAGGAAAGATGAGAGAGAGGATACAGAGAATGAAAGAGTTGGTATGTGGGAAGGATATCTGTGAAAAGCTGACTGATGGACCTGACACAAATGGTGCATTCATTGACCAATGTAGACTGTTTACTTGCACAAGTTCTAGTTCATCAAAATTACAACATAAATGAGATAGAACACCAGAAGTCTAACCATCTGTGGAGGAGATACTGGCAATTGAAGACTCCTAGAAGAGGGAGAGTCACTCTCCTTTAAAAACATGACTTATGATATGCTACCTGTGCCCAAGGATATGATCCTACACACATGGGCATATGGGAAGTACTAATTAGACTCAAAGGGTTATAAGTAACAAATAAATAGAGGGAACATGAAATTGGGAAGGTTTGGGGGGGGGTAAGAACAATATAGGGAGTTGAAGGGAGTATTGATGTGTAGATATAATAAAAATACATTGTATAAATGTATGATAGTTTCAAAGAATAAATAGAAAATATTTTCAAAAGGTTTTATAGTAAGCATAGATCATTACTGAAAGCCAGAGCTGGTTTAAGTGCACAGAAAAATTGACTATCAGGTGCCCACATCAAATCAACTCTTTTACAGCAGAACAGCTATATCCCTAATATCAGGAAGCGTGACAGAAGAAGGGAGAAAAGAGTAGCCAGAGCATCAGACATTGGCTGCCAGATATTCTCTCTACCAATGAGTAAATGAATAAATTAATTAATTAAAGTAAGAATAAAATAAACAAGAAGACTTCACATAGAGGTGGGTAGGAAGAAAGGAGTAGGTATGGAAGGAGTTGGGAGATGACTGGGCAGTGAATATTATTAAAAAAAACATTGTATGAAGTTCTCCTAGAATTAATAAATATATTATAATATTTAAAAAATGTAACCTCAACTAAGGAGATCCTTACAAACTTCCAGCAGAAACTGGCCGTGGGAGCCCCAAAAGGTTGGAATTTCTGATTGGGGTGCCAGGCAGAGCAGTGTTCCTTTGGGCAAGGCTTCCAGAAAAAGACCTGCAGTAGCAGTTGACATCCTCAAACTGTACACTTAAAATCAGACATCAGAAACTTACTAGGGAAACTGAGGCCATCAGCTGGAGTTCCCTATTGAGAGGGTGCTGGGCAGAGGTTCTTCTCTGTTCTCTCCAAGGGTACACTTTCAACTTCAGGCTCCCACCGGAACTGGGTTAACAAAAGCCCGAAACAGTTTACCTTCCAGCAGTCCCAGGTCCACAAAGCTTTTAATAACTGTAATTGGTGTTTCTTTTCTGCTTGCAACAAAGGTAGGGGCCAGCTTGCCTGAGGTCAGGTGATTTTGGAGAGGCAAAGAAGTATCTTCGTGCACTTAAATTCTCCCTTCAATAAGCTCATACAGCACAAGACAATTTACCAAATAAAACAGACATTGCACATGACTGCTGTGAATATAAGGACTATCAATCAAATAGACAACAAGATTACCTTTGCTTCTGTTCTGGCTTCCTGGTGCCCTCCATAGAACCCGAACGAAAACAAAATGTTTGCATCCTTCCCTGGCTCCTGGCAGTGCAATACCAGTAAGGGATGCTTAAAACAGGTTTCTTTGTTTGTTTATTTTGTTTCGGTTTTTTAACCAGAGTTTTTCATAATGCAGAAATCAATGAACTCTAGATCACTCTACAACTATTTCTACCCTGGAGACAGTGGATGGGGAGGACCGTCCCTGGATAGCTACCATAATGACAAGACTGTGTTTGGTTGTTCCATACTCAAACTTCTAAAGTCCAAAACAAGCTTCCATAACTCTGAATGGTATGGAGATGCAAGAATGGAACAGACCCAAACAAATGTCTGTAATTGGTCCAAAAACGACTATTGTTCATCTCAAATATGGCTTGTGATTGATACACATACCCCTTCTCAAGGTATGTTAGCAGGCTAAAGACTCACGTCGTAGGTTATCTGTGGTAAAATTTCTCTTGTGCTGACTCCTTTGGCTTTGAAGCATGAGGCTTTATAAATCTTTTGCATCCTTTGGTACTTTCTTGCCCATTTTTGGTAGTGCATCCTAATTGTAACCAACAAAGTCCAGAGACAAGTAGGGATGGTGTAGACAGAGGAACTTCAGTGACGGCAACAGGCAAGCCTACTTAGAGCTACAGACTACGTTATGAAAGTAATTAGTGAGATGACTGTTTGTCACCTGAAGAAGCAATAGTAGTCCCACTCAAAATCATGGTGACAATTCCAATAGATCTGCTAGGGACTGACTACAGGAACAGCAGACATCTGGCACCTTGGCCCCCAAGCCACCTGCTACAGAAATTACCTGGGGAATACACCAGCTTACATTATATCTCCAGAGCACAGTCTGGATGGAGACAGGCACATTGGGTAGCCCATTAGCAACAAGGAGTCAGTCAGCCATCAACCTGGTAGTGGAAGAAGCAACTAACTGTTGGAGAGCAGTCAAATCAGGGAAAATAATGAGGAGCAAAAAAGAGAAGCCAAGTCAGGAAAGGGCAAAAAGCCTCAGGAACTGAAGAAACCCAGTGACAAGAGAGCTGTGACATTGGACGTTTCCAGCTGCTGATGGGTTCAGGTCACATAGCCTTCAAGAGGACTGCAGCCTTTGTCAGGTAACAGTCCCAATACCTCAGGCTTGAATGAGGACTGGAACTAGGCAGATGCGTTCCATTCATAGTCTATATACATATTTTCTTCCCTTTATTTCAAGTGATAGATTTCTAAATAATTTTTAATGATAAACCAAATTATAATATCAATTGTCTTGTTTGTCTTTTTGCTGGCAGGAATAACAAACACACATGAGATATCTGTCTTAATAAAATTAAAGCAAGAATTTCATCTATCTTGGAATCTCTCCAAGAGAACTGACTTCAAATGTGTTTCAACAGACTTCACAATGACATTAGAGCAGAGGGAAGCAATAAAATAGATTGCTGAAGTCACCACAGTCCTGCCCAATGAGTTGATGGTGAGGATAACTGCTCCAATCCTCTTGCTCACCCATTCTAACTTTTCCTAATGTTTTATGTTCTGACTGTCTTTGTGCATATTGTGGAAACTGTAAGTAGGGAGAAATAGCACCGAGGAAAGATCTTTAGACACAAAACCCGTGTTCCCCTTCAGATTCATTAAGATCTGCATCAGCAACTGATTGAACAGAAAAACAAATGTTTTCATGAAGACAATTGATGATGTCTATTTTTCACTGACAATCATGTATTTTATGTATCATCCAGGAAAGGAATAAAAACAGTATTAACCAAAGGGAGATAACAACATTTGCTCTTTAACTTCTGTTTTATCTTATATTAGTTATATGCTTAAATATAGAACTATACCTGCGTGTATTTAAAATATGTATTAGGTATTAAGAGACAAAATAAAATGGAGAAACTTAAGAATAAAGATTGAGAACAAGAGGGAAGGTACAAATGTAACAAAGAAGAGATAGATGGAGCAATTATTGCTTATTTTATTTAATAAACACGTGCCTCGGAATGAAAATGAGATGACAGCTGTTAAATGATTTTGTGTAAGTTTAGTTCCGGCCCAAACAGTCTTCATTGTGTGGCATTGTTACACTTTTGTGATGTCAGTATCTACAGACAGACAAGACATGATTTTGCTCTAAAGCCACCTTATAACTGCTCTCAGTGAAGAAGCTCTCATCTACTCTTTTGCTGGCATAAAAAAGGTTTGTGGTAGACAGGTTGGTATATATCTTTAAGTAAAATCTTCTGTTTACTTAGTGAAGTATTTCTGAATATTGAAGATTATAACAATTTTCTGCCTGAGCAGGTGTTTGGAATCTATTACTGTGTTCAAGGGGTGCAAATTTGCGTTTAGTCATATAGAGGTTCTTAGAAGTTACTTTCTTATAAAATTGGGGTTATTGTTAGTTGTTAATTTCAAAATCAGTTGCTTTAAAATTCTACCTCAATGAGCACCTATTGATTCTCCTTAAGTATAAAGTAAGTTGAATCTCCTAAAGAGAAGTAAACATTTCTGAGTTGATTCCCTTGCTTCACTTTTACAACTGTATTCAACACTGGCCCTTACACAAAAATGGCTTTACCGATTCATTTAGTTTTCTCTATTTTCTTAATTTTAGGTAGTTACAAAGTCATAGTTCTCATACTTACTAATATCCTTTGTTCTTATTCAGCCTACTACCCTGCTTGTGTCTACTCTGTTCAGTGCTATCTTCCTGTCCTTGCACAAATAATTCCAGCTTCCAAATGTTCTATTCCTCTCTCTGTTGTAGAGTATGTCCCACTTTTAGACATCTTCCTTGTCTCTTGTAGTCATCTTTCTACTTTCAGGTTGCTAGCGTGTGTGTGTATGTGTGTGTGTGTGTATGTGTGTGTGTGTATGTGTGTGTGTGTGTGTATGTGTGAGTGTTAATTTAAATCTATGCTTAGCATATAGATAAAATGTAATATTCATCTTCCCAAGTCTGTCTTATTTTGCTTAACGCAACAATGTTTATTTTATAATCACTTTCCTGCAATGTCTTACTTCATACTATTTGCAGAAAAAAATGTTCCAAGAGTACATGAGCAATAATTTATTCAGTAATCTGTTGCTGGGCATCTAGGCTGTTTTCTTATCTTGGAAATCTATGGTGGGACAGATCAGTACCAGTATGCAGTTATTCCTATGGATTGATTGTGTACATGCTTAGTAATGGTAGTTCTGAATCATATGAAAGTTCCATTTTTACTTTTTAAGGGACTTCTATACCCTTTTCCACAGAGACCACACTAGTTTTCGTTTCCATCAACAGAGTATAAACAGTTCTCCTTTTTCATATCATGATCAACATTACTTAATATTGGATATTTGTATAGATGTTATGAATGGGGTAAGATAGAGTTTTAGTATTCTTTCTTCTGATGATTAAAGACGTTGAACATTATTTTTCCAAATATTTATTGATCATTTGTATTTCTGGTTTTGGAACCTACCTATTCAATTTATTACCACACTTATTATTAGAAATATGTGACTTCGAAGAATGTATATGGGAAATATGGTTATGTAGCTAGAGTTTTCCTGCCTGGCCCACAGTCAGGACAAATCTCTCTCACCCACCAGCCAGTCCCACAGCTGCTCAGACCCAACCAAGTAAACACACAGAGACTTATATTGCTTACAAACTCTATGGCCACAACAGGCTTCTTGTAATCTAGTTCTTTTATCTTAAATTAACCCATTTCTATTAATCTATACTTTGCCACATGGCTCGTGGCTTACCAGTATCTTATATCTCCCTTGTCATGGCGGCAGCTGAAGTGTCTCTCTGTCTCATCCTTCCACTTGCCAGAATTCTCCTCTCTCCTTATCCTCCTGTACTTCCTGCCTGGCTACTGGCCAATCAGTGTTTTATTTATTAACCCATCAGAGCAACACATTTAACATAACACTTTAAGTGCTGTGGGATGTTCTGTATGTTAAATGTGTTGCTCTGATGGGTTAATAAATAAAACACTGATTGGCCAGTAGCCAGGCAGGAAGTATAGGCAGGACGAGGAGGGGAGAATGCTGGGAACATAAAGGCTGAGTCAGATAGACGCTGCCAGCCGCCCCCATGACAAGATGTTAAGATACTGGTAAGCTGTGGCACCTTATAGATTAATAAAAATGGGTTAATTTAAGATAAAAGAACAGTTAACAAGAAGCCTGAACCATTAGGCCAAACAGTTTAAATAATATAAGAGTCTGTGTTTTTATTTTATAAGTGAGCTACGGGACTGCCGGGACTTGGCTGCAGCTGGAGAGAAACTCTCTAGCTACATGGTTATATGCTTTTTCAATCTTACTCTGATACCAAAGATGGATGAGAACAGACTCTACATACAAATGTTGAAATTAACTACCCTGATATGCATCTATATACATATACATATATATATGCATATATATATCACATACATACTTATCTATCTATCTATCTATCTATCTATCTATCTATCTATCTATCTATCTATCTATATAACTAAATTGGAAATCCATTTCCAGAAACCATTAACTAAATCAAGGAAATTGTGAATTTTGACTCCAAGCTCTCTTAGAAATGCCTGGTTTTTGCTTGTGGGATTTTGTTGATGTTGTTGTTTTTAAATAAACTACATATTCCTCTGAGCTGAATTTTTTCTTAGAAGTTTTTTTTCTCATTAACAAAGACAAGAGTTAATAAAGGAGTAGATTTCACTCAGTATCAATATGACATAAATTGCCAGAATATATGCTTAGTTTCTTTAAACATCACTGATGATAAAATACTGTTTTGATAAAATTGTCCAAAACAATGATTTTAGGTGGTAATTTTCCCTTCCTGTGTTCCCAGGGGGGTATTTAATTTGATAATAAATGCAAGTGAGGAAAAATAAACACATCGCCCATAGTCCCTCTTCATGATTATGCCTACATTCACATAAGAGATTCAGAACTTTTGATTAACGACCATGAATTTGCCAGCAGAACACAGAGAGTGGTACATATGTGTGAGCTATGTATTTGTTAAAGTATAAAATCAATCACATTTACAGTCTCTGTGTCAGATGTCCTTCTTTTTGTTAGTTTACTCTCTAGTCATGGTACTTTTCTATTGGGAACTAATTTCAGCTAATTCATAAAATCTGAATGACAATAATTTTGTCTTTATCCATTGATGAAATTTATGTCAGTGTGACTGTCAAAGTGAGTGGCTGGTATTTTCTCCATTTATAGAGTAATGGACTTCTTAAACTTGAAGAATGATTTTAAGTGTCCGTGTTGAGGGGAGTAAAAAGAAAATGAAAATGATCAATAAATGTAATGGTGTTAATGTATTTGAGCTATTAGTTCACAAAATTATTAACTAATTATCTTTGGGTGTAACTTTCATTTGCATTGTTTTATGAAGATACCTTGATGTATGTATTATACTATTTGGATTACATTTTAAATCATAAAACAG
Organism: Peromyscus eremicus; assembly: GCF_949786415.1. NCBI lineage: Eukaryota > Metazoa > Chordata > Mammalia > Rodentia > Cricetidae > Peromyscus > Peromyscus eremicus. The sequence goes on from NC_081425.1 coordinate 11,361,498, forward strand.
TGAAAATATTAATAGCTGTACTTTTACATTACAAGCTTGAAAAACAAATTTAAGTCCTGCACACCGTTTTATTTTCTTAAAAATAGCTTTTACATGTGGCATTTATTTCAATGATGCATTGAAAATCTCACTGTATTTTTATTGCTATTTTCTGAAATTATAATACAATTACATCATTTCATCATTCTCATTCCTCCCTACAATTCCTTCCATATACTCCTCATTGCTTTCTTTAAAATACATGGCCTCTTTTTTCATTAGTTGTTATTATAATTATATTCCACATATATTTTACAATATATCCCAAAATACGTAAATATATCATGCTCAGTATGTATGTTAGTTGTGTGTACATGATCACTGTTGTCTTCCCTAGGGAAGGCCGCTCCTACTTTCAGCCTTCCTTGTTTCTTGTAGTTCTTTGTGTAGGGTTGAAGTAAAAGTCCCTATTAGCATGACTATTGTTGTCCTTGTTCAGCTCAAGTTGAGATAGTCATCTTGGTGAGACTTTACTGGCTTAGCTCTGACAATCCTAGGAGCCCACTCTTACAGCAAATACCCAGGTCATTTGACTCTTGCAATCTTTCTGCCCCATCTTCTACAATGATCCCTGCCCCTCAGGTTTGAGGGTTATTCTGTAGGTATAGCAGCAGAACCATGATCTACAACTCTACGTTTTATTTTTAATGCAAAATTCATCACACAATTGTTTAGGTTTATGAAGAAACAAACTTCTCTAGATCAATTAAGAATAATTCTTTATCTGTTACACACAGCAATTTAGGGTGGATTGTTTCAATCACTTTGACCAACAGCATTGTTAGAAGACATTCATAAGGAATGTTAGTAGTTACTAGAGGGAAACAACAACAACAACATAGCAGGTAGTGCTATAAAAGGTGCTGTGGGGTCCTGCCCCATGGGGGACTTAGATCGCCTATGAAGAAGTGGCCTGGAACCCAGGGAAGGTGAACTCGTTTATTGTTAGGCAGTAAGCCTCTTTTATAGCAAAAACCTCAGAACCCTAGGAGAGGGTGAAGGAACTGACCAGTCATATTAAAAGTCCCCTATATTCATTTTCTTGTTCATGAGTTGTTTGCACATTGACATCATCTCCTGAGCTCAGTATCTTATCTTATCATAAACAACCTGAGCTAACTTCCTTCTACACTATTTGTATCTAATCTCCATACAGACAACCCAAGCTAACTTCCTCTCAGCCATCCTTTGTGTCTACTCTCTGGGTAAACAGCTTAAGCAAAGAGGGTGCCAAGGGGAAGTTAGACAAACAGAGCTTAAGCTAGCTTCCTCTCCACACCATCCTTTGTATCTACTCTCTGCGTTGACAGCTTAAACTAACTTCCTGTGGGCACCATCTTTGTGGCTCATGTATGTCCCACAAGGTGCTGTGCCATTATTTTCACGAGCTAGAAAAATCCTGTTCATGTGCTTGTATTTGATACATTTAATAAGAGCTTAACACAAGTTAAGTTTAGTCATTCATTAGGAAAATAAGAATTCAGTTGATACATGAAGTATGATGGTCTGACACAGAAGACACTGAAATTCTTGAACATGCACAGGAAGAAATTCAGAAAAGATTATGTAGATGTAACCAACTGTCTTATTAAATAAGAAACACAGAGCCAATTCAGAGAAGAAAGCCAAGAGGTCAGAACTAAGAGCCTTACCCTTCCTGCTTCAGCCAAGAGAGCTCTCCGAAAGGGGGGCTACTTCCTGTCTGTTCGTCTTTATATAGACTGTCTGTTCTGCCTTCTTATTGGTTGTAAACCCAAACACATGACTGCTTTGTCACTGCCTGTATGTACAGCCCTCCAGGTCCTGTATGGTATTGAGATTAAAGGCGTGTGTCTCCAATGTTGGCTGTATCCTTGAACACACAGAGATCTACCTAGCTCTGTCTACCAAGTGCTGGGATTAAAGGCATGCGCCACCACCGCCATGCTCTTGCTATGGCTTTAACAGCTCTGACCCCCTGGCAACTTTATTTATTAACATACAATTAAAATCACATTTCAGTACAAATAAAATACCACCATAAGATTATCCTAAAGTAATTGAAATATATTATTTGACTTGTTCTATGAATAAAGTAAGTATGTAATATTAAAATTTGCAGCACTATATAAGCTTAGTCTGAAGACTCAGTTTAAACATGGAAAAGTGTCTCTGCAAGCTTCTGTCTATATTTTTGTAACAGTTTCATTTGATTTTCAATTATCTCTGTTCTGCTTTGTTACAAGTTGCACATTTATTTGAATCGTTTCCAAATTTTTCATGAGTTGATAACAGAGGTATAGCACAATACAGTTAGAAGAACGAAAGTACTTCTCTTCAAGACTTAAGGCTGACATAAACTAAGTAATCATAACTTCATTACAGTGAAAATATGTCATATCAAATATTAAATTTCATACAGTTTATTAATATGTAGTATACCTATGACAATTGACATGGACTAATTTGATCTTGTAGATTTTGAGATAGTTTTAGTTCATAGAAAAAATTCAAAAAATTCTAGGTTGTTTTAGTTGTACCAAGAAAACTAAGAAATGAACACTAATCTACTGACCTAATTTATATTTTAATAACTATATATAGATGCATTCTTACATGTGTGTATATCTTCATTATATTGTTTATATCACATGTATGGGAGTCAACATAAAGGGCAATTCTATTATTTTTAATTTCCATTTTTTAGCTCAGACAGCCCTGCTTGTTTTTTCCTAGTCCATTGAAATAATAAAAATGTCCCTGACCCCTATATTTGTGTCACTTCCATAATGTTATATACATTGTACAATAGAACATGTAACCTCCTTTCATTAAATATATGAACTGGCATGTTGAAGCTGCGTACTAATGGAGTACCATGTTATGTTTCAGCATATGTATACATTATATGATCTTTTACTTTTATTTATCCTGCAAACATTTATAATTCATTCATTGTAAAAAATATTCAAAACATTCTTCTTTGAAATATACTATACATAGTCACTCTCTTAATTTATTCTGAGTGTTTCATGGGTACTAACGTAAATTGAAACATGTAATATGCTGTAGTTGGGTGACATGTTCTGAGTAAGACAGAGTCTTCTCATTATGCAGTTCTTTCTTTGTGTAGGTTAGAGGAAATAGTCAGCTGCCTGATGAGTTACACAGATAAGAGGTAGATTAAATGAAATACCCTTTTCCACCCCTTTCTTTTTATTCTATTTTGAAACTATATAGAAGTGCAGAAGTGAGGATGAACATTCAGTCATAAATAGTTAACAACAGTCATATAAATATTGTGCAAATATATTAACCTTGTTGGAGAAAGTGTATCATTATGAGATGGGTAGGCTGTGAGATTACAAAAGACTAGTATACCATTTCCATTGTTCCTCTTTGCCTCCTACTTTTGGATCAAGATGGGACCTCTCATCTATTTCTTCCACCATGTGCTATTCTACTATCATGGACTCTAGTACTCTAAAATCTTAAGCCCAATTAAAATCTGTTTCATAAATTGGATTGGCAGTAATATATTATCATAGCAATAGAAAAGTAACAAAGACAACTTTTTCCCTTACTTTGGCTATTAAGAAAATGCTTTGTTCCTGCAAAGAGAATCGTGGTTCTATAATGCCAAGAAGGATATGTAGAAGGGAAAATAGAAGCTTAGCATTGATTTCTATGTTGCACCTCAAGTCTTATGTAGTTAGGACAACTATCTTCTACTTTACCAATTTTCTAGTCCACTTAGACTTACTGTTTTGAAGATGTGTTCAGTGGTTTTTACATGAGTGGGATAAACTCTGAAGGCCTGAGCTCACCTACTATGGCTGTGGCTGCATGTGAATGGGCTTAATTTTAATGTTTCGTCCATTATAGGGAGTGAGCTTTGATAAAATATTTTGAATAAATGATTTGGTTTTTTTATACTATCTTGAAATGCAGGGATATTCTGTGCGTTTAAAAAATGAAATAAAAATGCAATGCTTGCCATCTGGAGACTTCTGCCTAAATAGAAATATTACATGTGGGACTAAGAGAATATTAATTATGCCATTTTCTTCATTAATATTCTCTACATCAACTCTATTGAGTTCTCTGATCAGTTTTCTGGATTAAGCATCACATTTGTGAGCTTAAAAAAGTTTTGGCCATGTACAATTATCATTTATTGTCTTAAATTGCAAGCATTTCATGTTAGAAAATATTTTGCAGTTTTCTTTTATTTTTGTGATTATAATTACAGAATTTCTCCCTTTCTTTCATCGCTTCGAACCACCTTATATACCCCTACTTGTTCTCTTTCAAATTCATTCCCTATTTTCATTAACTGTTGCATTATATAGGAACTATATATATATATATATGTATATTACATACACGTAATATATATTATAGCATACTCTGTCTATATTGTGTTATTCACATATATGTTTTTAGGACTCTTCATTAGTTGTCTTGGCTATTCTAAATATGAGAATAAAAATATCTTTTAAAAAGATGTTGCTCAAAATTTCCCATTATCACAAACAAAACCAAAAAGAAGGGCTGGAGTTATGGTTCAACATTTAAGCACTTGCTGGCCTTCAGTGATTTTGTTCTATACAGACAAAGATCAGGTTTCCCCCACAACGTGGTGGTTACTAATGTGGGGATGACTTTAGTTTTTTAGCAAGTTCTACCCTTAACTGAGAGATGCCTCACTGTAACAGTGGACACAGCATAGAAGGGAGAAATGATTCATAAGACTTTGTAAAAAATCCCACTATCTAGGCTAACAAAGCAGAGCTTACCGTGCAACTTATTGTGAACTTCCCTGATTTATTATGCAATTCTTGGAAGCTTATTGAGTGTCCCTATTGTCACACTTCATGATTTACTGAGCAATACAGAGGAGCTTATCTTATAACTTGATAGTGCAATTGTGATTTACTATGAAATGGTTGTTCCAATCTGTTTCTGCAAAGGGAAGATTTTATTCAATGTTTCCTAATTATAGACAAGCCTCATCAGACACTTTACTTTCAATACAAGCAGTATCTAAAACACTTTTAATGCATCTTTTGAAAGCGGGAGTTTTCTTCCTTCAAAATGTTCATTTATCTAAACCACTGTCTGTAGGCCAGCTCTACAAAATTGAAAAGCTGCTTCTACTTTATTTAATATTGCAACATGATGACATATCAATTAATTTTACTTGTATTTATAAAAATACTAAAATTCTGTTGCTTTGAAAACATTGATACTGTTATATTTGACAAAATGAAAGAAGATTTCTAAGAAGATTTTGTGATGCTTGGGTTAAGTATTTGTCCCTCTTTCACTTAACATTATTCAAAAGAAGATATTATAATTCCATATTAAGTAAGATTATAAATTTACAAATAACCATTAAGATTTCTATGTTTTGAAAATGTGTTTAATTTTTATTCTAGCATATGGGAAACTTCTATAACAGGTTGATTTTCAATTGTTAATCCTTGTTTATTTTTATGAAGTTACATTCATGTTTTGATTTTAAAATTTGCTTTCTTTGGTATGGGTTCTATGTATATTGCTGAGGCTGATCAGGAACAACTGAGCTCAAGGGAAACTTTTACTTCAGACTTCTGAGTGCAGAGATTACATACAACATATGCCACTGTGCTAAAATATTTCACAATTCTATAATTCTTCACTTTATATAATTCTATTCATTAATAAATAATATATAATGCAACAGTTTAATGAAAATAGATTTTATATTTATCTTCCCATATTTGAAAATTAAATTATTTATACTCATTAATATCATTTAATATATATATATTTCATACAGAATATACCAAATATTAATTATATGAGTGTCACTCATACATTGTGGAATGGCTCAGTCCAGAACAATGTCCAGGAGTTTTTATTTGGAAGTTATATAAGCACAAATGAAGAATGTTGGATTTCTCAATACTAGAGGGTAAAAAGAACAGATTAGAAGTTTGGATATATATCATTAGAGATGCTTTATAGTTAGGAATAATGGTATCTGAACAAAACGAATAGTTAATAGTTCTAGAGCTAAACACAGAATCTTTGCTTGGCCAACTTACATATATCAAATTTGATGATTTCATATTTTCTCACAATATGTGGTCATTTCCTAGTAAGGAATTGACAGGTTGATGCAAAGTTCAAAAACAGTTATAAACTATAACTGAAAAATAGGTAACTTTAGAAAAAAATGGTGCTACTGAATAATAACAAAATATCTCCTAAACAGAAATACTATTAGATTTAGATTAAAATTATTAATTGTGAGTTACAGAGATAGCTCAGCAGTTAAGAACACATAGTTGTCTTACAGATGACCTGAGTTCAGTTTCTAGTACCCAAGCTTCATAAACCTGTAATTTCAGCTCTTATCTACACACACATGCAAAATTTTAAAATAAATAAAAATAGGACATGATAATATTATATACATATACACTGAAAATTTGTTTATGAAATTGTTAAAATATAAGTAGATATATAAAAGAAGAGAACAGAAATATATTTACTTTAAAAGCTGAAGATGTGAAAGCTATAAACACTGAAAGTTAATGTTGTAGTATTGAAAATAGGAACCCAAAATTCCTTGAAAAATGATTATAAAGACCTAAATATAAAAAATACAATGGCAAGAAGAACAAAATATTTATCAATAACATAGCCCTGTTTAAAATAAAAATACTATTTTATGTTTAAGAATGCTGTTTCCTGTATGTCTGTACACCATATGTATTCCAGATACTTGTGGAGGCCACATGAAGGGCATTGGAGTCCCTGAAACTGGAATTATAGGCAGTTGTGAGCCTCCATGTAGATGTTTTGAATCAACCTGAGTCCTCTGGAAGAACTGCAGTGCTCTTCAGTATTGATCAGTGACTAGAGCCCCTGTAGCCTATTTCTTAAGAATATATAATGACTCTCAGATGGAAATTGGGCTAGGCACCAATCTGTGAATATAGCAGAACATATCCATGGGAAGCAAGCCCTTTTCTGAAGAGAATTGGAGGAGTGTATGGGGAGGGTGAAGGGAGGGGAGGGATTAAGAAGATAAGAGGGAGGAGAAACAGCAGTCAGGATGTAACAACAAGAATAAATAAATAATATATAACAAAAGCATATTTTAAGTTATAACTCATTCTTGGACATACATAATACAGAGAAGTGAGGTTGGAATATGATGTCAATTGGCTGCCTGCCAGAAATAGATTGTAGCACCCCATTGCTGAAGACACTGTGCATTTTGGTTGTAAGACACTCAGAAATTAAACTGACACTCAGCTTGGAAGTTCTTCTGCTGTGGGATGTTCTGTATGACAAATGTGTTGCTCTGATTGGTCAATAAAACACTGATTGGCCGGTAGTCAGGCAGGAGGAACTATAGGCGGGACAAGGAGAAGAATTTTGGGAAGTGGAAGGCTGAGTCAGAGAGGCACTGCCAGCAGCCACGTTGACAAACAGCATGTGAAGATGCCGGTAAGCCACGAGCCACGTGGCAAGGTATAGATAATGGATATGGATTAATTTAAGCTGTAAGAACAGTTAGCAAGAAGCCTGCCACGGCCATACAGTTTATAACCAATATAAGACTCTGTGGTTACTTGGTCGGGTCTGAGTGGCTGTGGGACTGTCAGGTGAGAGAGATTTGCCCTGACTGTGGGCCAGGCAGGAAAACTCAAGCTACATTCTTCCGTGGTTTCATTTGATGGTGTCACACAAATTGCTGCAGGAGAAAAGTCACCAAGGCCTCCCAGCTGTGGCACACACACTCTTTGGTTTTTAATTTTTGTTATTAAAGTCTTTGCATAGACAGTCACAAATAAAATTAGAATTTGAAGTGTTTTAATGTGTTTTTGAGCTTAACCATTGCCAATGTTTATGAAATCTGTAAATGTACCAGTTTTTGTGGGCTTTTTAAAGCTGTTTCTTAATTATTGTCAAGTAATCAGATTACAAGTCAATGACATCAGTTTATTTCATTAACTTTCTTACACATATTAATACTACAACTCTTTCAAATTTTTAACACTTATTACATTATTATTATTACATAACAGACCTGAAGAGACTGTTCATTGGTTAAGGGCACTGACTGCTTTTCCAAAAGACCAGCGTTCTGTTCTGAGTACCCATACTGGGTGGTTCACAACTGCCTGTAAATTCAGCTCCAATGGCATCTTCTTGTCTCTAAGGGCATCTGCTCACACAAGGTACACAGACAAACACAATCAAAAATACAAATAATAAAAACTTTTGAATACTTAAAGCAATATGAAATGCAGATACAAATCTAATAACTCTGACATTACTATAGACTGAAAAAGGAGATTTGAAATATAGAAGAGGCACAACCAATTTAAAGCATTGTGTTCTGGGTCTAGAGAGACAGCTTAGCAGTTAGAAGTGCCTTTTGCTCTTGCCGAAGAACGGAGTTCAGATGTCAACATTTGCCCTGAGTGGTTTATATCTGCATATAATAGCAACTCTATCAACTCCAGGGAATCTGATGTCCTCTTCTGGCCTCCAAGGTCCCCATAAAAGTTCACATATATTGAACATTTATTCACATAATTACACTCACATACACATAAAATAGTGAAAATATTGCTTAAAGCCTTGTTTGTTTTTTATTTTCAATTCTAAATGTTGTGCCTATGACACGAATAATAGTAAATCAAAGCATTATGACAATCTCTGATCTTGTGTCAAGGTCCACATTTATATTATATAACAGAAATATTCTAATAGGAATGAGCATTATGTTCCATGATATTATGATAATAAAATGTTGAAGACTAATAGACTTACACTTTCCAATGCATTTAAAATTTTACAGTTTGAAAAATATATGTATTCTGGAGAATGGTTTTCCAATTTCTTTTAAAATCAAACTGTAGTTTGTAATATTTAGTCTTTAAGTATTGATACAGATTTAGAAAAATACATTACTCAAAATTTCCAACATTTTTGCTTTACATTTGCTGGAAAAAAAGTGCTCATAAATATATAAGATTATCTCAAGTCCACGTGAAGGGGATGGACCTACTGATCCAAAACAGCAGAATCTCCACAACATAGGACAACATCAGGATATCCCAGGGGAGACCCAGTGAGAACCTAATATCAGTGGCATAGCAGAAGCCAGAGGCCTCTAGGCAGGTCAATGACTCCAGGCGATGAACACTTGCAAGTAAAGATGAATGGACTAACGGGTAAACTGTGGGACTCAACAGGCCACACTACAGCTTCTGTGATAAGATTTTTCTCTCTTTTGCTTTGTTTGTTTTGTTTTAAGTCTCCTTTTTTGTAATTCAGTTTTGATACTAGGATAGACTTCAACACTATTTTTGAACAACAGTAATAAAGAGAGTTATATTCTGCATTTTGTTATTTTATTATTGCCGCTTGTCTCTGTTTTTGTCTTCTCACATGGTCATTTTCTTAATAGTACTATGAAGATTTACGGAGAAGATTTACGGGATCCTACTAGAATTCTCTAGTTTGTTATGTGTGAATATTTCTTATTACAACACATCCTGAAATATAATACCTGGGAGAAGTTAGAGGAAGGTTTTCCTAGTAGTCTCACAAGATAAGCTTACTTCCCTTCTTTATAACACAATGACAGTTTTGCCTGCATATCTTTCACATCTTTTTATGACAGAGATCTTTTTAGTGATATCATCATAGTGTTAGTAGTATATCACTCATTACTTTGTCTCATGAATGTTGTGAATAGCATTCAATCTGTTCTCATTTAAAAAATAGTAGAAAATGAAGATGCCTGCCACATGTTGAGAGATTGTAGGTACATGTGTAGATATGTGTTTATGATTTTCAGCAATGACTTGATTTTTTTTCTTTTGAAAGTTTATAATTTTTCCTTATATCATATAATTTTCAGGAAATAAAATTGTTCATCAATGATCTTAGCAGACACATACTGTTATTTTTGGATATCTCCCTATGTTTTAGAACTTAGTAAACATATTGATTTCCCAGTTTTCAACCTTGCGAGCACACATTCTTTTCAAGGGCATGTAGCTAATTTTAAGTGTTGTTCCTTTATATTTGCACTTCACTATTTTTTTCTTGTTTTGAAAGTATTTTATCTGAACAGAAAAATATGCTCCAATATAATGTTCATATTATCATGGTTGCAAAATACCAATAATTAATTTCAGCAACTTTTGATGTATTTATTATTTTTTTATTAGTCAGTGAGTTTCCTGTGATGTAATTTTCTGTTATTATTTATATAACTTGTCTGGCCCTCAATTTCTCTACATATCAGAATAAATATCAACAATATTTCTTAGAACTACTTCACTTTTTCATTACTGATCTCTCTGTTGGTTGATTACTAATAAATGCATAATTTATTGTTCTCTAATATTGTTACATTTTCTGAAAAAATAAGGATAATGAAAGCTGTATATAATGCTTATTCTAGTCAAGTGAGTTTTAAAGATATTAAAAATTAAAGTTCATAACAAATCGTAAAACCAAGAAATACACAAATCATTGTTCCCTGAGATATGGTATAATTTTTAAGTTTAAATCAATCCTGTGAAGTTCATTTTGTCAGTTACTTTATTATGTGAAGCACTTCCTTATAAAGGTTAAAATTGTGGTTTTGCTTCTTCCTGGGGATCATTGACTGCATTGGTCTACAAAGGGAGGGAGCAGAAACGGGTAACAGGGTTAGGACCTCTGTGGGTATCACAGAGACAGCTCTCCCGAAGACAGACTTTGGTGAATCAGCTCAACTTTATTCCAGACTATAAGGAATATCTAGGCTTAGGGAGGCTGCAGACAAACCCTAATTTGTGTAAAATAGCATGGTTCTATCACACGGATTCTTAGTGGCAGTGTTGTCCTATAGCAGAACTCCTAGCACAGGTCTTCTTAGCAGGAATCTGTGCCAAGTGTCAAGCTCAAGACACATCTGACATCTTGCTTAGAGATAGCTTTCAGATAAGGTCGGTCCTCTGGGCCCAGGGACGTTCTCCAGATAAGGGAAGGCATAGAACAGGAAGTTCTGCTGCAGGGAAGGAGTCTCCACGTTACCAAGTTCTTGGAAAAAGCTGCCAGACCATAATAGACTGCAACCTCTGACCAGCCAACAAGGCCTTCCAACAAAAATTTTACAAGTGTGCAGATGCTGACACTTTTGTTAGCACCCATATGCTACTGATTTTTTTTATTATTTATAGACATACACGTTATTACATTTCAACAGCCTAAATCAATATAGAGTCATATAACTAAATACATAATACTGAGGCAATAATACAATATTGGAGGAGGTTATGGTGATGTGACTCAGCAGGCAAGAGTCCTTGTTCTATATACTTGAAGATCAGAGTTGGAATCTCCACATGAAAGACTGGCATGCCAACTGTTCCTGTAACCCCCAAATTGAGGGATAGGGACTAGTGTATCCTGAGAGATTATTGCTCTGCTATCCTAACTAAAAAATGAGTTTCCAGTTCATTGAAACACCCTGCTTCAAGGCAGTAAATTGAAGAAAGATAGACAATGCTGGGCGGTGGTGGTCCATGCCTTTAATCCCAGCACTCCGGAGGCAGAGACAGGCAGATCTCTGTGAGTTCGAGTCCCGCCTGGGCTACAGAGTGAGCTACAGGAACGACGCAAAGCTACACAGAGAAACCCTGTCTCGAAAAATAGACGAATGTTCCTAATATACTTCTCTGGCCTCTAAATGGGCATTTACTACTGTGTGTGACCCTACGTAGTCACATGCATGCACCATATACACACAATTACAGATGATAATAAATTAGAAGATAGAGAAGACTTTAATCTTTTTAATTAAATCTTCTCAATATATAATTTACTCATTTACAATAGCTCATCTGAAAGTAAAACTTATATTTTGTGTATTATTTTTGCCATATATGTATAGCGAATTAATAAATGCATTTTTTACATTTGGATTTCATATTCACAGTTTAGCAAGCCTAACATATAAAATACTGTTATTCCCATTGCTAAGAATACATTAAATTCTCAGTAAATTTCATATTATTATTTCAATAACTGATTTTTTTATTATTAAGAAGATAGTAATACAATTCAGAGAACAAACTTTCTTAGACACAAGAATTATGTGGACATTTACTCTCTAATTTTAAAAGGGAAATATCCCAGTTCCTACCAATATTTAGGTCAACAATAAAAGATAAAATTCATAAGGTGGGAGTGAGGCTTTCATGTTTCCCCTCCATTACAATATTTACCCACTAGAAATTTCACCATTAGTTTTATTAGTTGGCAAAAGGTGGTGATTGTAGAGTTAATGTCAACTGCTAAGTGGGACAGTTCGAGTGTAGCTGTAATTCCAGAAAGCAGCAGATGAAGCAGAAATGGATAGGAGGAATCCACCAATAATCAAGGTATTCCCATTTCAACAAAAGCCGAGTCCCATTGTGACTGTGTATCAGTCTTGGTGCAAGCAGAGGAAGACCTGGTAGAATATCGTGATTCACACATATGTTCCCAGGAATTGGCATATGCTGTTGTTTGGACTGGAGAAGAGTTATGCAGTCACAATAATGCACCACCCACACAGACAGTAGAACTCAGACATGGTTAGCCTCCTCTGCCTCAGCATAAATTGTTCTTCTGGATGGCTCATTTTTTTCTTCATTGAAATAAGGTTGTAACAAAATCTAGGATAATACACATTGCTTGTAGTTCACTAATTATTCATATCAATTATACCCATATAATAAATTCTAGACCACACACACAGGCTTTATTGAACATCCAGCATCTCTAGATTCTAGCCGCTTGATGAATAAAACTAAGTTCATTAGCCAATAGTAAAGGCCTTGCATAAACATCCTCAAAATGAATGTGAAAATTGAGTGTAGAAACACAAAGTAACACATTTAATAAGTAATAATAAAACAGAGTATAACCTTTAGCAAGAATGAATGAATATGGCACAATCCACTTTTTTTCTATAGGTGAAATTTTTAAAAAAGGTATAAAATCAGATGACAAAGTGATTTCAACTGTCTCTAAAGTTTGGTTTGTAAAGCAGTTTAGATGATTTGATTTACAATAGCCTCAGAAAATACAAGACATTCTTATTATTTATCAAGTGATTCTATAATGATTTGCTGTTGCTGCCTCCACTCTGTGAGAGAATGAAGACTCAAGAGTGAAAAATGTAAGGTAGAAAAAGGTAGAAATCAAGTTGTTGAAGAAAATTTATAATGCCAGGAGGTGTTGGAGCTGGGATCTGGTTATGAACATTTATTCCACAGCCTTTGCACTCAGTCATTAGATCATTGTTGTGACTATTGCTCTGTGCGATGCAGTTTCAAGAGAGGGTAATGTCAATATTTAAATTCTGTCAAACAAATGCTTTAATTTCATAGAAGATATTCATTAGAACACATAGAAATTGAATGATATTTGAAGATGCTCCTAAATAAGCTATTTTCAACAAATGTTTAATGAATTCAGACTAGTTTTTACCTGTTTTCTTTCAGACTCAGTTCTCAAGATGCATTCTACAACCAATTTAGAAATACAAAGAGGAGTATCATAATATAATATCAAAAATACTGAATAACCTATATATCTATCTAGTAAAAAGATAAACACTCATAAATGCTTTTATGAAGGTTGGACATCAAAGTTATCTACCAGACCAAAAGGAAAGTTGATCAGACTATTCCTCACCATCTTATTTTCTGTGGAAACAGAAAGCAGAAGAAATTTAACAAACTTCATCTATGATTCGCTATCATTTCTTAATATTATTATTGAGTTAAATAAGCTTCAAATTTTTCATTGGGTTGTCACATAGGAAATGGAGTGTTGAGTAAATTAGTTGCTGTGCAGAATAAATAATATACCTTACACATATACACTGCTTCATACTTTACTTATGGCTTTCTAAGTCTTAATTTTCAGAATTTTACCTTTCTTTCTTCATGCATTTTTGGGTACTGAGTAGTATTACATCTAAAGATGAGTTCTTAGTTTTCTTGTATGGTTTCTGGTTTAGTACTCAAGAACTTACAATTTCCCTGGAAGTATTATTCTCACATAGCTTGAGATTTAAATCTCATAAATTCCACCAGACATTTTTGAAAGTGAAGAAAAATGTAATACTCTTCTTATTTGAGTGGTTTTTAGGAGTTTCATATTGTCCTTGAAAGAACTCTTGAAATGGCTTTACTGTATATGAAGGTACACAAACAAATCAAATTTGAAAACCAATATTTTAAAATATTATTAGTTTTCTCTGTGTAGTAAATCAATTCTGCATAAAAATATCAAGTTTCTGTTTTCTGAAACCTTTCTAAGAATAATAAACAAACAACACTAACTAGCAATGTGGATTAAAGAGTAAATACTGACAAATAAATGTGGAATATAACCATTTCCAGAGATTCACATTGTTGTCACCTACAGATCCTTTGCCCTGTACTGGAGAAAAAAGTCTATGCCTTTTTCCAGAAAAGATATGTTTCTACAAGCAAGTGACAGTCTTTTCTGGACCCTCTCGAATAAGAGGGAAGAATGGTTGTCTAAGGTCCTTATGTAAGATCAGACATTAATAATGTTTTCACTTCTACTTCTTCCCAGATTTCTTCAGGACCTGTGAGTCTGCCCGCATCCCATAGCCACATAGATCTCGGTAAGAAATGAGGCATGAGAAATAAGCAAGAAGGTATTTTGTAGGAAAAGAATATCTATTCAATCAGTTGCCTCTTATCTAGAAAGCAATAATAGCATATAAAGGAAAAAAAATCCAAGTTGCATATGTTATTTACAGAAGAGAAGGTTAACTTTGATTTGAAATCTAGAAAAAGTAAATTATTATTCTTACCAATTAGATTTTTTTTTCAGGGAATGTTTATCTTTTTAAATTAGATATTTTTGTTGTTGTTGTTGTTGTTTTTTTTCTGGACTCATCTGATACCATTCTGCCTGATTCTGTCATCATATCCCACCTCTGTCGCTACTATTAAGATTAGATAGTCTAGTCTCTCTGCTCCTCCCTGTTCCAGAGACAGCCTTATCTTTTCGTGCTATGCCAGCCTCGTTCCTGAGACAAGATGGTGAAGATTTCGGTGAACGGATTTGGCCGAATTGGACGCCTGGTTATCAGGGCTGCCTTCCATGCAAAGTTGAAATTGTTGCCATCAATGATCCCTTCATTGACCTCAACTACATGGTCTACATGTTCTAGTATGACTCTACCCATGGCATGTCCAATGGCACAGTCAAGGCTGAAAGTGGTAAGCTTGTTGTCAACGGGAAGGCCATCACTATATTCCAGGAGCAAGATCCCGCCAACATCAAGTGGGGTGAGGCTGGTGCCAAGTATGTCGTAGAGTCTACTGGTGTCTTCACCACCATGGAGAAGGCTGGGACCTGCTTGAAGAGTGGGGCCAAAACGGTTATCATCTCCGCCCCTTCTGCTGATGCCGCCAAGTTTGTGATGGGTGTGAACCATGAGAAGTACAACAATTCACTCAAGATTGTCAGCAACACTTACTGTACCACCAACTTCTTAGCACCCTGGCCAAGGCCATCAATGACAACTTTGGCATTGTGGAAGGACTCATGACCACAGTTCATGCCATCACTGCCACCCAGAAGACTGTGGATGGCCCCTTTGGGACTGCCCAGAACATCATCCCTGCATCCACAGATGCTGCCAAGGCTGTGGACAAGGTCATCCCAGAGCCAAACGGAAAGCTCACAGGCATGACCTTCCATGTTCCTACCCCCAATGTGTCTGTCAGGGATCTGACATGCTGTCTGTAGAAATCTGCCAAGTATGATGACATCAAGAAGGTGGTGAAGCAGGTGTTGGAGGACCCACTAAAGGGCATCCTGGGCTATACTGAGGACCAGGTTGTTTCCTGCAACTTTAACAGTGACCCCCACTCTTCCACCTTTGATGCTGGGGCTGGCATTGCTCTCAATGGCAACTTTGTGAAGCTTGTTTCCTGGTATGACAATGAATTCAGCTGCAGCAACAGGGTGGTGGACCTCATGGCCTCCAAGGAGTAAGAAGCCCATCCTGGACCACCCATGCCAGCAAGGACAGAACAAGAGAGACCCTCAGCTGCTGAGCAGTGTCTGTCCCATCTCAGTCCCTGACACTGAGCATCTCCCTCAGTTTCTATCCCAGACCCCCAGAGTGACAGGAGGGACTTAGGGAGACCTACTCTCTTGAATACCATCAACAAAGTTCACTGCACCCGTAAACAAAAAAGATTAGATAATCTATCATCAAATTAATTACATATACTTATTCTCAAATTAATTTTCTATCAAATAAAAATTTCTCTAATAAGGTAGAAATATTCATATGTTTCCCATTCCCTCAGCTTCAAAAATTTTCCAGGAACAAAACAGTGGATACTGTATCTCCAAACTCCTAAGACAGAGTTTAAGAAATGTAATAGAAATGAAAGATTATTTTATGGGTACCATTATTACATACTTGACAACATGACCAGTCTTGAATGTTCTTATGTGGCTATGTCTGATGAGATTCTTTATATATAAGACAGGACAAGTCTTATTTTTTTTCAATGGAGGAAGAGATTATTTGGCTGTCTGTCTAATGGTACAGTCAGTCCATCAGAACAGGGAAGGCATGAAAGCAACAGCCTGTCACATTGCATCCCCCACCCCCACTCCCCGGAAGCAGAGAGAGGCAGTGCTGATGGTCCATTTGGTCTCTTTATTTAAGCAAGGACCCTGACCCATATGGTGCCACTATTTCAGAGTAGATCGTCTCATCTAAACATCTCTGAAAACACCCTCTCCAGCATCTCCTAGGTTGTTCTAAATCCTGTTAATTTGACAAGATTAACCATGCTGGCCAGTAAGACCAGAACAATTTGAACCCCAAGATTACTTTTGAAGCCAGCCTGGACTACATGAAGCCTTGTCTCAAGAAAACCAAAACAAGGATGTGATTGTGGTTCAAGTGGTAGAGGGCTCACTGACAACACAGGAAGGTCTCCCCTCCGTTCCCAGTGCTGTGTAAAAATGAAACAATAGAAAAATGGTGCAGTGGTAGTGACTGCTAATAATCCCAGAATTCTGGGGGTAGAGACATGAAGATTAGGAACACAATGCCATCCTTGTCTCCACAGAAAGTTGGATGCCAGCTTGGGCTAGATGAAACCCCATGATAAACAAACAAACAAACAAACAAACAAAAACCAGACAAACAAACACATTCTCTTTTCTCTGATCTGTTCCAACAACTACTTTGGTAGCATCAAGTATCACTGCTGGCTGGGTTCTCCTTGCATGTCCTCATGACTTCAGGCACACTCACATAGCTATCTCTTCACTGTGATGCTACCATACTGGCCAGGCAATCATTACTGAGAACCAGCACAAGCTTTCACATCTTCCGTTCATGTGCCCTAAGATAAAATATGTTACTTGAGGTACAGAGACCAACCAGAGGTCAAAGCTCAACCAAAAAGTGGGCCATGTCTGACTCCATCACTCTCAGCTCCAGCATCATGGCTGCCTGCATATGCCAGATTCTCTGCCATGATGATAATGGACTAAAACTCTGAAACTGTAAGGGAGCTACATCAATTAAATGGTTTTATTTATAAGAGTTGCCATGGTCACAATGTCTCTTCACAGCAATAAAAAACCCTAACTAAAACAGAAGTTGCTACCTGGACTGGAGTATTGTTGTGATAGGCCTGATCATGCTTCTGTTTGGAGTAATATAGACTTTAGTACTTTGGGTTAGGAAAACAGTGGAATGCTTTAAGCACTATTTAATGATGAATAAGAGTAGGAGCATGGGAAAAATGGTGCTGATAAGGTTTGAAATGTCAGGAGTTGACTCAAGAGGTTTCAGAGAAAATTTTAGTTTGTTGCCTAGAAATCACTCTTGTGATATTTTGGTGAAGGAAGTGGTTGCCTTTTGCCCTTATCCTAAGAGTTTGTCTGAGGCTAAAGTGAAGAGTTTTGGATTAATTCCCTTGGCCAACGAAATCTCAAAATAGCCTACCATAGACTTTGTAGTGTGGAAATTAGTGGTAACTCTAGTAAAGATACATAATGAAAGGAACAAGCTGAGCAAGGAAAAATATTTGAGAAGAAGAGCACCACAAAGTAGAATGGAGCTGAATTCTTTGTTCAAAGAGATACACAGATTAAGAAATGGGATAAATGGGATCACCTCAGGGCAAGATCCCACATAGCTAAGTTTTCAGTTTGTGGAAAGGAATTAAAGAAAAGTTTTGAGCTCAGTGTGGTGGTGCACACCTTTAATCCCAACACTGAGAATGCAGAGGCTGACTGATCTCTGAGTTTAAGGCCAGCCTGGTCTAAAGATCAAGTGTAAGGAGAGCTAAGTTTAGGCAGTGAAAGAAAACATAAAGCTGATGAAGTTATTAAACAAGGGGCCATATTCTAGCCCCAGTAAACAGTAGAACTTGACAGCTTTGGGCACTTGATTCTGGCTTTAGAGTTAAAGACAGAAGAGATGGGTTATGGAAGTTGCCTCTGTACTTTAGGACAACTACTAAGGCCAGTCATGTGTCAATGGTGTCCCTGAAGGGAGGCCTAGTAGAGAGGCCATTGCATGAAGCTATGAAGTTGAAGTGTGGATTGCCTTGGAGAACCCAAGATGTTAGAGATAGCAGAGTGGTGGGATACCTGCTGAGAGAGTTACCAACAGAGAAAGTGTAACTAGCCCAAGAGAAAAAAGTGTGTTGCAGTTAACAAAGCTGAACAGAGTTGGACATGTGTAGAGCATTTTGACCTCAGACATAGAGATGCAGAGTTTGGAGTTTTCCCAGCTGATTTTTCGGTCTTGCTTTGGTCCAGCATTTCCTCATTATGCTCCCTTCCCTGTGTGTTAGAATGGTAGTGTATATCCTGTAACATTATATGTTGGAAGTATGTGATCTGCTTTTTGATTTTGATTTTTATAGGTGATTACAGTTAAGAAATTGTCATGGATCTCAGAAGAGACTTTGGATGTAAGACTTTTAAACAAGTTTGGGACTGTTATAGACTATGGGGACTTCTGAAATTGGACTGAATGCATTTTTTTTTTTTTGCACTATGATATGGCTATAAGCCTTTGGGGGCCAGGGAGTAGAATGTGGTTGTTTGAAAGTAAATGCCCCCTAAAGGTAGTGACACTACTAGGAGATGTAGCCTTGTTGGAAGAAGTGTGTCACTGTGTGGGCAGGCTTTGAGGTTTCTTTTCTCAAGCTCCACTCAGTGTGACAGTGAGTCAATGTCCTGTTGCCTTTGAGTCAAGATGTAGAACTGTCAGCTCCAGCATTACACCTGCCTGCATGCTGCCATGCTCCCCATTCTGATGATAACAGACTGAACCTCTGAAACTGTAAGCAAGCCACCTCAATTAATGTTTTTATTCATAAGAGTTGCTGTGGTGATGCTGTCTCTTCACAGCAATAAAAAACCCTAAGACAATAACTATTATAGAAAATATAGTATGTAGCTACATATGAACGTGGTTATTAACTACAGATATACTTGTACCAATTAGTAAACACACAAACACATATATGAACAACTATAAGTGCATATATGTATGCACACAAATATATTTCATGAATGCATAGATGCAAGAATATTCTTAGATCTGTACATACATACACAGATATCACATAAACAAAAATAGTGTATTTCACTACAACAATGCTATGTTTGAGCATAGCACTACTCCATCTAAACCGTATGATGCCTCATTTTTATGTGTTCATTAAATATCTGTCACACAATTAATGCTGAACTAAATTATCACTAAAACAGAGAAAAACCTAATTACCTTCATGTGATACTATAGTTTTACATACATTTAATCCAAACACATACTGGTCAACAACTTGAGAAATAATATAATCATTAAAATTTTATAGCCTGACATTTGGGCTGTCATGTTGGTAAGACTATGGGTGTAGCTTCTAACTTTGCTAGAAGAAAATCTCAGAGCAAACTCCCTAATCCTCTGGGTCTTATATCTTTCCAGCTCTTCTTCTACAATATTCTCTGAGCCTTAGATATGGAAGTGTTTTGTATCTGTATCCATTGGGCTCTACAGCTCTGCATTTCGATTGGTTGTGTTTTTCTTTAGGGGTCTCCATCCTCGCAAAGAGCATTTTCCTTGATGAGTGGTGAAGACCTGTGTAAGGATGACACCAATAGAGATACCAAAATGTATGGGCAGAAGCCCATGAGCCCTCAACACTACAAAAGGAACTATGAACGACTGAGGAAAGCCGGATCAGGAGAGGTGGTGTTCCTCACAGAAAAGCACACCAATCAATTGTCCATGCCAAACAGACAGCCCTGAAAACATACATGTGAGTAACATTATACAGACTGAGGAGGTTATACTTTTGAATACATATTTATACACACATAGATATATGCATGCAGTAACAATTAATGAAAATGGAGGCTATGAATTTGAAGAAGAATGGGGAAAAGTATGTGGGTGGGTTTGGAGGGAGGACAGGGAATAGAGAAATGTAATATATTGTAATCTCAAATATAAATAATAATAAAACTATAAACATATTAACAGCTTTATAAAATTTTATTATAAAAATGTCATCTGATAATTAAGTGTAGAATGAAATTACAATAGGAACTTATATCAATTAATAATACTTTAGTTGAGAAACCAGCTTCAAAGTATCTACAAAAATAATTAGGAAGTAGACTGAAACACTAATGTTTAAAGACAGAATTATTTTATTGAATGAGGATCTGCATACCTCATTTATATAAAATTTTGACCCACAGACATAAATATGGCCAATATCCATTTATTTGTTTATCTAGACCCTCTCCTGCCTGTTTTAAATTCCTACAAATTTCTCCATTTGAATTTCAAATATATAATATCTCCCTTTAATTTCACATTTTTCTTCACTGAAGCTGGTATAATATTCTTTAAAAAACAAAACCTAGAAGGAATAATGAAACAAAATTTTCAACTATGTTCCATCTTTTTATGAGATAATGTACTTATCACTTTCTCTCGTGTTTTCTCGAGTCTTGGATTTTAATCCCTCTGGAACAGAAGCTTCTGTCTTCATCCAAGAATCTTTGCTAGCAGCTGTTGTTGATCCTGGCTTTTCACTTTTAGTTCCAGCAGTCCATGCACAGCTGTGCAGTTGAAGGGATTAAAAGTTAGAATATTGTTTTGGAGGAAGTTATGCACTGTTGGCAGGAAGAAAAACAGTTTCCAACTCTTCAGAGTTCACAAACGTTAACTTCTATCTCCTGAGGTAATCCTCCTCCCATTATATATTCCTGAACTCCTAAGATGAGCAGCATCTCACTTTTGATGTAGGAAATAAAGTATTTCTTGCCTTTAGCAATAATAAAATCTTTACAGAGAACGTTGCATCCCACAGACTGGAAGCCACACTACAAAATACCATGATCCAGTGCCTGTAGCACTTGAAAAGGCTTTGGAACTAATATATAAATTGTGTTAAAGGAGAAAAATGAAGGAACAGAAAGGAAGGTTTGCGCTCTTGTTGGGTGTTTCTGCAAGTAGGAAGACATTGCTCAACAATCACAACTTTCCCATCTTTGTTACTAAGCAGTCCAGTGTGAAAAAAACATAAGAAATCAGCAACCCCCATGTGAAAGAAAGCATGTGTGTGTTTCTGAGGATACATCTAAAACATTAACAGTGTATTTCAGTAAGAAAAGAGATACATTCTGGCCAAACACAAGCCCTCTTCTTATTTCAAACTGTAAGTGTCCCAAACAAGTGACTCATGGAACATGACTGTACATTTAGAGTAGGCTGCAAGTAGTTGTAAATATTAATAGAACATTTAAAACAAGAGAAACAGAGCGGGATAAGGGAGAGGAACAGGTATAAAATATGATAAAAATGAATTACACATGTATGAAGTTGTCAATTGACAAGAAATTCTTTAAAAGAAGAAAATCAATATAAAAGAAACATCATGAAGGAAAAGAGAATATGTATTGTGGCTAATCTATCACAAGTCAAAATCTAAATCTGTGTTAATAGAACATCAAATCTTGACATGAGGCAGAAAAAAAGAATCAGTGGACCACAAACAAAACTCCCTAAGGAGATGCACAGACAGTTTTAAAGACGTGTAAGACTGAGAGATGATAAGGAAATACTGAAGAACAGTTATCAGGAAAACGATTGTTTAGAGGAATTGAATAACTGCTTTTAACTCTTTATACAACTGATTCCTGAGTATATTATGAATTTGATTCTGTAAGAGAAACATTTAAAATTATAAAATAACAGAAAGGAAGTTTAAAATTTTGTCAGAGGAAATTTATTTAAAGCAAGGAAATTCATGATAGAAAAACATGATATTTGCCAGAGTAAAAAGTCAGTAATATATAATTTAGAAAACTTCCATTAGTACATAGAAAGACAGACTATAATACTTGTGATTTACTTCCACAGGACACACATACATATTTGTCTACATGCTCATAACCTTTGAACTTGTGAGACAATTCTACTATTAAAAATAGTCAAACAGATGATTAATAAGTTCACAAAGTAGTGATATGCAGTCCATAGCCATAAAAATGTATGAAAACCAATCATTTGATAAAATATTTCACAGGACCACACCCTTAAACAAAGAACTATAGGCTGCTGGAAGACTCTGTCATGGATGGGATCTCTCATTGGTCCTCCAGTGTAGAATGGTCAGCCCTGAAACCACACACACAGACACACACACACAGAGACACAGACACAAACTCAGCAGGTCATATTTATGTATTTGTGCATACAAATGTTTACACATATTACATAACAATAATAAAGAAAAAGAGCCCAGTAACATGAGAGTAGGTGGGCATTGAAGGGGCTAGGGAAAGGATAAGAAGGGAGAATATTACATAATTTTGTTTCAGTATATTACAAAAAATAAACACATTAAACAAGATCAGATAACACCAACTCTTGATGGTGGTGTATAGCAAGCTGAGCAGCTTATTCACTACACACAGAAGTATAAATTGGAAGAAATATTTAAAATAATTTTACAGCTACAATGAAGCCACATCATTTCTAATCATTTTTATGCTTCAATAAAGGAAAACATTTGACAATTTACACAAAATACAATTCCAATGAGAATCTTTTGGGAGAAAAGAAAAAGTAGCTTATTTGAGTGGTGTCTGTTACATTCATCTGATAAATAAAGATGACTTCATTTCAGCTAGCTGGGTGTGTTTTTGAACCTTTTCTTTACAAAGCACTCTTTAGAGAAGATTTTTAAAAGAAAATTTGCATTGCTTATGGACACATATGAAATAAGACTGTGAATAAGGCAGATGAACAATTAACTCATAATACAAAACATTTTTTTCTTTTTGGGAGAAGAATAATAAAGAAAGGGAAAGATTATTGAGGAGGTAAATGGTATTCACAACATGATAAAATGATATTTATGGCCTGTGATAAGATATAATCCTTAGCCAATTTGTCAAAAATGCTTAAAATTAATTATGTTTCTACTAGGGCTAAACATACAAATGCATCACTTTGTATGTATGAATAGTTTTTATAACTGAGATCATGGGGGAGTAGCCCTGGCTTGCCTCAGACACATGCTCATTCTTCCTAAAACACTGCAGCATTTTCTACCCTTATGTGCCACTCTAACTGGCTGATACAATTTTCTGTTTGGTATTTTGTATTAAAAATGAATCTCAAATGGTTATTATCTTATCAGCTTATAGAAAACAAGCCATTTAAATGTCCTTAACCTGAAAATTGGAAGAGGTAACTATAATGAAATGAGAAATTGCAATCTACAGTCAAGGAGACATTCAAATTTTGTTTTGATAATTTTACTGGATTTTTTTTTATCTGAATTCTCTGGAATTCATCTGATAAATAAAGATGACTTCATTTCAGCTAGCTGGGTGTGTTTTTGAACCTGTGCTTTGTAAAGAAAAGGTTCAATTACCTGGAATACAATGTGAGTTGGATCAGTCTAGAAAAATAAAGTGGCATTTTTACTATCAATTAAAAACCCTCAGAGTAAGCACTGAGAAGACATAAAATACAGAACCGGGATACTCTAAATGAACATGGGTGGCCCCTCAAAATTTGATTCATTCAATATTCAATATAATTTTTTGTAATATACTGAAACAAAATTACGTATTTTTCTCCCTTCTTATCCTTTCCCTAGCACCTTCAGTGCCCACCTACTCTCATGTTACTGGCCTCTTTTTCTTTATTATTGTGCATATTGAATCTGTAGTTAGTGGTTTCTGAAATTAATATAAAATTATTTCATGAAGTTTTTCTTTATGAGCAAACCAGTTCATTTCAAAACAGCAGTTTTTTTCTATACAAATAAGAATTTCTGGTCAGATATATTGAACAAAAGAAGCTGGAAAGAAATCAAAATTAGGTCTGAGAGTTTCCTCAGTTAAGTGCAGACCTATGCTCTTTGTTTTGGCTTCCTTGTTACCTCCTTCCAGTTAATTTGGTTGTCTTGCTCTGAACTGGTCTGCTAAGGAGACATTCCCTTGATCTATTTGCAGCAATCATACTCATTTTGACACTCTTAAGAGTTCTAGCCTATGACTTAGGCCAAGGTGCAGGATAATTTCGGTGGGGCACTAGCAGGAGAAAGAGAAGGTAAAATTGTTTGAGGTGGAGAGACTTGACTTTAGTTCTTCATAAATGCTTAGAAAATTGGAATTCTATGACTTTGCCAGTGTTAGATTCATTATATTGTGCAGTGATTAAGCACAGTGTTTAAGCTGAGCTCTCACTGTTATATAAAGTGCCTCTAGGGCAACTCTAAATTGCAGATTTTCTACACTTTTCTCTCTGTGAGATTCTGAACTCCTATAGATAATAGCCTGTGAACAAAGCTTCTGTATGTAAAATAGATTTTATAGCCCATATTTGATGAATAGCACACTCACAAAAGTACTCTTTTTAAAGGTATCATTCTGTGCCAGAAATTTTATATAAGCCATTTAATCTATGCCCAAATTCTGACAAAACAAAGGGGGACAGGAGTAGATGCTGACAGGATAGAATGAGTCTAGTAATTGGCAACAAGGATGCTCATAACAAGTGTCTGTGACAGCATAAAGGGTACAATTTTAGTGTTCTGTGTACTGTGATGCCTGGCTGCCATACAACTTACAATACAGTAGCATAATTCATAGCAGAATCTAATAATGCCAGAGACTGTAGCTTTCTACTATCAGAAAATATATAGCATATGCATGATCTTTCCAGGAAAATAATAATTAAGATGTTCCAAATTTTAATCAAAGAGTATCCAGTTAACAGGAAAAATATTCAATGTCCATGCTTTTCTCACAATGTTTTTAGTACTTGAGAGATAAAATATGTTAAAGGCCTGGAAAGATGAACCTCCAGGAAGATTTATAAAACAAAACAATATATTAAAAAAAAATGAAACATGACAAATTTCCTCTGATAACAAACTGGCATATGTTCTACTACGCAATAAATGGAATAAAGTATTAAAACAGTTGTTAGTCTCTTTGTACTCTGCAGGCTAAGGCAAATGAAACGAGAACACCAACCATGCCACAAAATCTCAACATACAATCTATCCTGCCTGCAAGATGTTCTGGGGCAATGGTGGTCCAGAACATGTGCTAGTGGGTCACGAATGGCTGGTTTAATTGGAGACACACCCCACAAGAGGGAACCCATACCATGTATTGCCTGGATGGCCAGTAACCAGAGACTGGATAGCCCAGGGACCTAGGATAGACTGCCAAACCAAATACGACTGCCAAAACAAAACAAAAATAAAACAAAACAAAACAAAACACAAGTAAGCAACTTCCGTAACTACTCTAATAAAAAGTGTAAACAAACTAAGGTGCTGTATGTCAATGACGTCTTAAAAAGCCTAGGGGAAGACAGGACAGTGAGTTACTCAACAGTTTTCAAGTCAACTTGTACCTTCAGTGGTTCCAGAAGTAGCAAAATAGAAGACCCACAGGCACACCGATCTCTTGTAAGTAAAATGAATTTTTCTGCAGTGGTGGGAGGCACATCATGTGTCCCATGAGCAGTGCTTGCTGATGACAGCCACGGTGCATGACAGTGAAGTTTGTTCTGGGAGAGGTTCAGAACATTTTCGATTCCAGGAGAATGTAGAGAGCAGAGAACAGTCCTAAGTCACCATGGACATACGTGGGATGAAACTGGAGTGTGATGTCTTCTGCTCTGTTGGTTTGCTCTGGTGTGCAAATTCCACATACACTTCTTCAAGTAAAAAAAAAAAAAATTACTCATTGTCTTAGTTAGTCTTTCGTCATGGTGACCAAATACCTACAAGAAAGCAATTTGAGTGATAAAAGGTATGTCCTAGCCCACACTTGTAGTATCTCTAGGCAGGGACGATAGGGCAGAGGAGAGCAGAGAAATGCTCCTGTAGGGCACAGAGACAGTACAAGGAGGCAGACAGAAGTTCAGGCCCAGCTGCGGCACACAAGACCTCCTTCACAAATAACTGCTGATTTCTGCTAGCAGAGTAACAGTAGTTGCAAAGAGTCATTATGACTGCCAAAACAAAACCTGAACGATGATACAGGAGTCGGGGAAGTCTTACTTGACTTCAGCCGCTGATTAAGAGCTACATGCAATTAACAAATGCTGAGAGAGTGAGACTTTGTTTTTACGAAGGATGAGTCCCCCTTTTGTTCTTTATTTTAATTTTCTTTCATTTTACATACCTATCACAGTTCCCCCTCCCTCCCTTTCTCATACTCACCCCCCACCTTGAGTCAGCAAAGCCTGGCTTATCAAGTTGGGGCAGGATCAAGGCTCTCCCTGCTGCATCTAGGCTGAGCAACGTCTCCTACCATAGGAAATGGGCTCCAAAAAGACAGTGCATGCACCAGGGATAAATCCTAGTCCCACGGCCAGGGGCCCCACAAACAGACCAAGCCACACCACTGTCACTCACATTCAGAGAATCTAGTTCGTTCTCATGCAGGCTCCAGAGCTTGCAGTCCAGAGTCCAGGAGTTCACACTTCCTCGGGTTAGCTGTCTCTGTGGGTTTCCCCATCACGATCTTGACCCCCCTCTTGCTCATAGAATCCCTCCTTCCTCTCTTTGACTGGACTCCAGGTGCTCAGCCCAGTGCTTGATTATGGATCTCTGCATCTGCTTCCATCGGTTGTTGAATGAAGGTTCCGTGATGACAATTACGGTAGTCACCAATCTTATTACAGGAGGCGGCCAACTCAGGCACCTTCTGTCCACGATTGCTAGGAGTCATAGCTGGGGTCATCTTTTTGGGAATCCTGGGAATTTCTCTAGCACCAGGTTTTTCCCTAACCCCATAATGACTCCCTCTATCAAGATATCTCTTTTATTGTTTTCCCTCTCTGTCTTTCTCCCAACCGAAATAAGGCAAGGTGGCAGCCTACAGAATAGGATGAGTCCCTTTAATGGTACTATGACACCAAATGATCAGTCCTAAAGATAGATACATACAAGCAACACTAAATGGATTCAGATGTTTGGATTCATATATTTGTAGGTAACAATAAGGGTAATGGAATAATATGAATAAATTTAGGGCCCATAAGAGGAGTCAGAGGGAGGAGAAGAAGGGAATTATGTAACTATATTTTAAATTTTAGAAAACTGTTAAGAATGTTAGAAGACCTAATCTGGAAATCTTTATATGCTGAGGTTGCTACCCATTTGATGAAAGTTTGGAGGAATGCACTCAGCAATCTCTATTTCTGAAAGCAGAGCCATGTATAATGGTGCAAACATAGTTTACTAAATGATGAATAACTCCGGTTATCCTGTATCATGGTGTATTACCATTTTAAACAGTGAGATTTTACAGGTTTAAGTATGGATTAACTAGATTTTATTGAGGATAGTCATATGCAAAATTTTTTATGATGGAGAGCTTGGGACTCAGTTTCTTCCACCTGTATATCAAAACACATATGCACATATGCATGCAGGCAGGCACACAAATGCACACACCCAGACACATACACATGCTTTACACAGACACCAAATGTTTCATATTTATCTTTTTCCTAGTAAGAAAATCAAGGTATGGCCTGGTTTTATTCCCTCTTGAAGCTATTTATATCTCTTAGTTGAACCAATGTGCTATCATTAAGAGTTAGCATATTTTTTCTTGCTTTTATTTACAATGTGGTTCGGATATGTTATGGCTTTGTACTGGGAAATTTTTTGAATTGCTGAACAATTTAATTTCAATTTTGAAGGGAAAGAAGTTCATACTTACAAAACTATGAACATGGGGATTTCACTGAGATCAGAGGGCAGATTTTTTTTTAAAGGAGACAGAATAGCAATGTCAAGGAATAAGAAGATGTTAAGGTAAAACCACACACATCATGGCTGGCAAACAAAAAAGAGGTAAGAAAGTAATGGCCTCCCTCTTTGGAGGACTTGCTCTACAACCACAAGACCACCACCTCAGCCCGTCCTCTCAAAGGCTCTAGCCCTCCCAAAGAGTGCCAAACTGAAGGCCAGCACTTTACTTTCTGACGTTTAGAAGGTATGAGAGATACACAATATGTATTTAAGATACTATGGCTTAGAATGCCGTACATGATAATAAATATCTATATTTCTTTTTTCATCTTTTAAAAAAACTTATTTATTTTGTTCTTTTCTCCCCTTCTGGAGGGTATGATCTCTAACAGAACCTAGACCGACCCTGAACTTGTCCTGGAGGACAACCTTGGACTTAAGGTTTTCCTGAATACACCTTACCTTCCAGTGCTGAGATTATAGGCCTGTGCCATTATCTCAGCTTCTATAGTTATTTTTTATGAGTATAGTAGGAATTTTTATATTAAAGATTATAATAGTAATGTTTAATTTTTCATATTTTAGTTTTGAGGTTGATTTAATTTTTTATGTTTAAATTTAAGCTTAATTTCATTTTACAACTATTTCTCAATACCTAGGACAAGTATTTGTTTTAACTGAATAATTGTATAACATGTTGCTTATAGGATTTAATTTACAAATTATTTTATAGAGATCAGAGTGATTTAATAAAAATATTTTATATTTTATTTAAAAGTTTACTTCTAAACATAAACTATGCATTTGAATTTGAGTTACAAACATTGGTTTTTTATAGTATTAGAAATAAAATGACAACTCTTGCCTTTTCTCCTGTGTCTCAGTAGACCAGCACTGCTCAAAATCTGACCATAGCTAAGAAGCATAAGTTCCCAGAGGTGCACACAGAAGGATTTCGCCTTTTCTAAAACTATTTCCAAGCAATAAGCCTTGAATAATATAAATTCTACTTTTTCCCAAGGATATTATGATGGCTTTATTTTTTTTTACTGTGTTTGAAGTAATAAAGAAATAAAGTAAAAAGCAGTCTTAAATGATTTTAAAAGTTATCTTAATATTTCCTACCCATACTCATTTTCATATCATATCATCTATCAGAACAGCTAGTTCATAAGGAGCTCTAACAGTTGTCAAAATCTGGGTAGTAAATGGGGAAAAAACACAAGACCTATCAACTTTATAATTTTTTTCCAGGGGGAGGCTGATCCTTGATAATGTTTTAGCTAGTACAAAACAAAATGTAGCCAGATTTGAATACTTAAAGCAATAGAATGTTCCAAAAGAATGTTTCTAAAGTGCAACAAAATTTCTATGTCTCTCCACACAACCATTTTGGATTAGGGCAGAATGAGATAGTCAGAAATTAAGAAGCAGAATGTTAACCAAGCTGAATGCAAATAGAATCCATAAAGGCTTTCACTGAAGACACAGCCTATTATTTAAAGAATTCAATTGGTTGTTGCTGTTTTGTTCTCACTCTTCTATTTTCTGTTGCAGTCAGAACACTCCTTTGTGGGTTCTGTTATCAGAGACCTCACAGTTCTCTTCAGACTGGGCTTGGATTCCAGGCACTGCACATCTACAAGGCACAGCTATTTTATTTTATTTATTTTATCTTTTTACCTTTTGTTTTTTATTTTTTTATTAAGAAAAAAAATATTCATTTTATATACCAATCAAAGATCCCCCTCATCCCTTCTCCTGCCCATCCAGCCTCCCTTTCTCAACCCATCCCCCATTCCCTCCTACAAGAAGGTAAGGCCTCCCATGGGGAGGTACATTCAGTAGAGGCAGGTCCAAGCCCCTCCTCTTGTATCAAGGCTGTGTGAGGTATCCTATCATAGGGAGTGCACTCCAAAATGCCAGCTCATGCACCAGGGATGGATTCTGATCCTACTGCCAGGGAGCACCTCAAGCAGATCAAGCTACACAACTGTCTCACTATGCAGAGGGCATAGTCTAGTACCATGCAGGCTCCACAGCTGT
This sequence comes from Peromyscus eremicus, assembly GCF_949786415.1. NCBI lineage: Eukaryota > Metazoa > Chordata > Mammalia > Rodentia > Cricetidae > Peromyscus > Peromyscus eremicus. The sequence continues at coordinate 11,391,968 of NC_081425.1, forward strand.
TAATCTAATTTCATGAGTTCTCACTAGTTTGGTTTGGTTGTCTCTGTAGGTTTCCCCATCATGATCTTGATGCCCTCACTCATAGAAACCCTCTTCTCTCTCTCTCTCTCTCTTCGACTGGAACTAGGCCTGTTGTTCAGCTGTGGATCTCTGCATCTGCTTCCATCAGTTACTGGAGAAAGGCTCTCTTGGTCCAATGAGCTATTTTAACACATTATCCAAGAAGCAGTATGTCTTGAAACTTTACCTAGTTCTTTTGAAGTTACCTGTATTTAAAAGATTAGCTTTGGTACTACCAGGTATGTAAGTTAGGCAAATACTATCTATAAAACTAAGTTTTCTTATACTTATAATGTAGCATAGTGTGGTGATGTCCTCTGTCGACGTACTAAAGAAAGATCATTTTAGAGGAGGACACACATCAAACAATATAAACTATTTTCATGAGACAAAATAGTGCCAACAAAGAAAAAATGAAAACTCGAAACTTCACGACTTTATTTTAACATAAATTTTAATGACCTCTTATCACTAGAAGCTGGGATATGAAAATAAACACACATCATTGTAAGTAAAACTTCTCCATTCTCTACTTCTGAAATTGGTCCTAAGCCAAAACTGATACAGTAGGCCTCATTCTTCATCTACCTGTCACATATTTTCTTTGATGTTGGCTAGAAATTAAGCTTCTCTGCATTTTTTAACTAGATGAAATGAAATGACTCTCATTTTCAGAGTACTGATGTATTTGTGTGTTTGAAAAAATATTGATAGAAAGAAATACAGTGAGAGAAGAGAATTCATTAATATTTTACAATATTTTCTATCAGTATGTTGGGATGGGGAGGCTGGAGGGATGGCATGGGGGATGAGGGGAATCTTTGATTGGTATGTAAAATGAATAAATGTTTTTTCTTAATAAAAAATAAATAAAACCCAAAAAGTGAGTAAATAAATAAATAAATAAATAAATAAATAAATAAATAAATAAATAAAAATAGCTGTGCCTAGTAGATGTGCAGTGCCTGGAATCCAAGCTTCCAAATAAAAGAATTATGTTCATCAAAAATTGGAAAATAACAGAGAAGGGTAATAATATCAAGAGACCCATTGCCTAGCATGGCAAACATCAAAATTATGTAATATTCATAAGGAATCAGGAAAATAGATGCTCATTTTTTGCAAGTCAGCTCAATGATTGAAATGTGCTATTGTGACATGATTCTTATTGGACCTAAATTCTAAATGAACAAGAAGGACCAGAATAATGAATGGCCAACTACCTGGGCCCTGTCATTAGCTTGTTTGACATAGAAAATTAAAGATCTCATTCATTATGTTCTTTAGGTATAGTTCTTTTTCTAAAGCAAGGAAAAAAATATTCATTAGGTAGAAAGTGTCTCAACATTTCAATACCATATACTAACTTCTTTTCTCCAGATTTCACACAGGTCAATATTGTCATATATATAGATATACATAGTTCAGTATCTTTAAGAATTTTGTGGGGATTCTGTTTTGCACTAATTATATTTATTTTATTGTTGCCAACTGATTTACTAACAATTTAACTTACTGATAGTTGGAAAATATTGCAAAATATTAATGAATTCTCTTCTCTCAGTATATTTCTTTCTATTGATATTTTTTCACACACACAAATACATAAGTACTCTGAAAATGAGAGTCATTTCATTTCATCTAGTTAAAAATGCAGAGAAGCTTAATTTCTAGCCAACATCAAAGAAAATATGTGACAGGTAGATGAGGAATGAGGCCTTCTATATCATTTATGACTTAGGACCAATTTCAGAAGTAGAGAATGGAGAGGTTTACTTATAATGATGTGTGTTTATTTTCATATACTAATAAATCTCTACATTCAACTCCTCTAATCTTTCTTTTTGGTATGCTATACATACTCTTTTTAGGAGTTAATGTAACAGAAAAATCCTTAAGTAAGAATACATGCAGTCAAGTAGATTATTAGTGAAGACAAGGAAGTAGATTTTAGCAAAGGACAATGCACTACTCATTACATGGGCTAAGATCACATATCTCACTTTGCAGAAAACTTCTCCAGTAGGGCAGATAGATGTGAGCAGTTAGGAAGAGGTGTTTTGTTGTGGTATGAAGTTAAAAGACACATAAAGGATTTTCTAGTGGAAGTTGAGGAGCCAAATAATGCATTTCCTAATTTTAGCTATGTTATTAGTTATTCCCATTTTGTCTCCCTGTTCTGAATGTACCCTTCAATAGTTGCTCCGGGATAAATGTAATTGCTCCAAATATTTCTTCTTTGATATGGCATGCCATTAAGCTTTCTCACTGGAGAGATTCAAACTACTCTCTTTGGACAGGATGAAAGGATTGTTCTGTTAAATATGGCATATGAGACTTGAGAACAACCTTCCTACAGAACCATGAAGAGTATGAGGCTTTCTGCCTGAGGAGTGGGCAGAGAGGCCTTGTACAGTCTAATCAATGAGGAGGCTAATCAATGCCTGAGGCTTTGGAGCCTGAGGCTTTGGAGCCTGTAGTCCTTCTACAGCCTTCTGCACAGTCTGCTGACACCCTTCAGCCTGACTGCCCATCAAGCTGACCCTTCTTCAAGCACACTCACCGCCTGTTTGCTCAGAAAGTCACGTGTCTACCAGTGCCTGCACATCCGATGCTCCCTCTGAACATGTATTAGTTACCTTTTCTCCACCACCTGTGTCTCAGTGGGTGGCCTGCAGTTCTGTTGGAGACAACATATAACTGTTATCTGGCCCCCAAAAGAAATATGCTAAGTGTTGAGATCTGTGGTTCAATCTTTCCATTGTTCCTTAAACACCCTCCTTTGTTGAACTTCTTTCTATACTATTTTCACTCTTTTATCTTTCCCCAACCACAAATTTCCCCTGTTTAAACTATCATGCTGTTTCTATATCCCAATATCAAGAGCGGTAAAAGTTAATGTAGAGTATATGAGGTATAAGAATATAATGTAACCAGTTGCAAACTCTCTCAAGCCTTGTTATTTTTGTTTTTGCCTGTTGTTCCTCATAAAAAAAATGAAAAAAGAAACCCCAAGTCACACGTTTTGTATAAGAACAACTCCCATATTACTAATTGGGGTGGTGGAAACACTCATTTCCTCCCTTATCTGTGGTATTGGGAATCTGGAGTAATTAACTTCTAGAAAACAATCTGGCTATAAAATTCATTAGTATTTGTTTGTCTACTGAAACAAAATCCAAACCATAAAAATCTCTGTTTCAGAATCTTTACTCAGAGAAAGACTTTATAGAGATGATCAAATTCAGCCACTACATGCACAGTGTTCCTTGCAATAACACATCTCTATATATTCCCCCTGGCAAGGAGGACTGGAAAGCACACCAGAAAGGAAGACTCATTATTGGCTTAGTTTTGTGAACTTAGAGTGTTGTTTTGGAAGTATTACATTAATATATACTAAACATCTTGCTAAATTTATAGTGATTAAATATTCATAGAATTTATTAGTATAATTAAAATTAAAGGATTTAAATTTTTTTAAATACTATTATTTATATGATCTATTAATGACAGAAATATATTTAATATAGAAACAGTTAGATATAAAATGAATTTGTTGTACGACCCATTATATCTTTAAAACTATGGCACTTCAAGAGCTGGAGAGATAGCTGAGTATTCAAGAGGGCTTGCTGCTCTTACAGAGGACCCAAATTTTGTTCCCTGTACCTATGCAAATAAGCTTTAAAGTGCCTATAATTTCTGCCCTACTGGACCCAGTGCTCCACCCCCTTTTTAGCCTCCATTAGTACCCACACTTAAGTTCATTTATCTATACATAGACATACATAAATACATATTTAAAAAATATAGTGCTTCAAATTGTGTTAATGAGTTCCTTGATATATCTGAAGTTTGATTTTCTCTTTTACCTCTTTTAAAAGAAAGGAAAATGAGCCCAATGATTGTAAAAATAACCAGCTCAAATATTCAGAGAATCACTGAAACATTGAAGAAATCCATTAGCAGATTATATAATGATATCTCCTAATTTTATTTCATATCATATCTCTGTGTATAGTAGTGTTATAATTTTTAATAGTTTTACAATATGCTATTAATAATTTTATTGCTGTAAAGTATTTTTTGCCTGTGCCCCAGACATCAAAAGCTGAAGTTGGGTGCTTTCAACACATGTCTCTGTCTGTTTGTGGCTGATAAGGGACAGGAGGAAATGCCTGATTTTGTGAAGCCATGTATGTACCTCTGACATTAAACACGCCATTGTCTCTCTTCCTTTGATCTTGTGTCTCCTTATGTTTAAACATTCCTATTAAGGAAATTCTCCAAATGTGCTGTCTCCTAGGATTTGTTTATCACTGTTACTAAAACAGACAAAAAGCACCGTTGATGGATGTGGAGATGATGCAGGTTCACCCAGTCATCCTGAGAGTCCATGTTTTGGAAATTGAGTGACTGAAACCATGCCTGAGGTCCTGAGAATTTTTACACCACAGTGACAGATGTGCTGTGTGCAGCAATCGGTTTGTCTCTATGACCTTTCCTGTGCTTCTTGCGGTCTAATCTCCCATACTCCCACAGGGAAGTGTCACTTGTCTAAGTCCGGTCCTCGTCTTCCTAAGGATTCTGAGAGTTCACCAGTGCTTTGTTTCATTTAGAAGTACACAGGCACGATCTAGAGTGACGGCTCAGCAGTTATGTGTAGATGTAACCAACCGTCTTATTAAATAAGAAACACAGAGCCCATTCAGAGAAGAAAGCCAAGAGGTCAGAACTAAGAGCTTCAGCCAAGAGAGCTCTCCAAAAAGGACCTACTTCCTGTGTTTATGTTTTTATAGTCTTTCTGTTCTGCCTTCTCATTGGTTGTAAACCCAAACACAGGACTGCCTCGTCACTGCCTGTATGTAGAGACTTCCAGGTCTTCTATGGTTGGTATTGAGATTAAAGGCGTGTGTCTCCAATGCTGGCTATATCCTTGAACACACAGAGATCTACCTAGCTCTGTCTACCAAGTGCTGGGATTAAAGGCGTGCGCCACCACCGCCATGCTCTTGCTATGGCTCTAATAGCTCTGACCCCTGGGCAACTTTATTTATTAACATACAATTAAAATAGTTATGAGCACTAACCACTCCTCCTAAAGATCCACATTCAAGTCCCAGAACATCCACGGTGGCTCAACTCTCTGTACAACTCCACTTTGGGGGAATCTGATACCCACTTCTCCACTTCTCAGGTAGCAGGCACATATATGGGGTACAGACATACATCCAGGCCAAGCAGCACTCATATACATGAAATAATTAACAAGGAATTTATAAAAGTGCACAGGCATTCTGTTGCTCACTTTTCTTTATTTAACCAGATTCTCTGTTCGTTTCATCCGGATATAAAGCAACTATGTCTGTCAGTTCTGAAAACACTAAGCAATGAAACAAGAGCTATATGATGGCATTCTGCAGTGTTTCTACTAGAGGAATATTTTTGGTTTGTCAAGAGAGGGTTTCTCTGCCTAGCTTTGCACCTTTCCTGGATCTCACTCTGTAGACCAGGCTGGCCTCAAAATCACAAAGATCCACCTGGCTCTGCCTCCCGAGTGCTGGGATTAAAGGCGTGCGCCACCACCGCCCGGCCCAGGTATTAGTTTTTAAAATGAATGCTAACTAACGTCTTTCCTTAGCATTCACTTAAAAAATCTATAGCTAAATTGAAATCAAATCACCTAACTTGTATTGTCCTGTTTGGCTGTTGTCTCTTGAAGGCGTTATCCCTTCTGAAGAGGAAAAAGAGAAGAGTGGATCTGGGGAAGAGGGGAGGTTGGGCAGGAGCTAGGGAGAGTGGAGGGGGAGGAAACTACGATCAGGATGTATTATATGAAAGAAGAATCTATTTTTCATATGAATAAAAAATAATGTGAATGATAACATACTTTAAATATTAATTTTCACATTTTACTCTAAAATATCAAGGAAATAAGAAAATGATGTAATAATAGTGCAAGCCATAAGGCAATTTGAGTTTCTTTCTTTTACTCATGTATTTAACAGGGTTTTACTGTGCTGACATAAATAAACTATTAACTTCATTAAAAAAAATAGTCGTTGAAGGTGTGTGAGGACAGAAAGGAGAGAGAATGAGAAAGAGAGAGAGAGAGAGAGAGAGAGAGAGAGAGAGAGAGAGAGAGAGAGAGAGAATACAGAGACTATGTAGTGAGAGAAGGAATCAAAGAGAGACATTGGTTTACAAACACATGAAGTGGTTGATCAGCTTGTCTTGAACAAAATTATAAGCCAAGTAAAGTCTTCCTGTGTACTGATGCTTGTGTTTATAAAACCTTATTATGGTTTTGGGACATTATGTTGTTATTCTATTTAAAATATAGTACTGGCCCATAGATAAGAGTGAAAAAAATGCTATTATAGAACTTCAAATAATATTATATTAAAAACAAAGTGCAGTGGTTTGTATCTAATGTAAACTGTATAATTCATATAAATCAGCAAGTATAAGTGTCCAAGAAGATTTGTGAAAATGCTGAAACTGAGTTTATTGTCTTAGGAAACTACAGTTCCTAATATTCAATATAGCCTCCTACTGAATTTTTTCTAACTAATGCAATAAAACTACAATTTCTTTGTTTTGTGTTTCATGCTGACACAATGGTAAATATATTAATATGTTATAAATATTACTCTTGAGCATGTGGGGTTTTTTTGAGTTAATATAATTGCTAAAGACAGAAATTTTAATGAAACTAAAGTTTTAAAATATGTACTTATATATCTAAGACAAGTAGATAAAATGATATTATTAAGACCTTTATAATGTCTAACACCATATTAATCCCAAATTGTGTTCCATAAGAGAGAACACATACATGTTTTATCATTACTTTTTCAAGTTACATTATTAGGCCTTTAAAATATGAATTAAATAGCCAGAAAGAGTAATTGCTATCATTAGGGTACTGTTGTACATATTTTCCTGCAGAGTTTAATGGATTCTCCGACAGGCAGAATATCTGTATTTCATGTAAAAGAACCCACCATTTTCTGTCTCTCTGATGAAACGCACGCTCTCAAGCTCCTGGAACAGAGTACAGTTTTCTTCGTTTGGCATTATTTGTGCTGTAAAACTTTTAGAAAGAAGTGCTTCAGGACCAATGCTACCAGGGAAGCAACTCTGTGGACACATGAGGCATCCCTCTACAGGAATAAATATGAAGGGTCTGCCAGGATGCACTTGGCTGGGTTAATGCAAGATAGCATTTCACAGTTATGTGCGGATTTCAGGATTCATGGAGTAAGGCAATACTGAAAAAAATGGATACAACGAAATCATGACAAATGGTTACGTATACAGCAACTTGTGTCACTCCTACAGCATAATAATGAGGGAGGAGATAATAAGCTATTTCTTCAGATCATTCCATGGCATTTATTTCCTCCAAGTGGTGCTGTATAATATTCTGTGTTCTGAAAAATAGAGCTTGCCTGGAAATCAGAAGGCTGAGCTGTTCACTAGTTAACCATAGAAGCTTGGTGGTGGTGGCACACACCTTTGATCCCAGCACTTGGGAAGTGGTGACAGGAACATAAGGTGGGTGGAGACAGGATCTCGGCACCTTTTTGGTCTGAGGACCCTGAGAGGTAAGAAGTCACTATTGGCTGCTCCTTTGCTGATCTTTAAGGTTATCACTCTGATATTTGACTCCTGGATTGTATTGATAAGACTAATTAAGATCATACTTCAAAGTGAATTCTCTCTTTGATCACTCTTAAGAGTGCACTTAAATGACTGGTTAACTTATGAAAAATTTCTAATTGAGAAACATAAAAATGCAATATCATCCTGTGGATTGCAACATGCCCTTGGCTAGTTGCAAAATTAAAAAAAAAAGTCAGGGATACTCTTCACTAAGAATTCTCTCTGTACTTCTACCTAGATTGTGTGCATTTAATGTTATTTTGAAGTAAAAGCCTTCAAATGTTTGAGGTCCTACATTGAAAAATGCAATACTGTATATTAAATCAATGTAATACCAAGCAGCTTGTGTTAGACAAGTGGTGGAGAAAGTGAGTCTCTTCATGCAGTTATATTTAGCATAAATTGCCTAAAATGTGAAGATGCTGTAAAATAACACTTATTAACTGGCATAGATAAGTTGCCATAATAAAGAAAGCTATATTACAATCATTTAAAAATCCTTACTTCTAATCTGGAATGAGGGTAGCCTCTCAGGTTCTGTATCCCTGAAGAAAACTATCACTTCTTGCAGGAGCAGCCATCAGATGAGAACAGCTTCACAGTTAGTGGTGGGATTTTGTAGCTGAAGTTTTCTTGGACCTGCCTGGCCCACGGTCAGAACAAATTTCTCTCACCTGCTAGTTCCGCAGCCAAGTCAACACACAGAGACTTACATTACTTATAAACTGTATGGCCATGGCAGGCTTCTTGTTATATAGTTCTTAAATCTTAAATTAACCCATTTCTATAAATCTATACCTTGCCACATGGCTCATGGCTTACTGATATCCTTACATCTTGTTTCTCATGGCAGTTGTGATTGGCAGCATCTCCCTGCCTCAGCCTTCCACTTCCTAGAATTCTCTTCTCTCTTTGTCCCATCTATACTTCCTGTCTGGCTACTGGCCAATCAGCCCTTTATTTATTAACCAATCAGAGCAACACATTCACAGCATAGAGAACATCCCACAGCAGGATTTCATGATCCACTTTCACATCCAGCATGACTTCATCTTGTGCAGGTCACATGATTATGTACAATCCAGTCACAGCTGCTGTGAATTTGTCTGCAACAACCCTGTCATGTCTGGTAGATACAATGCTAATGCAGATGCCCACTATCCCAGCCTCTTCTAATCTTTCTGCTACCTCTTACATAAGGATCCCTAAGGCTTCTGGTTTGGAAGTGAGCAATAGAGGTCCCATTTAGAACTGTGCCCTTCACAATCTCATGTTCTCTGTACATTGACAAATCATGGGTCTCTGTGTCTATTGCTATCTAATCCTAAAAGATGGTTCTCTAATGAGGGCTGAATGATGCATTAACCATTGGATATAAATATAAGAACATAGGAGTGGTATAGCACTAGGCCAACAGTAATATAGAATAACAGTATTAGGTTCTTCCCAGGGCCTGCCTATGAACTGGTCATCTACATGTTTGGGATCAGGTTAACGATACTAGGCATAAAGCACAAACTTTTAACTACAATCAGAAACTACTTAGTTATTCTCATAATAATGATGTCACTATTTGAAAAGTAGGCATACCTTTCCAGGAGAGTTGCTATTGTAGCTCACAGGGTTTACAACTGAGTAAGGCTGATGATTTACTTTTCTCCCCTTGTAGCATGCACAGAACTTTCCAGCACCATGAAACTAGTAGGAATGAAACTTCCACGTTAGTGCCAGCTTACCATTTTCATGTCGAGATTGATTCCTCTGGGTTACCTCACTAATCAACAGTTCTGAAAGAGGTAATATATACCTGGCATTGGGATTTTCACGTACTAGTCAATGATGTCTTGGAGAAGCATTGTACCATTGTATTTAGATTAACTCCACTTAAACTACACATACACATACACACACACACACACACACACACATACACACATGCACACATACAACAACAACAACAACCAATCTCATTCTATGGTCCTTCCCTTGAAATACCTCCACATACCCCTTTAATAATTTTTAAGTTCTATGGGCACTTCAATTAAGACATACCTTTGTATAGATTTAAAGGTGGCCATCACAAATGACAAAGCTATAGTCATGCACTCAAATCCCAGCACTTAGAAAATAGAGACAGGTGGATTTCTGTGAGTTTGAAGCCAGCCTGATCTACAGAGCAAGCTCTGGGGTAGCCAGGATTATATAGACAGACCCTGTCTTAAAACTAAATACGAAGAACTTCTGATGTTTACCTTTCTTTGTCTAGGTTCCTTCACTCAGTATGTTTTCCACTTATTTACCTTCAGATTTGATAACTTAGCTTTCCATGACAGGAATGTTCTCTATTTTAGTTATCAAATAATTTGTTGATGGATATGCAAATTGTTTAAATTCCCTGCCTATTATGAATAGAGTAACACTGAACATGAATAAACAAGGATCTCCACAGAATTATCCCACAGTACACTTTGGGGATAGGCCCAGGCAGGAATGTTATAGCTGGACCATAAGGTAAGCCTAGTTCTGGCTTTCTGAGCAACATCTACACTGATTTTCATAGTGGCTCACCAGTTTGCACTCCCATCAACAATACCTAAATGTTTCCATTTATCAGTATCGTTAGATTCATCACTTGTCATTTTAAAAAATCTTATCTATTCTGAGCAGGTTAAGAGGAAATCTCAGGAATATTCTATATTTCTCTAATGGCTAAGGGTATTGAGCACTTAGAAGAAATAGCTCTCAGTCATTGTAATTGTTTCTTTGATTAACTATTTAATAGCATGACAGGAATTGTAATTGAATTGTTTATTTCTTGGTACTTAAGTATTTTTTAAACTCTTTTATATGTTGCTGTGAGCTTGTTGAATTTTTATTATTTTAGATATGTCCTTCTTATCTCCAGATCATTCAAGTCATTTACCATGAAAGAATGCAGGACTTTGTCAAAAATTTTTACGGTACCTAATTTTATGGTAATGTGGTTTTTGTCTTTGAGTTTATTTATGTCATGAATTATACTTATCAAATTATATATATTGAAAAAACTTTGCATCTCTGAGATGAATCTGACTTAGTCATAGTGGGTGGATGATATTTTTGGTGTGTTTTTGAATGTGATTTGCAAGTATTTTATGAGGAATTTTGTGTCTATGCTCATCATTGAGATTGAGCTAAAATTATTTTTGTAATTACTGTTTTGTCTCTATCTGCTTTTGAAATTGAGGTAATATTGGTTTCATGAAATAATTCATAAATATTCCTTCTTTTCTATTATATGTGATAATTTGAGGAGTTTGGGTACCTTTTTTCCCCTTTGAATTTCTGATGTGTTTCTGTATTGAATGCATCTGGTTCTGAGCTTATTTTACGGGAGATGTTAAATCAGTACTTCTGTATCTGTAGCTGAAGTTTTCCTGTGTCCCATCAGGTCAGCAGCCACTCAGACCCAAGTAAACACACAGAGGCTTATATTAATTAAAACTGCTTGCCATTAGCTCAGACCTACCACTGACTAGCTCTTACAGTTAAACTCAGCCCATTTCTGTTAATCTATACGTTTCCATGTGTTCCGTGGCTTTACCTGTGTGCTATTACATGCTGATCTCTGGACAGTGGGCTGGTGTTTCCTGATTCAGCCTTCCTCTTCCCAGATTTACCCTTGTCTGCTTATCCTGCCTATACTTCCTGCCTGGCTACTGGCCAATCAATGGTTTATTTATCAACTAATCAGACCAACACATATTCACAGTATACAGAATATCCCACAGCATGTACCATTTGTTGTTATGGAGCTGTTGAAATTATTTACTTCACAATTGATTTAGCTTTGGTAGGTTATGTACAATTATAAATTCATCCATTTGTTTTAGACTTTTCAGTTTAGTGAAATATAAAATTTTAAAGTATGTTTTCCCCCTGAATATTCTCTGTATCTTTTGTAGTGTCTTGAAAATCTCTGATTCTATTAATATGGATCTTACCTCTCTTTATTTTTGGCAATTATCAAAAGGGAAGACTTGGGATTTGACCTTTAAACTTTCATTAAATCTACCCACTAAATATCTTATTATTTTGGCAGGTTGACTCTGAGCAAATTAAAACTGAAGTCAATGACCCCATTGTTTCATCAACCAATGTAACTTATTTTTGCTGTTAGAATCATCTTCTTGACTGTCATCAAGATTCTCTGTTTTGTTAGGTGCTCAGCATACCAAATGAACTAAAAAAAAAAAAAGATTCATTTATTATGTATACAATGTTCTGCCTGCATGTATGCTTACACATCAGAAGAGGACACCAGATCTCATTACAGATGGTTGTGAGCCACCATGTGGTTGCTGGGAATTGAACTCAGGACCTCTGGAAGAAGAGCCAGTGCTCTTCACCTCTGAGCCATCTCTCAAACCCTCTCCTCCAAGAACTGTTAATGATAAGCACTTTGATGTGAATTTTATGAACTCTCATACCTTAATAATAAAGCAAATATACTTTCCAAAGAAGGATGTTAAGGTCATAAATTATAATTTATACAATATAAATTTATACTTTTAAAAATGTAACATCATACAAACTTTTCAGTCTGTTTCAGTTGCAAATAGAATATCGAGCATTAATAAATAAAATGTAACTCATAATGGATTCTGCATTTATTTCATAAAAAGCAGAATTCTTTTGAGCTATTTTTGGACAAGGTTTAAGAAAACCTTGCTTTCAGACATCACTTCTACTTCAAAATGTACAATATAACCTTAAATTTACTGAAAGATAATATTTTACCAAAGTATTATAATTTTTTGCTTCTTCATTTTAAACATAAATAAGACATTCCATATTTCCTAAAGTTTGCTAAAATTGTATTTGATAGCTACCTCTATGTCCAGAAATGTATTATCATTGTGACCTATGTTTGATAAAAATTTATGCACAAAATTATTTTAATATATTTTTCATTGTCATTACTTGACTAAACAATTCTATTTGCACAAATCTCTTGTAATCATCAGGTCCTTAGTTTAAAGCTTCTATGTTTTATCTCTTCGGAAAATTAACCTTGAAGCTATACTTCATAATTTAATGAAGGTTTAAAAACTGTAATTAGCATTCATGTAATGGGTGTGGCATATATCAGAATGAGCCTCTAACTGTGTGAGTTAACTCTTTGACAAATTATACAGTAGAAACTATATAATATATATGCATATATATGTATAGGAATATATATATATATATATATATATATATGAAGGAGAGTTAAATGTAGTCGCCAAATAATGCAAGTGACAGAGTTTCAATTAGCCATCTCTTGTCACCAAACAAAGCTTCCAGGACCAGGATTGAATCATATATAATTGAATTGTTGGCCAAAGGGGTTCCAAGGAAATCTTCAAATAATTTAGGCTACTGCCAAGTTTATAGGTTGCTTTCCACAAACTGACAGCAAGGCTCTTTCGCTGAAGACAACACCTACACAACTCACAAGCTGGTATTAACATAGAGCCTTCTCCTCCATGTTCCAGTGTCCTTGGTATAGGAACATACTTTGCATACTACCAAAAGAAAAATGTAAACATCAAGCCAGTCACAAAACCTTTATCTGCAATGGTGTATTCCCTGCAAGATATGCTAGTGCAATGGTGGCACAAAGCTTGTTTAAAATACCAACCAATAACTGATTTGATGTATGGCTCACCCCATGAGAAGGAACTCATACCTGACATTGATTGGGTGACCAAGAACCTGAAACTAGATGATCTTAGGGACCTAGGGTAAAACTTAGTAATAATAGTTCAAAATAATTGTAGTGATAAAATAACTCCTAATGATATTCTGCTTTGCTCATACATCAGTGCCGTGTTCAGCTATCATCAGAGAGGATTTTTTTCTGCAGCAGTTGGGAGCAAATATAGAGACCAACAATCAGACATTAAGCAGAGAGTGAGAGAACTTGAAATACTCAGCCCTAAATGTGATGTGTACATCAAATCCCTTCTGTCAGAGTTTAGGAAACTAGCGGAAGAAGAGCCAGAGGGGATGGCTGATATGAAAACAAGAGCCTTTAAACCAACATGAGCAAAGCTGGTATAAACTCACAGAGACTGAAGGGGCATGCACTGGGCCTGCCTGGGTCTGTACCAAGTCCTCTGCATATACATTTTGGTTTCCAATTCATTGTTTTCATGGGGTTTCTGAGTATGTGAACTAGTGGATCTCTGATTCTTTCATCTTCTCTTGGGCTCTTTTCTTTCTGTTGGTTTGCCTTGTCCAACTTTGATGTGATAGTTTATATTTTATCATATTATATTTTGTTTTGTTACTTTTAAAAAATGAGTGAATGAATGAATGAAAACATTGCCACTGGTATAAAAGTTAACAACTGTGCTGCTATATATACTTTCTGGGAGAAGGAAAATCTATTTTCTCCACTTGAATGATACTGAGTATATCAATCACTCCAGGACAGGAGTAGTAGACCAACATACAATGGACTCCACCTTTTCTGTATTTGTGCTTTTGTTTTGCTACAGTTTATGTTGTTAGCTGTTCTCTACTTTTTGACTCTTTACACTTTTGGGGTGCTTGCCAGCCACCCAGTTCCCAAATAAATATACATGGAGGCTTATTCTCATTTGTAAATGCTTGGCCTTAGCTTGGTTTATTTCTAGCCAGCTTTTCTTAAATTGTCCCATCTACCTTTTGCTCTGGGCTTTTTCCTTTTCTACTTCTGTAATCTTACTTTCACTCTTACTCCATGGCTGGCTGTGCAGCTGAGTGGCCGGTCCCTGGTGTCCTCTTTCCTTTTCTTGCTCCTTGATTTTGCCTTCCAGATTTCTCCTTCTACTTATTCTCTCTGCCAGCCAGTCCCACCAACTGCCTCCCTATTGTCCATTTAGCTTTTTATTGGACCAATTAGCTGTTACAGACAGGCACTGTAACACAGCTTCACAGAGTTAAACAAATGCAACATAAAAGAATGCTACAACAAGTTTGGAGATTTTTTTGTTTTATTTTTTTCTTTGTTTGGGGAGGATTGTTGTTTGTTTTATAAAAAAAAAACACTTAAAGTTGAGTGGATAGGAAGAGGTAATCTGGAAGAACTCATCGTAGGAGAAAAATATGATTAAAATATATTTAAATTTAAAATTGTCTTAAATAATATAAAGGTATAATAAAAATGAAAAAACAGTATTCAAGGAGTCTATTTTGTAGACTTCTTTTACTTATATTTAGACTCAATATGTTAAATTTCCTATATCTGCTGTGGACTAGTTATTCTATCTATCTATCTATCTATCTATCTATCTATCTATCTATCTATCTATCTATTTTCATTAACTTGATGCAAACTCCCATCACAGTGAAAGAAGGAACCTCATCTGAAGATCTCACTTCATTCTATTTTCCTGTGAGCAGGTGTGTGGGAATTTTCTTGATTAATGATTGACATTGGAGGATGCAGGTCCTTATAAACAGTACCACTCCTGGGCAGGGAGTCTTAGGCTGTATAAGATCACAAACTGAATGATCTGTGGGGAACAAGTAGTAAGCAGCTTCCTGCCACGGTTCTTGTCTCTGCTTCTGCTTAAGATCCTACTCTGACTTCTACCAATGATAACTATAATCAGGACACTAAAGCTAAATTAACATTTTCCTCTGCAAGTTGCTTTTTGTCTGAGTATTTAAAAATTACAGTAACAGAAATCAAACTTGAACATGATATGATCTTAGGAAAAAAGGTTCAATTAATAAAAATATCATTTTATTAGTTATAGCTCCAAATTATGCTGAGAGTTCTTTTGCAAATTCATTTAAGTTGCTGAATACATTGATAATGAACAAATATTAATGAAATTTATCTTTAAGTTTTGTTTGACATGTTAACTTTATTTTATGTTTCATGCCACTGAATTGCTTTTGTAAACATATGACATAGATAAGGTATTTATTAACTAAATGTCCTAGCTTACTAATGCCTATATAATAGTGCTAAGGCATATTAGTAATTTATATGTACCTGATTATTGTATTATTTTGTACTTTGTTTTTTCTTAATATGAATAAATATTTAACTTAATAATCATTGTCTTAATGTTTATTCACAGTGACTTTTATCCAAGAAAACTAAACTTAAAATATTATCAAGGATATAGTTATTAGAATCAATATGGATCAAATACATTTCTGTGAGAGCAGATAATTCCCAACTTTCAGAGTACAGCATTAAAATATTATAACATTTGATAATGAAAAAGGTAATGCAAAATAGAGATTAGTTTTCAAACTACTAACAGATTCTCATTATTATTCTTCAGTCAATTTTCTGCTGTAATTCAGTTTCCTAACAATAAACACGAAAGTTGGACATTAAAAGCTCTCATTACAACTCTCCATGCAGGGGGGGAAATCACAATAGGAAACTAATGGCAATGTCTTCTTTTCTTACTTCTGCTCTACTTGAGAATGAACCAGAGGGATATTGCAAAATGACTATTTATTTGAAAGGCAAGATTATGATGTAGATGAGAAATTAAACAAAAGACTAAAGGCTTTTTCAGTTCTACAAGCAGATCATAATTCTAATGCTATTATTCTCAGATCCTATATCAAGTAGGGATAGCATTCTCATTGTCTATGATGCAACACAAATAGCATAATTAGTATTTTTATTATCTGTACAATCATTTTCTATATACTTTTTATTTTATCATTCAACAAAAAGAAAGTAGTATATTTCTCTGTTTTGTATTGGTAAAATGGGTATTAATGAAACACCTGCAGAACAAAATCCAATATTATAGCATATAATAATAAAATAAATATAGCAATAAAATGTAGGTATGTGTTTTATTAAAATGGTTAGACATTTTCAAAGATGATAAGTGAAAAATAGGTAGAATTACATGACTTGCCTAGTGTTAGGGATCCAACTATCCTCCCAGTGGAAGATATCAGGTCTTGATTCCTAATAAATATTATCCAAATAAATAAGTAGGTTAAGAAACATTAAAAAAAAACAAATTCATTTGAAAGTGTGTATGTTAAGATTAGAAACATGTCTTTAAAGATACATTTTGAGAGCTTTGTTCATTTATTCAACAACTTAATTTTTATTTTTATTTTTGGCTATTTGTTTAATTCATCTGATTTTATGTGTGTGTTGTGCAGATGTGTGTGGGCTTGCATACAATGGGACATGGAGTGGAATTCAGGTTGTCTGACCTGGTGGGAGGCACTGGTCTCTTTTGAGCAAGTTCAATGAGCAATTGTTAGAAAAATCTGTAATTTATGTTGAGACAGAATATATATATATATATATATATAAAAGCTCATGTCATTGGAATACTTAAGAAAAATAGACTCCATTGTAGACATATATATTTTTTAGGTATTTGCTAAAATACCTAATAAATACAATGATGTATTAGATATTAAAACATCTTTAGATTCACACACTACTTCAGGTGAAACAAAATGACTATGTTGATATTTTGCACAGCTAGTCAAGAGATATTGGTGTTAGAATATGAATAAGCAATTATTTGGAAAGACGAAGTCCTGTGGAAATGACTTATCCTGGCTCATGTTCGTTAAGTTAATGTGTTGGGGATGTCATTTGTTTCCTCAATTCCTAGGCTGGAATCATCACACACTGATACAATAATGGGCCTTCACTGCTAATCAGGTCATAAAAGTAGAACACTCAGGAAAGAGACTATTTTAGTGTCCTAAAATAAGCATCAAAGTGACACTACCCCTTCTCCTCTCAGGGATAGAGTACAAAATGTCAAGAGCACCCCACAAACAGTGTGACATCAACCCTTCCACTCTCAGGGTTAGAGTGCAGGCATGTCAGGAGCACACCACAAACACTTCATCTGTCACATCATTGATCTTTGACTCGCCATTCTTCAAAGCTGTGAGAAACAATGTCTATTATGTATGCACCTCACAGTTGGTAATATTTTGTTGTCACATTCAAAACAAACTAAAGCAGATGTCTGTGCAGATGGATGTAAAAAGTAGGCAACTGGGTATTATACCCAGAAACCACAGAAGAGATCAATGATGGAGATTTAAAAGAAGTGGTGACTGTAGGCAATAAAAATATTTTTTTCCAATATGATGGAGTGGGATAACTTTGAGGGATCTGAATTGAGGAAAGGCTACAGTGTGTGATTAAGCATCACTTTCTGTAACATTTAGTAGTAAAAGTCAAAGAAACAAAACTGAAAAAAAAAGTGGGGGGTAATTATCACAGGATAGCCTTGAATAGTGAAAAGTTAAGGCTCTTTTTAGGAAGACAATTGGTCACATGCTGCCAACAATGAGAAACTTGTGTTCCTGGAAAGGGGCACCTGTAAAGCCAATGGCATTGAGTGCAATGTTAACTATGGAGTACTTGGAGTGTGCAGGTCTGGAACCAAATTACTGGTCCAATGTAAGCCCTTTCTGGGTGGTCATCTAGAGTCTCTCTTTGTATGTGACCTAACTTTGTTGAGACTATTGGCTGAATCCTTTGGAATATAAGAACAGGACTGTAGGCAAGGTGACCAGATGAGGAGAATTCTGGGAAGAAGAAAGGCAGAGTCTCCAGCCAGATGCAGAGGACTTAAGAAGAGAATGCTCGACTGAGAATAACATGGCTAAACATAAACAAGAATTGTGGGTTAATTTAAGCATAAGATCTAGTTAGTTACAAGCCTGAGCAAAGGCCAAACAGATTTATAATAATATAAGCCTCTGTGTGTTTATTTGGGACTGACCAGCAGCGGGACCAAGTGGGACAGAAACTTCCATCTAAACAGGACTCTAGTTTCCACCAACCCTAAAACTAGGATTGTTCTCAGAGTGCATCTGAGACCTTTAGCTGTGTTTTCCCTGCCTTCTGTAATTGCCTACCTGATGCACCACCAATGTATTTAAGTGTATGATCTTTGTCTTTCTTTCTTTGTTACTGTGAAATCTTAATCAAATTCTTAATTTGGAACATGGTACTTGTTGCAATCAGAATCTTGGTTCCTGGGCCACTGGCCACTCATTTTTGATTCCATAATGAACTATCTACTGTTCTTTTTGAGTTGAGAAGTTTTATTCTGTATCATTACAGGATACACTAACTTGAATATTTTATAACAAACAAAGGTGTATTTAGTAATATTTGTGTACTGTTAAAATATATTTGTTGGTAGAAGTCTGAAAATGGAAATTTCAATTTTACGTTGGAAACTTAAAAAAGTGTCATTGTGAGTATAAATAAATGTATAAAGTCCTGACTTGTTGTGGAATTGGGCTTAAATATGTTTTTCTGTCTTAAATGAGAAATACTAGAATGCAATTTTAAACTGATATAACTTATTTATAGAAGATGGAGGTGATGCACCCCTAAACGTAACATATGTGGAATGTTCTGGAAGGGGAACAAAATGCTTGCTTTCCAAAGATATGAGCTATCTCCAAAGCATCACAACACTTGCTACAATGATAGACACGTGAGGTCCTATGACCGAGAGTTATGTATTAATGTTGAAAGTTGAGAAGGATCCTGTAAAAACTCTAGCCTAGTTTTTCACTTGGTCATTCAGTCATTTCTTGACTGAAGTCAATTCATACTAATGTCTAAAGAGGAAGGTACCAAAAAGACAAATTAATCTGTCTATAATATTATCATTAGGGGATCTATACAATAAAGCAGTGACTGATATGAATCAGCTCTTTTCAAGTATTACATAGTAGAACACTGTGTAAGTAGAAAGAATCTGGTTTATTCAGGATTTCTAAAGTTGACCCCACATAGGAGATGGAATCTGGGAAGCATTGAATTAATGAGACAAGAAGCCACGAGGTTATTGGGGGAATAACATTTAAGGTAGGAAAGAAGGAAGTACGAGACTGGGCTTTCCTGTGTCTCGCAAAGAGCAATGAGGTTTTGCAGCTGCAGTAGAAGGAGAGTGGGAAATAATTGGTGGGAAATGAGATGAGAGAGGTCGCAAAGAGTAAATTCATTCAAAGTCTCTAGGTCAGGCAATTAACTGTAGATTTTAATATAAATGTGAGAGGAAGAGAGAAAAACCTTCAGCAAAGTACTGAACCACTCTGAAGTACATTTTCAAAGAATTTATGTGAGCATGAATGAGAATATTCTTAAAGAGAGAAAGTGGAAGTCAGCTGAATTATTAAGAAATCTGGAGCAAGTAATTAATCAGAGAAAGCAGCTGTTCATGGCAAAGTTCTGACCCAAAGTCCCAGAATTTGAGTTTCATGAGGGCAGATGACACATGCACTTACAGGGACATGCAGGGAGGGAAGGCCGGAGTTGAGAAAGCACTAGCTTTGATATTTGGAGAGGGATGATATTTCCAAGTTTTACCTTGCAGTCAATACCTGTTTTTCACTTCAGAAAAGATATGGATGCAGGGAATTTTACAACGGCTGCAAAAACTGAGAATGAAAGAAGTCCATTCTAAATAACCAGAATTATAAAATTTTCAAGAACTACAAGCCCAAGGGGTAGTGGTGACACATGCCTTTAATCTCAACACTTAGGAGACAGAGTTAGGCAGATCTCTGAGTTCAAGCCCAGCCTGGACTACAGAGTAAATTCCAGGACAGCCAGGGCTATACAATGAAGCCCTGTATCAATCAATCAATCAATCAATCAAACAGTCAATAGATATATAAATAAATAAAAATAAAAAAGAACTACAAGCTTTCCTTGTTCCCACCCCCAAAATCAAAGCTGATGTATGTTGTCTTAGTAGTGCCCTCTTATCTGTCTCAAATTAGGTGTATGTTGAAACAAAGACATAGAGAGACTCCTTAATTTTTTTTTGGCATAATAGTTTGGTAATGAGGTGTGTGTGTGTGTGTGTGTGTGTGTGTGTGTGTGTGTGTGTGTGTGTTTACTTGGAGGGTATATGGGTTATATAGAAATAGTATAACTAAAACATGTAATAATATCCAAATATACCCACACATGTAGTACATATTCTATACCTATGAAGTTTAACCAACTCAGTAAAATTTTATTTTCAAGTTAAAGGTAATATGTATCTTCTTGATAAAATGAAAAATATATTGTTTAATGATATAATAATATAAAATGTTTTAAGTTTTGCTTTGTAGTTGTACTGATATATATCTAGACATATATTTGAAATATTATTTTGAAATTTCCATAGACATTTAGAATATTGAAATTATTTGGGTGTACTCTTTTTAATTCTGAAAAGTTCTCTATGGTGTGATATATAAATACATGAAATATAAAACATGAGTGATTTTAATTATCAATTTGGCAAGATATTTTTTTAAATCTGTTCATTCTTTAGTGATCACAGTTAAGTGATTTCCAACACCGATTTCATTTATAAAAGCATCATGTCTGTACCAGTTGGTACAATGTGCTTAACTGTAAACTTTATACATAAACTTTTCTTCATATTATTGTATTAAAATGGAAGTGTAAATATGAGGCAAATCATACCAGAATTGTATTGAGCAGATACATTTAGGTCAATTACAATTTTTGTAACCACATTTTGACAGCACCTGCTAGTACATATATAATTGATTTTGTGCTCACAGTGAGGTAGCTAAAGGGAACCAGTCTGCAGATTCAACTATGTATAAGTATACCTTAGACCTATCAAAAGGAGAGGCTGAACTCAAATCAAGAGCAGAACACCGTATCTAACTTCCTAATGTGACTATACTTTCAGGGTAGCATTTCTTAAAATTAGTTACATTTTATTCATGTTTGCCTAAAGCTACAGTATATTAAAATGTTTAGAATCAAAAGAGGTTACTATTCAAATAGGTATATAAGAAAGCAATCTTTTTAAAGAAAAACTCTTTTGGAGGCAAACTAAATTTAATATTAACATATCAAAAGCAAAAAGGTCAGAAAAGATATTAAGATCACAATTATCAGAATGTATTAATATGAGTGCACCTGTATATTAATGTTATACTTTTATATAAATGTACTTCTGTATAATGTTTGTTTGGAATGTATCTTTTTTAATCTTAAACTGTGTCATTGCTTTATCATATACTTTAAACAATTTAAATATGTAAATTTTCAGTAACAAATTACTTCCTCAATTCATAAAATATTAATTATTTAAATATGTATTTTATATGTTTATAAGAAATGTAGTTAACACATTAGTAAATAGTACTTTTCCAGAAACAAAAGTACAAAGTGAAGTTCAATTACAGAAACACTGAAGGATATTACTTAGTTGTGATGCCTGTAATAGCATTATAGGAAAATATAATAATTAATATAACTCAAGAAAGTCCAGCAGGTGGCTCAGTCTTGCAAGCCCAGCATTTGTGCAAAAAAGTGGATCAAGAGTTCAAGGTGATTCTGCATTACACAGTGAGTTTGAGGCTAACCTAGCCTACATGAGACTTGGTCTCAAAACAAAAATACACTCAATGGACTCAGAATATCATATATGTATATAAAAATTGTATATGGAGATATAGCAATAATTAAAGAAGAGATTATTAATTTGAGATAGAATGGGAGGGTCACAGAAAAAGTTGGATGTGGAAAAAGAAAGGTTGGAAATAATGTAAATACAGTCCTTGTGTGGAAATCTCAGAAAAAAACTAAACTAAAATAATTAATATAAATCAAACTAACAAAAGACATAGGAACAAAACATCTAGGATATCCAAACAGCTTCAACTGTTCCACAAATTCCCACTATGGAATACATATGAGAAGATGCCTGACTTTGGGCTTTTCACTCTGAAAAACGAATATCATCTACTTCAGAAGATAGTTCTGGAAATTAATGTCTCTTTTGTCTGTTTCCTTTCTTTGAATTTGTTGATATGTATATATCAACAATTCATTAAAATAGAGTTTGTAAGTGAGAAAATCTTTAGATAGCAACCAAGGCTCTACTGCAGTGATAGAATTAAATGCTAACATCTGCTTTTCAATGCAACAAATAAGAATAGAGCAAATTACCCGAACTTCTCTGATCAGGTTATATGATATCTTTGTCTTGCTGCAAACCTTAGGGGAAACACACTCAGCTTCTCCTCATTCTGCACAATGTTCATTATGGATTCATTGTTGATGTTTTCTGTTGTTAGTTACGGTTCCTTTTAGATGCCCTGTGCCATGTTTAGGCATATTCCTCGTGGGACTAATATTTTTAGCATTTCTATCATTATGGGACATTGAATTTTATTGAAGAACTTTTGTGAGTTGAGAGTACTAGATATTTTTTGTTATTTCTTTATATATGATTCATTTGGTTTATTAATTTGTAAATATTGTACTATTCTTGCTTACCTGGGATGAACTATAATTTACTCTAGTTAATAATTTAAACAATACACTGCTGAGAGTTGTTTTATTTTGAGAGGCATTCCTGTGTCTGTGTTTATCAAGTATAATGGCTTACATATTTTTGTTTATTTGTGGCTCTTTCAGAATTGATATCAGAGATATACTGCCTGAACTGTATGTATTTGGAAAAGTACATTTCTTTTCTACTTAGAGAGAACAGCTTAAGGAAAATAGATACTAGCTCTTGTGCAAATAATATACACTAAATTAAAACATTTTTATTATTTTCTCTTATTAGTGAAACTGGGGCCTATAGAGGCCAGAAGAGGATGTTTGGAGTAGGGAGAGCTGTGAAAACCATCTGGCAACTCTTACAAATTTTCAACTTCCCTTTCTATAGGATCCAAACCTATACTCATATACCTGAATGTTTATAGTAGCATTATATATATTGTGTCAATTTAAGGTATTATAAACATTCATGTATATGAGTATAGGTTTATAAAAGGTAATGAATTATAAAGGGTAATGAATGTTTAATAAATGGAGAGATGATTTAAAATATGCATCCATATGAACAAATTTTAACAATGTTATACTTCTTAAAAGGAGACATTTGGAAAGGCTACTTTTGGCATCAATTATATGAAAGTTCTAATGTAGGCCAATAGTTTAAGGTTTTAATAAAGCCAGTTGGTTAATATCTGTGAAAGAGGAAATATGGAGTAACAATTCAAGAGGATTTAAGTGAATCCTTAAATTTTGCTAATATCTGATCATGCAAAAATTTGAACTATTCTACTGATGTTTACAATTTACTAGAGTATTTTAAAGCAATTCTTCATCTCAGAAAACAATTTTTAACATTTTTTATAAATGTATATGATAAAATGTTAATATTTATATATTATATACACCACAACACAATATGAATTATATGAGTGCTATATGTAGTATGTTAGTTTAATTTATAGCTCTTATCACAAATATTAATAATAACTTTGATTATAAAACCACTCCTATGTGTAGTCATATTTGACTACAGAATACATTGCCAACATCGATATAAGCCTGTGAGTTTGACAGCAAATTAAAAAGGTTAAAGGAAAGTTTTGATAATGTTTAGACTATGCTAGAAACTTCAAATTATGATTTGCTCTTTTGCCTACTTCTAGTCTATTTCCTCTGCTCTTTGTTTATTGCGTTGATATAGCTTCCACTTGACATTAAGTTCCCCTCTTTTGAAAGTACTGGGCTTAATGTACTGAGTTGATGTTTTCTGTTTCCTCCATGTATTCATCAGGACTGGCCTTAGACCCACCAAAGCTTTTAGATAACAAAGCATAATGCCTCCAATTTTTTTTTTCCAGTTTTTCGAGACAAGGTTTCTCTGTGTAGCTTTGCGCCTTTTCTGGAACTTGCTTTGTAGACCAGGCTGGCCTCGAACTCACAGAGATCCGCCTGCCCTGCCTCCCGAGTGCTGGGATTAAAGGCATGCGCCACCACCGCCCAGCAATGCCTCCATTCTTTTTTTTTTTTTTTGAGAGATTTATTTATTTATTATACAGTATTCCGCCTGCATGTGTCCCTGCAGGCCAGAAGAGGGTGCCAGATTTCATTACAAGTGGTTGTGAGCCACCATGTGGTTGCTGGGAATTGAACTCAGTACCTCTGGAAGAGCAGTTGGTGCTCTTAACCACTGAGCCAACTCTCCAGCCCCCGCAATGCCTCCATTCTTAAACCCACTGTTTTCTTAATTGTCAATGCAAGGAAAAGAGCTTGAAATAGTTTTTTCAGCAAACTATGTTCTTTCTTGCTGATTTACTGAAGTATTTCTGAAATCCACAATGGGTAGGCCCCACCAACCAGGACAAGTTAATTTCCAGTCTCAACAGGCTTGCCTTCAGGGCTTCTATGCCTGAATTTGAAATATTCTGTTACTTTTGTACCTCCTACTCTGAAAGATTTATACTTGTGAACTTGATATATGTAAATTGTCACGTTATCCATGAATAAAAATTTCATTGTGAATATGGACTGAGAGAACAGTAAGGAATTCAGTTCATTTTAAAATATTGCATATTACTGGACTTCTTACAAGTTGTTTGTTATACAGCTCAACTTAAGTTTTCAACTAAGGCCCATTTAGGGCAACTGTTTAAAGTTACTTCATTCAAGTGAAGAATGTCTTATAGTTTCCATACAGCAAAAAAATCTAATTGGGGAAAAAGGCATACAAATAAGCAACCTTGCACTGGGAGTATGTGTTTTGGAATACAAACTCTCCTTGTTCAAATCCAGTCTACACTGTTTACTAGCTTTTAAGCATGTAAACATTGATATCTTATTAAAACTTTGCTAAATGGTGTTCATGATAATATAACATTTATAAGGTTTTACAAAGCAAACACTGTACATATTTCTAGGTGTTTAGAAGTTTATTCATATTAACTGATTTTTGTTCATATGTTTATTAGTTTCATTTGTACAATAGAAGTTTTAGAGTTGTGATCTATTCCTAGTTCCCTAAAATGCATCAGTGCCTTTTATGAACTAGTTATTGAATAAAGTGCATGTTTACTGATCCTGTTTCAATTGAACACGTCCAGGAATAAGTGTAGTATATATAAAGAAATTGTTCTAACAACACAGGTTCCCAGTACCCATAAGCAGTCAGGTTAACATAAAGATTCTATGAGTAGAAGACAGAGTTGATTGAGAATTTCAAAGGCTCAAACATTTTTAATTTACTTAAAAACTGGCACAATAGCTTGCCACAAAGGATTTTGGTTATTTTCAGAAAACATGTGACTTGTGTATTGGAGACAAAAATAAATCAATTTTCACCATATTCATACCAGCCAACTATTAAACAGTTTTGCACATTTCTTGAATCACTGAAATATTTGAACTTGTCAGTATAAAATGTGTGCATATGTCAAATTTTAGTCTGGACTATTTGCAATGGAAAATAAACACAGTTGATACTTGCCTCTAAGAGAGACATTATCCTATTGTGAAGAAAAATATTGTCCATCTTCCAATAAGGTTCATATTTGATTTTTATATATTTATATATTTTCTTTGAAAAATGGCTAAGAGCCACACTTATATTTCTATCTGGTATTAATATTTGAAACTCTGAAGCAGCATTTATTTCTAGTAATAAATTTTTCAATGGTGCTAGTCACTAAATTATTTATGTTTTATTGTTTAATGACAGTTATAGTGGTTAGTTGGGTCAAAAAATGGTGCCTTTATTTCATAATCAGACCTACTGTATTAGTTACTTTTATCATCATTGTGGTAAAAAACTTGACAAGAAAAAATTACATGGAAAAGACATCTATTTTGGACCTAAAGTCTGAGAGGATCTATTCCATCCTAGGGACAAGGCATGGCCATATTTGAGTCTGTGACATCCTGAATTTTAGTAGCTGCTTACTGCTCAAATCACTCCAGAAGAGGGGACAGACACTAGAAGGAAACAAAAGCAGATTGTAATGTTAAAGCTCATCCACACTGAATAATCTTCATGATTCCACAACATCCCCAAACATTGCCACCTCTGGGGACCAAATTTTCTAACACATGAACAGATTGGGGGATTGTTCGTATTCACACTTGGAGAAATAGAGAATGTGATTGGATTCATCAATAAATTAGTCAATTCTTAATTGATATTTCAGACCAAGGAACATTTTGCTATGTTACAAATACACAAAAGCTTGACTAATATAATACAATAGAAAGTTGTGAACATGAGAAAGAGACTTGTAACTAAGAGGGGAAATTGACAATATATGATGGAGAAAAGATGGTAGGGGTGAAAGTAATCAAAATGTATTATATGCATTTTAAAGTTGTCAAGAAATTAATTAAAATATAACTCATCTCATTCTGGTATCTTATTATCAAAATTCCCATAAACTGGGTGGTTTGTAAGCAGCAGAACCATGTTTGTGGCCATAAAAGAGCATGAGAATTCTACAATCTAGAAATAAGTGTACTGATGTCCGATGAGGACTCACTTTCTGGTCTTCATATTCAGGCACATTCAGGTAAATAAAGGCAGACAAGATCCTCCAGCCGTCTTTTTTAAGGGCATGAATTACATAGATGAAGGGTCCAATCTTATGGTTTAGTCACCTTTAAGGGCTCCGCTTCAGTCTGTTCTCCTCTGGGCTTGAGTTTAGAGTAGAACAGCTGAATCCCTAGGAAAACAACAGCAGAAAATGTAAGGCTGCACAAGCTTAACGTGTTTCTAATAACAGCAGAACAAGAGTGCCACTGAAAATCAGAATTGTTGGCAGAATATGAAGTACTTAAAATAGATGGGAAAATATGTTGGAATTGGTGGCTGGCAAGATGGTTCTTGAGTAACATCCACTTGCTGCCCAAGCCTGATGAACTGAGTTCAATTGAGAACTTACAGTGAAAGAAGAGAACAGACCTGCAGGGGTCTATTTTCTTCTTCACTTCAATATGTGACACTGCCACATGAAATCTCAATCTCTTACACACACACACACACACACACACACACACACACACACACACACACACTCATGAAAGAGGGAGAGAGAGAGAGAGAGAGAGAGAGACAGAGAGACAGAGAAAGACAGAAAGATAAACACACACATATATGGACAGAGAAAGCAAGGCAGACAGACAGACAAGCAGACAGTCAGAATGAGAGAAAAGAAGAGAGAGAGAGAGAGAGAGAGAGAGAGAGAGAGAGAGAGAGAGTATCTTCAGAAACTACAATAAATCTAAAACATTTAAAAGCTTATGCACGTCGGGCAGTGGTGGCGCATGCCTTTAATCCTGACTTTCAGGAGGTAGAGGCAGGCAGATCTCTGTGACTTTGAGACCAGTTTGGTCTTCAGAGCAAGTTTCAGGACAGCAAGAGTGGTTATGCAGGAAAACCATGTCTCAAAAAGTCAAAAAAGCTTATGCACTTAAAATTAAATAGGGAAATTAATGTACCCTAACATTGAATTGAATACAATAAAGCCACATTGTCCTTTATATAAAGTGAAGCGAATAAAAGTTTTTTCAGAAAATAGAAACAAACAAATATACTTTCATAATGCATTTCAGAAAGTATTTATTATTACTTTGAAGCGATATTTGGCTGAGTTTTACATATGTCTGTACTCAAGAAAGGTGACTTACATAGGGAACTTCTAGTGAACTGAAATGTTTAATATAATCATCAACTAATGACTTAACTGATTGCTTTTTATAGATATAGGAAGAAAATATTAATACTAATGTCATAGCATGAGTTATATTTCATATTTCAAATGACAAGCATTATAACGGTGCTATCTGGGACCAGTTAAATATCCAAGCCCATTCACATGGGCATGTAAAATAAAAGCGCCATAGTGGACAGAGTTTTAGGAAATGGAGTTCAAATTAGGAAACCCAAATTTTATTTTAGTTATTGGAAGGTAGACTTTTCCCCTGAATAATATTGCTCTGATTTTGTTATTAAGTATCTTCAATGTCAATATTCATCAGGTATAAAAACTTTAATAATAATTTGGTTCAGATTAAAGACTACCTAAACTTCAATCTCAAGAGGTATGGAAACACATAATGCACATAGAACAGTACCAAGAGAGAACGTGAGATGATAAGAATACTACCTTTGATAGTGAGAGGACATATTCAAATGGTTCTTTGATGTAACAGAATTTTATTGCTGATTCAACAAATTAAGTATATGGCTGTTGCCCCATTACAAAGGGGTATAGCCATCCTTTGAATGTTCCCTGAAAGTTCCTCCTAATGAATGATCTTCATGTAAATATGGAAATTTCAATCATTGGGAGAAAATGGGGTGCTGGTAGTATTGTAAATAAATGTAAGTGTAGTAGTAGAACAGCAAAACAGAAGGCAGGGAATTTATTTCAGAGTGGGAATCAATAATGCAAACAGAATTTACTTGCAGCAATCAAGTAAAACTATACACTGACTTTTCTATGAGTTAATCCTGTACCAAGTATTGAGAAATATTTATTTTTCTATTTTCTATAAAGAAAGAAGATTTTATTCCTTGTCTATAAGGTCAATGTGACTAGACTCTGTATCATCAGGAAAGCACAAGTGATAAAATTCAATTATCTTCATTTGTCAACATCCAGTTATGATTATCATTGGTAAGTGTTAATGCGTTATTTCCCCTTGTGGCTATTTTTCATAAGCACTGAGAAAATTATGACCAATTAATAGTATGAAGCATAAGAGGTTTGATGACAAGTTTCCTTACTGAAATGACAGTGATACATGGTTAAGGGTTAAGGGAGTGTCCTCTCTCAGGTATGAGGTGGCTATTTACTCAGTGTAATCAGAGTTCTAATCAGCACTTTCATGAAAAGTAAATGCCAATGGAATTCATTAGATATATTTATTCATATATAAAATCTGTAAAGACCCAAAGCATGTTGATGTAACACTCATAGCATGAACTGATAGAGTAGTTAGGGCACAGAGTGTCTAAAGCTGTCAGTGTCATGGACATATATTTCTAGGTACAAGTCATTTTCCAGACAGCATGGTTTTCATTAGCATTGACCTAGGTCATTTGACCATAACTAGTCCCTATTAGTTTAATGATCTGGGAAGCATATAGTGGGCTGATACAAATTCTGGTTCTAGCAGAAATAATATTCCTTAAGACTTGATTTCATGATGAAAAACATTTGCTAACGCAAGAGAAAAGAAAGGAATAAAAAAAAGTCTCTTCCAGGAAATATTTGACTGAAAATTGGCATGGGTGAGAAACAAAGTTACTTCTAATCAATTTTCCTACCCTGGGGTTTAGCAAAGTTCCATATCATGAATGGCAGGCAGAGCCATTGAATGTATTGCATTCTCATCAACAATGACATTTAAATATTAAAATCAAAATCAGCTTAGCATCTCATGCTGTTAGAGATCAGAGGCTGCCTGAGATAGGCAACAGACTCACAGACACTATTGCTTATAGAAATAAGAAATCAGAATGATACTAAGTAGTTTGTCTTTTATGATTAATTACTAGAAAAAAAGAGGATAAACACATTTTTTGAGTGTGTAACCGATCAAGATTGAAAATGTAAGTGAACCCTACTGGGTTATTTCTACTGTTATGTGGGAGATACGGTACTGTCTAATGACACATGAAAGCCAGTGAACAAAATGTTTACTTTAATATTAGAAATACATATGATGAATTAAGATTAAAAATGTTATCAATATGTTGCTAAGACTTGGCTTCTAGGTGCAGATGTTATCATCTGAAGTATGCATTATATAAGAAAAGTGTATTTCAATTGGAAAATCATAAAAAGTCAACCTACAATTGCTGCAGATATGTAATGAGTAAAATTTAAGTTTAATCTCTATGCCACATTTACATGATAGGAATAAACAACTACAAACTCATTGACATAATTAAATAAAAATGAATACTTTGTAACAGTGATTCTGATTCATGGCATGAGAAAATATTCTGGGAAACAAATGAAAGTTAATTTGAGGTGGACAGCAACTGCACAAGAAATAAAGTGTTTGGCTTTATAAAAATTGTATACATACTCTTATTTGTCCACACATGTAGAGCAATTACAGCTTCTGAAAGAGTGTAAACAAAGCAGACATAGTTAGTCAACTGATTTGATATGTTGACATGGCATATGACATTTGAAGAACCATTTGCTCCCAATTGGATGGCTCCATTTCTGAAGAATTTTGAGGACTTGTATGACTTTTTTATACAAACACTGAAGGAAACATTGTAAGAACAAAAGAGAATAGATATCCAAGAGCTATGTGTTAAGTAGATTATGTCCAACTTGTGAGCTAGAAATGTGAGCTATAAAGGGAAGCATGAAACACCTATTCATTGTTCCATCTCCCACTCTGCACTAGGGAAAGCACAGTGTAAAAAAAAAAATACTGTGGAAGCCAAGAGTTCTTCACTTTTAAAAAATATGTTAACGTCTCATCTCTTAGTAAAAGGTACTCTTTGGAGAAAAATCTGTACTTACAAAGGGGTCTTACAGAGATACTCTTGAGTTTAGTACCACTGTCTATAAAAAAAACCCAATAATATCTATATATGTATTAATAGTAATTTTTTGAAAAATGTCATGGAAATACACAGACAGGATGTAAAAACTAGGGCATTTTATTAGCCAAGTTAACACATTGTAATAAATCATAAGACAGTCACATTTAAGAGATTCATCAATTGCACTAGCTAAAAACATTGTCAGATCTAGAAAGTAACCTGAGTATTTCTGAGGATATGAGTGTCTCTTGCTGCTTCATTTATTATTTCTTTTTCATGCTCTCTCTTGAGTCTCAAATTATTGTAATTTGATACATTAGTGAAATTTTATTAAGGGTTTTATAAAAATTAAATTAAGTATCAATTTAACCTTATGAAACAAAAGCTAATTAATCACATCAAAAACATTTGCTGATCAGAGGTGGCTATGCAAGGAAGCTGTCTGCTGCATGGCTGTAGCTACTCTGTAACAGGTATCTGGCTTTGTTAGCAAGATTTTAGCAACATTCTTGGCTTTGTTATACTGTGTATTAAGATCAGCAATCACAAATTCTATGAAATCCCACAAGTTAATTCTTCAATACTTTATGGATAAAGTAATTAGCCCTCCAATTAGACTGGGAGACATTTATGTCTTACATCAATATCGCATTAAAAGCATAAGTTCCCATTGATAACATCTGTGGTAATCATGATTTGAGTGTGAACCACTCAGTGTTAACTGTACTATCTGTAATGTTGAATAATTATAATATAGACATGGGGAGATATCATTGAAAAATAACATGGGAACTGGAGAGGTGGCTCAGAGGTTAAGGACACTGGCTGCTTTTCCAGAGGTCCTGAGTTCAGTTCCCCATAACCTCATAGTGGCTCACAACCATCTATAATGAGATCTGGTGCCATCTTGTGGCACACAAGGATACATGCAGACAGAATGCTGTGTACCTAATAAATAAATCTTTTAAAAAAATTATTATTTTATTTTATTTCACAATACAATTGAGTTCTACATATCAGCCATGGATTCCCTTGTTCTCCCCCCCTCCCCTTCCCCCCAGCCCATCCTCCATTCCCATCTCCTCCAGAGCAAAGCCTCCCCCAAGGACTGAGATCAACCTGGTAGACTCAGTCCAGGCAGGTCCAATCCCCTCCTCCCAGGCCGAGCCAAGCGACCCTGCATAAGCCCCAGGTTTCAAACAGCCAACTCATGCACTGAGCACAGGACCTGGTCCCACTGCCTGGATGCCTCCCAAACAGATCAAGCTAATCAACTGTCTCACCCATTCAGAGGGCCTGATCCAGTTGGCGGCCCCTCAGCCATTGGTTCATAGTTCATGTGTTTCCATTCGTTTGGCTATTTGTCCCTGTGCATTATACAACCTTGGTCTCAACAATTCTCACTCATACAGACTCCTCTTTTTCACTAATTGGACTCCCAGAGCTCCCCCTGGGGCCTAGCCGTGGATCTCTGCATCCAGTTCCCTCAGTCATTGGATGGGGTTTCTAGCATGACAATTAGGGTGTTTGGCCATCCTATCACCAGAGCAGGTCAGTTCGGGCTGTCTCTCGACCATTGCCAGTAGTCTATTGTGGGGGTGTCTTTGTGGATTTCTGTGGGCCTCTCTAGCACATTGGGAATCAATCTCCCCCAAGATCCAGCTATACCCAAGGAATGCTCAATCATACCACAAGAGCACTTGCTCAGCTATGTTCATATCAGCATTGTTTGTAATAGCCAGAACCTAGAAACAACCTAGATTCCCTTCAACTAAAGAACGGATAAATAAAATGTGGTACATATACACAATGGAATACTACTCAGCAGAGAAAAACAATGACATCATGAGGTTTGCAGGCAAATGGATGGATCTAGAAAAAATCATCCTGAGTGAGGTAACCCAGACTCAGAAAGACAAACATGGTATGTACTCACTCATAGGAGGATACTAGATGTGGAACAAGGATGACTGGACTGCTACTCACATCACCAGGGAGGCTACCTGGAAAACAAGACCCCAAGAAAGACATGGGGAATCGCCTAATGATAGAGAAATGGATGAGATCTACATGAACAGCCTGAACATGAGTAGGGGTAATGAAGGGCGAGGGTCGAGGGAAAGAGAGCTTGGGGGAGCGGGAGATCCCAGCTGGATCAAGAACAGAGAGGGAGAACAAGGAATAGGAGACCATGGTAAATGAAGACCACATGAGAATAGGAAGAAGCAAAGTGCTAGAGACGCCCACAGAAATAAATAAGTCGCAAAAAAAGATAACATGGCTGCATCTAGTAATTTTATACATATATATGTATAGTATTTAATTTTATATTGAGCATATGTTACTGTGTAGGGGAAACTATCAATTTATATTTAAAGTTTGATAAACAAGAGTTAATTCACATTATTGAAAAGTAAGTATAAGAAAAGAAATAGAATTGATAGAGGACTGGAGAGTACAGTTCAATGGTAGAGCACTTGCTTACCAACAATAATTACATTGCTTTGATCCTAGAACCACAAAATAATAAAACACAAAAATAATAGTGAAATGAAATTAAAAATTTGTGTTGTCTAAAGAAATATATATAAACTACAGCACTGTTTGGAATAGAAAATAAAGGATCATCTGTGATAATTAAATGAATCATGACATGTTGTTAAAATGTGATATTATGTAAGGCCTGAAGTATCAAAGCAATCTTTAGGAAACCTAAGAAAATAATGATTGTCACAAAACAAACATCAGTAAATGTATTGATGATATGTATGTGCTCACAGTTACCGCTGGGAAAGACTTTGTGATTGGCCCTCTTAGATGTTCATTTTACATAAATGTGTTAGCAATGCTTTAGAGAATATACAAATTATTTCTTGAAAAGGCAAGAGTTTCTAGGGAATTTTATTTTCAGAATTAATATCAGCCATTCACCAACAAACACCCTTGTAACATGTGTCCTTGATTGAAATGGAGCATTTTTCTAGTTACCCATTCCCCATTTCCTCAGCAGGTCTGTGTGTCAGTGGTGGTTGTGTGCTGCTCTGATTTCGTAATTTCTTTAAATGTAAACTAATTAGTTGTGTTATGCCCTAGCAGAGGGCACCAACTGTGGCAAAATATGAGAGTATGGTCTTCTAAGTCTGCAGGGTATAGCTTTCCTTTGGTAGCTGATCCTGGACCTTAAGATTCAAGATAAAGGTGTCTTTTACTTCCAAAGCTAGTCTCAACATTTATTGTAACTGATTAAGGGGAAACCTTTGCAGGGGATTAATAATACACAGTTACATCATTATATTGACAAGACATCTGTGCTGCTGTGGATTATAACTCTCAAAGCTTGGACAAAATGTACAGGGATTTGGTGATATAATAGTAGTTCATAAAATAAGACAGGTCTATGTCAGGGAATGCCAAGAAATGTAGTAACTGCCCTTGGGTTACTACATGAGAGACTTAAGAAATATATATCCATGTGAACTAAAGGGATTCTAAGTATTTATGGATCAGGAAGGAGAACTGTGTTGTAATATATTTATATAACTAGCTATCTAGAGAACAATATGTAAACCAAGACCAACAAAATAACTTGTATTCTAGCAACACCTTATATAATGAAAGATTATGGAATCCAAGACACAATTCAAATTTATATGGATGAATTTAATGTTTTGCTTTTCAGAGAAGTACTTTGAACCATTCATCTGATTGTTTGTGTATAGTGGATTATACTGACTAAATGCTGCAAGGAAGGTTAATGGTCAACATGTTCAGACTAGAAAGTACTACAAAGAAAATTAAGACTTGACTTTGTAAAAATTATTTTACATAACATGGCAGAAGGGAAGATACTTGTATGTGCGTACAACACATCAAATCAACCAGCAATTCAGCGAGCAGACTAGTATAATAAAACTGCATGAAAGTATTGACTAATTATGATTAGGAGTTCTCAGAAGTGTTTCAACTATGACTTCACTTTTATCAGAGAGAAAGCCAGTGATAAGCCCTGAAATTTATAGGTGAATCATCTAAATCTCTCAAGTCTGATAGAGTGAAATTAGACTAAACACTTAATTCTTGCAAGAACTATAGTATGTTTTTCTCATTAACACAGAAGTCATCCTGATTGGGTAAAAAAAATACAAGCAGTCTTATGTGGTGATACTGTGGTTCCCAAAGTATTGTGCACTCTAATAAACTTATCTGGGGTCAGAGGACAGAACAGCCACTAGATATAGAGGCCAGAAAAT
Source organism: Peromyscus eremicus (assembly GCF_949786415.1). Classification (NCBI taxonomy): domain Eukaryota; kingdom Metazoa; phylum Chordata; class Mammalia; order Rodentia; family Cricetidae; genus Peromyscus; species Peromyscus eremicus. The sequence goes on from NC_081425.1 coordinate 11,427,327, forward strand.
GGTGGCACACACTTTTAATCCTAGCATTCTGAAGCCAGACGGATCTCTGTGAGTTCAAAGCCACAGTGGAAACAGCCAGGCATGGTGACACATGCCTTTAATCCCAGGAAGTAATGACAGGAAGCCAAAAGGTATATAAGGTGTTAGGACCAGAAACTAGAAGCTTTTTGGCCTGGTTAAGCTTTTAGGCTTTTGAGCAGCAGTTCAGCTGAGACACATTCTGGATGAGGACTCAGGTTTGATTTTTATTAATAAGACTTGTTAAGATTCATGTTACAGTCTTACAATAGAAGCTGAACACATTTGCCATTACTGGGCAAAGTCATCTTGGTAAAAAATATTATATTAATGAACTTGTTAAGTTTAAGAAAATATTTTTGAAATTGACAAACAATGATACAATATCTGTCTAGAAGAGAATAAAAATATCATGAAGTGCTATGGAATGTTCTGTATGGCAAATGTGTTGCTAATTAGTCAATAAATAAAACACTGATTGGCCATTGGCTAGGCAGGAAGTGTAGGCGGGACAAGGAGGAGAATAAAGCTGGGAAGTAGAAGGCTGAGTCAGAGAGACACTGCCAGCCACCATGATGAGAAACAGCATGTGAAGATGCCGGTAAGCCACGAGCCATGTGGCAAGGCATAGATTAATGGAAATGGATTAATTTAAGCTGTAAGAACAGTTAGAAGAAGCCTGCCACGGCCATACAGTTTGTAAGCAATATAAGTCTCTGTGTTTACTTGGTTGAGTCTGAGTGGCTGGGGGACTGGCAGGTGAAAGAGATTTGTCCTGACTGTGGGCCAGGCTGGAAAACTCTAGCTACAAATGGCGTCCAACGTGGTGGCAAGAGTTTTCACCTAAAACCTGAGAAAAGATTCTAAAACGGAGCTAAAAACAGCTTCCTAATTGTCTCTCTCAAATGAGCGGCAGCTGCTGGTTTGAGCTACTGAGGGGTTCCTAGCGTGCATGCTTGATCTGCAGTATGGCGGGAATGAGGTCTCTGCAAGTGGCACATTAAGCTGCATGGTGGATTTAGCTTTTGCTAGTACAAAACAAAAAAAGAGGTTTCTGGCCTACACGCTGCTTGGATAAAAGCATAGACCCAAGATAGCTCCCAGAGCTGGTGGTAAACCATCGCCATGTTGGGAAGCTGAGGTGGGCGGAGCCAGCAGCCACAGCTGCTGCAGTTTATTGCAATAGCTTCACAATAAGACAGATTGAGATGTAATAGTTTACAATGTGTGTAAAATATACATAGGCTTGAAAGAGACAAAAAAGGTGATAAATAAAGTTATATAAACAAATACATAGTTTTAAAAAATAAAGGCTTTAAAGAGATAGTAAAATTAATATAAAAAGTAAGCCACGTAAAAATGGATATTACACAGAGAATATGGATTGTGTTGTCTTTGGGATTTTTAACTGCAGAAAAACATTTGATTGTAAAAGCTGTTAAGTTATGCCCAAATGTTTATTTTAAAGGTACCTTGACTTCAAAATTTGGATATAAGGATATGTTGCTTTGGAAAAGAGTCTCCGCTTTTGTTCCCACAGAAAGCCAGAGGCTATGGATTTGTTCAAGATTAAGATACATCAGGTTTGACCAGCCAAGACCCCCTGAAAGGTCTCTGATGACACCATGGCCCAGATGATCCAACATCCAGAACGGTTTGAAGGCATCTGGCTCAGACGATACACCCTCATGGACTATTCCATAATCCTAAAATTTTCTTTGTGTCCCCATAAGATACAGCGCCCCCCTCCAGCAGGAAGTAGTAAGAGAAGCTACGCCCAAATTCCCAAATTATATGTAATTTTACTTTGTTAAGGTTAAAACCTTCTTTTTTGAAAAAAAAAAAAAGGGAAGTGCTATGGAATGTTCTGTATGGCAAATGTGTTGCTAATTAGTCAATAAATAAAACACTGATTGGCCATTGGCTAGGCAGGAAGTGTAGGCAGGACAAGGAGGAGAATAAAGCTGGGAAGTAGAAGGCTGAGTCAGAGAGACACTGCCAGCCACCATGATGAGAAACAGCACGTGAAGATGCCGGTAAGCCATGAGCCATGTGGCAAGGTATAGATTAATGGAAATGGATTAATTTAAGCTGTAAGAACAGTTAGCAAGAAGCCTGCCACGGCCATACAGTTTGTAAGCAATATAAGTCTCTGTGTTTACTTGGTCGGGTCTGAGTGGCTGGGGGACTGGCAGGTGAAAGAGATTTGTCCTGACTGTGGGCCAGGCAGGAAAACTCTAGCTACAATGAAGTGCACTCATATGTTTTAAGGTCAGAACTATAATCTTGCTGTAGTCAGATCAGATGCTGAGTTAAGATTTCATGAGTTACTTGGTAGGATGTTTACTTTTGACAAGTATTAGCTTACAGAAAAGCAATCAAGAACACTGTCTCAAGTTAATATTTATTGCTGTCTTGTGAAACAATGGTTGACAGTATATTTGAAAAAAATTCTTATAATCTCAAAAGCCAGAAAAATAGTTGACCAACAAAAATTTCAATAGTCATAGAACATTTTCATTCATTTGTATCCTGTTAGTATTTCAGTGCTTAGTAGCAATGACTGTAAAACACACACTAAAGTGGGAACCTTATGTGTAACAGATGTAATTAATTTATTTGAAATGCTGTCATAAAAGGGAGCAGTATTTCTATCTGTAGTGGAAAAGCCACAATTCACTGGCATATCTAATTTAGAAAAATACATTGTTTTGTCTCATTCTGGACATTTCATTTGTATTAACTGGCACTGAACCAAAAATAGCAAGATGGTTTATGGTAGTAACCAACTCTTGTCTTGATTAGATTTGAGGCCTGCTCCAAGAAAGAATTCTTGCCTGATAGGGTCAACATGGTCAAAACCCATATCTAGGAAAGTCATAGGCCCAAGTGCAGGAACTTTAGTGTTGTTTTTGTTAAGCCACAAAGCAGATCCCCGAATGCCAGTGCTGCTGCTGTCCTAAGATGATGGCCTGAGCCTAATCCAGCCCCTATTCTATCCAGGTAAACAGAAAGATTTCTACTGGATAAAGAAAAACCTAAACTCAACATTCCTCAGAAATCTCATGGAATGCTTTCTGTTTTTCAGGAAAGCTACTACTTCTCTTCTCCACCCCAGAGAAGAGTTCTCTTTTTGAATTACCTTGGACAAAGAACATCTAGTTCCAGAACAATCTAAGCAGCCTACATAAGTTCCAAGACCTTACACTTACCCCGAAGCTATTCTGGCCAGTATTTCAGGGCCTATTGCTAGCTTCCCCAATAAGACTGACCAGGATTTCCCCGCCCCAAGTGGCTGTACTCTACTCTGTAAGCTCTCCCAAGAGTTGTTCCCCAACAACTGTTTCTTTTTCTGCCTAAAGAGTGGTCTAGTTTAATGGTTTCACTGTACTTTGCTTACAGTTCTTTTGCTAAATGGTTGTTTTCAAATTACCTTATAAATATTCATGATTGTGTCAATAAATTTCTGATTTATTCAAATCTTAGGCTGAGAAGCTTCTTGTGGTAGTGAATAGTCATCAATATAGGAACTTATAAAACGTTCAAAGTACTGTGTATAATTGATTGTATGTGCACTTGTATATGCATGGGTGGGCCAGCTATGTCCCCCAGCACAATGCTCTGGAAATATTGCTGAAAGAGATCATAAAGAATGTAAGAGTCAGAATAGGGGAAGAGTGCTTTGAAATGCTGTGCTCATGACAAGACATGGCTGTCACATGTATGGACTAACAGAAATTATAATTACTTGCACAAGACACACTTATGCTCAAGTCAGTAAAACACTCTAACATTGAAGTAGAAGGGACTCCTGAGGCACCAGGATTAACTCAGTAGAAAAGGGTAGTTCATAACTACTAAAGAAGGGAAAGTCACTTTCTTAGGGATGTGGCCACTGCAGGTTCTCTATTAGCCAATGGATTCTATTAGCCAGTGGATAATCCCATAGTCATATAAGTAAGGGCAACAATAGCTGGACTCAGTGAGTGTTTACATATATATATATAAATTAATATATATTAATATAGTTATATGCAATATATAATATATATTAATTAATGTATATTTAACTTGAGGCACAAGATATATATCACAAAGAGGGCCAAAAAGAAGTACAGAGAGTTAGTGGGAGTTATATATGATAAAGATATATTACATATGTCTATAAAAGTTTCAAAGAATAAAAAAGGAAATAAAAGTTGCAAATCATGAAAATGTCCAGAATTAAGAACCAGTTATAATTTATCATTAGAGACATTTAATGCATTTTTGTCTTTAAACTCAGCATAGTTATCATAGTAGCATATTCATAATTACTACTTGAATTGAAGCATGCATTTCCAGAGAATGACAGAAAGTACATAAAGATTTAAAGAACTCACACAAATTATATGAATGCCATATACTTTGCTTTGTACCCTTCTGTATACATGTTGTAGGACAGAATTTCAGCTTCTCAAATCTCTTGCTGTGTTGGACAGCTGTTGTTGACATTGCCTACATATAATGATGTCACCAGACCAAGGGATGCTGAGTTTTTGCTAAGTCTACTTGTTTGTCTTATAAAACCCTACTGCCATTGTTTCATGGTTTCCTCGATGTCTGGACTTAAGCACACAGAAACCCTGAGTGAAACAGCTATAGTTTTGAAGGTCCGTGGTGTTTTCACTATGGTATCTTCATGGACCTGAGCAGAGTTCATTACAGTTCATTCCATAAATAAATTGTGTGCACGGTTCATACACATTTCTACTTATCAGTCTTAATCAAATGTAATGATGACTTTGACAATGGAGGTAATACATCCCTCCTATTGATACTTTCCTATACAGAATGCGTCTTTAGATTTCAAACAAGAAGGAAGTGGGACTCTTTGAACACATTATTATTTAACAACTAGCTTTTAGACACTATGTCTGGAAGTATTCAAAGAGTACTGAATGCTATAAATTTAATAGATTTCTCTGTGGTTTTTATATAGCTTTCAGATTCACTTATTCCTCTTTAATCATGGATCTCAACTGTAATATAATGTAATATTTCTAAAGTGTGAAAATGTCATCACTTGGAATGCATTTGTAAATCTTGGTTGACTCTGAATTCCAAAATTTAACCACTTTGGTGAATAATATTTTTATATTCAGAATTATATGAAAATAAATAATGAAAAGTGTATCCCCCACTTTTCAAGCATATTATTTAAATGAATATCCTATGAAATACCCCTCACATTTTAAGTTTATTTTTATTAAGTAGATAAATTCCAGTAGAATTTAAAAGGTAAGATTCTGCCCTAAATGTGTAATACTTTAATATTTCCACAATATGCACTTAAGTAATAAGAAAATGATTTCATTGTCCAATGTTTATTTGGTGTTTTGCTTGGCATGACACTTGGGCAGTTGGATGTTTTCCTTTTCACTAAATATTGTGATGTAATTACAGACACATATAATACATAAAATAAGACCCTTTGGAACATTTATGCATTGGACATGCATCTGGATTTACACACTGAAGCCAGGGTCTGACTAACTGGGAACTCATTGTCCTAAGAATGTTTGGTGGGGTGCACAGCACAACCATAAGGCTCACAGAGTAATTGAAGCCTGCACATAATTAGCAGTGTGTCTCATGGATAGTGGCATTGTCACAGTAGCCAGGTTACCACTACACAACTGCAACTTAACATCAGAGTTTAGATATGGAAAATTGAAGTTTTCCCGAGGCAATCTTAACACAACTGCAAAAATCACAACTCAGATGAGGAGGCAGTGTGTGGTCTCTATTAAAACCCGGTTGCAACCTGGACAGTGAATTGCTAGGACATCTGAGGACTTTATAGTGCAGCTCTTGCTGGATCCCCCAAAGTGTATTTACACTCTTCTTCAAGTAAGCTTCCTCCTCAGGAGTCAGAGTCACCTTCACTACATCTGAGATTCCATTTGGTCCCTGGATAGGGGATGCTGACAAAGACTTTATCATTTACTCCATAGAGACTCTTCTTCACGGTGGAAACGGTGTGCACCAGCCTAAGATTTTTCATTATGCTTTCGGTCAAGTTTACCACAGAGAGACCAATGGCCCAGGACATATAATCTTTGATCAACTCATAGGTGCTGTCAATCACCTGTTTGCGAACCTCTTTCCACTGCTCCTTGTTTGCTTTAGTGCCCAGTTCTGGGTTCAGATTCCTCAGAGAGATGCTGACAATATTTATGCCACTCCACATGGGCACATTGGACTCTCCATGCTTGCAAAGACCCATCTATGACAATTTAGCAGGTGAATTCCCAGTCTTTCTCTCGCAGGCAATGGAACTAAGCTGAACCCACATTGCAACTACTTCTGATAACTCAGCTGTTGGGAAAGCCACTTATCTTCCAAGCTACGTAGGTCAAAATATCTGCTGGTTTTAAAACAAGTCACTTGCAGTTTGTACTGCATTTCCAAGCATTGTGATTTATGAACTTGAAAATGTTCATGTTTCACTGAATGAAACAGAGGCAACTCTTCTCCTTTTTTTGGACAGGCCCCTGTTGTGATAATGGCCATCTTGGAATCTGCAGTCATGCCAGAGAGTTTGCAGTCTTTGCCAGAGACAATTTTTGTTTTTCTAAGGAAAAGGTGAAGATTCATAATCTCCTCAGTTTGTCTTTCATGACATCAAGGAGGGCAAGCTCATCTGCCAAGTCCTTCCTTAGGATAGTGATGGCACAAGACATGCCCAGAACACAAACCCCCAACAACTGTAATCTTATTCTGGGATGGTGTTCTTTCCTAGGAAGATTCATAATCATTGGTCCACATGTCGGTTTTTATTCCAGTACCAAATTGTTTTTATTACTATAACTCTATAGTAGAGCTTGAAGTCAGGGATGTGATGCCTCCAGAAGTTGCTTTATTGTAAAGGATTATTTTAGATATCCTAGGTTTTCTGTTCTTCTATATGAAGTTGAGTATTAATCTTTCAAGATCTGTGAATAATTGTGTTGGGATTTTGATGGGGATTGCACTGAATCTGTAGATTGCTTTTAGTAAGATTTTATTATGTTGGCTCTACCTATCTATAAGCATGGGTGATCTCTCCATTTTCTGATATCTTCTTCAATTTCTTTCTTCAAGGACTTAAAGTTCTTGTCATATAGATCTTTTTCATTTGTTTGGTTAGAGCTATCCAAGGTATTTTATATTATTTGTGGATATTGTAAAGGGTGGTGTTTCTCTGATTTCTTTTTGAGCCTGTTTATCACTTGTGTATAGGAGGGCTACTGATTTTTTGGATTTAATCTTGTATTCTGTCACATTACTGAAGGTGGTTTACAATTGTACGATTATCCTGGTAGAATTTTTTGGATCACTTATATAGACTATCATATCATCTGCAAATAATGAAAGTTTGATGGAACTCACGAAATTTAGACTGACAGCTGTGGAACCTGCATGGAACTGGACTACACCCTCTGCATACAGGAGACAGCTGTGTAGATGGGTCTGTTTGAGGAGCTCCTGGCAGTGTGATCAAGATCCATCCCTGGTGCATGAGCTGGCTTTCTAGATCTCATTACATCTCATTATAGGAGGACACATGGCTTACTCCTGATAAAGTGGGGAGGGACTTGGTCCTACCTCAACTGAATGTACCAGACTCAGCTGTCCCCCTATGGGAGAACTTACTCTCTCAGAGGAGGGGAAGGAGGGGGAGGAGGGATGAGAGGGAGATCAGAGGTTGGTATGTAAAAATTAATAAAAAAAATTAGAAAAGATTCATAATCAGCTGGTCCCTGAATGCCATCTTGGAATTGAAACCAAAAAGGACTGTGAATATATAATGGGTGGCATCAGACACGCAACAGCAGGTTCTGGGCTAGGCGACAGCAGCTCTAGCCACACACACACACACACACACACACACACACACACACACATTCACATACTCACATATACACACACACATACACCTCACATACACACACCTCACATACACACACCTCAGATACACACAACTCACACACACATGCTCACACATACACTCACACACCACACACATGCTCACACACATACCACACACACACACACACACACACACACCACACATGCTCACACACACCTCTCTCTGCCTCTCTCTCTCTCTCTCTCTCTCTCTCTCACACACACACACACACACACACACACACACACGCAACACACACACACACACACACATACACACACAATTTGTATAATTTCCTCCTAAGACCTAGAATAGAATAGTAACAATTCAAATAATCTTTGAATAACTGATGACTAAGAAAGCCTGGCATGAAAGAAACAATCAATGAAGATTTTAAGAAGTACTTTGACATTATATGCTACTTAAAATAAATCTCAATGCTTGTGAGAAGCAGGCATTGAAGAAAGAAAATATTAAGGGATAGCATGCTATTAAAGAGTACACATATAGCTGTATACACATGTACAAGCACAGAACTACATACATACATGTACCTACATGCACAGGACATTGAATATGCTGCAGGAATGACATTACAGCAACCTCATATCTAAACTAACCTACAAATTCTATATAATGGTTCCAGCTGAATATATATATATATATATATATATATATATATATATATATATATATGTGTGTGTGTGTGTGTGTGTGTGTGTGTGTAATAAGTATACATATATTTATTTATAGTTATTTATTTATTTGTATTCTTTCTATAAAACCTTTTGGAGTCATTTCTGTAAGACCTTTTTGTTCTTAAGGCAGTGTTTTGTGGACAATAGAGTACAAAGACCAAAAAAGAACTGAGAACCAAATAAGCATTCATATTATACAGAGAAGACAGACAAAATAGGGCTGAGGGTGGGAAATATTAACTCAAATCATATTGTCCTTCATAAATCTTCCAGGATAGAATGTAAGCACAATTACAACCTCAACTGGCTCAAACATAGGAGTCAATGTCTTGAAATATCACTCATATAAAAACATTTAATATCCAACAAAACAGAAATTGTCAGCATTAGTGTATAACAAAATAAACAATAATTTTTAAAGGGACTTTAATAGTTTTATCTGCTACTAGAAGAGTAAAATCCTTTCATATCTCAGAAAAAATTATCCCCAAATTTACTCATGAAATTTGTTTATTAAAGTATGTATATTCTGTCAGTCATATGTTAATACCATTTTGATTTCCCTGGAAAAATTTTGGTTTCCTTTAAAGAAAGATAAACTTGAAAATGTGATGTGATGCAAAATATGGTTGTAATAAATTTGTGATCACAGAAGGTTTTGGTATTCAACTGTAATAATAAGAGTATTTTTGTTAATTTTGCTGCATATAATTTTTGAATGAAATTCTTAATCTCAGAAAACAACTTTACCCTAATTAAGTAGAACAGAATTGCTAATTAGTGTGTTCCCAAATACATACAACATCACAGTATCCCTAAAAATTCAGTATCATTAGTACAATGGCATAATGAGATTCTAAATTTAGGTACTTTTTAATATAGGTGTTACCAGAAAACACCATTGCATCCCGCTTTTCAGTAATATAAAAGAAAACCTGTACTGATAAATTTTTTGCAGTTTCTAGCACCATAGTTATATGAAATCAACCCTCTTTTAAGTATTTGTTTTTGTTCTTGGTTTTGAGACAGGGTCTTATTAAGAAGTTCTGGCTGACCTGTAGTGCAATATATAGAGCATTCTGGACTTGAACTCGCATAGATCCATCCTTCTCTGGCCCCTGAGTACAGAAATGAAAGATATGCAGCACCAATTAAAGATCGAAATCTTTAGTGTCTTTTCTTTCTCTAACTTGTCATGACAGTTGGAAAATCATAACTTTAGTTTTTTTAGTCACCCTTCCTTTTTCTTTTGATGTCTTCCTCTTTCCTCCTCCTCCTTTTATCCCTTTTCCTACTCTTCCATTTCAAGGTCTTTTCCTTCTTTGCCTCTTCTTCTTTTTCTTCATCCTATCCATGCTTCAGGATTCCAGGAAAATTTTTACATTCACCTTCTAACTCAGATCAGTTACTTCCAACCTGTATAAACCTCAAAGAACCTGGTTATCCCCTATGGTTTTATACAAAATTGCTTTTTGTTGCTACAAATTGGAATTTAAGTACAAACTTGGTCATTTTGGTATATAAACACTGAGTAACAAAATTACAGTGCTTAATAGATTTTTGTCTCATAACTACTTACTGTGGAAATGAACCCTAGGTGTGCTGCCTCAAGAAAGTAAAGATTCTGCTGCAGAAAATAGACTTCTCCATGTATGCAATGAAAGGAAGGCCTGTGGGAACGGTACCAACCAGGTGGATACTGAGCACAGATAAGCTAGTACAAAATATATTTTGCCCACTTGGGGTTTTAGAAAATTTGTGAGGACAGTTTAAATAGATGAAGTTCTGGACGAAATTAGACACCAACTAATTTGTATGAAATTCTGGCTTAAACCGTTCTAAAGATTATGAAGATTGATCAGTATTCTGCAAAGTTCTTTGTGTGTGTGTGTGTGTGCGTGTGCGTGTGCGTGTGTGTGTGTGTGTAAGTAAAAAGTTGCATATGCGTTAGTGCATTTAATTGGCATAAGTGCCTTATCTTGCAAATTCTGAACTTTTATATCAAGAGAAAGTTAAAGATTTCTAAACACAGCATGTTATGCTTTGAGTACCACATGAAAGAGAACATGCAGGAATAAATTCTGTAGAGATGCAACTGCATATAATTAAAGTGTGATATATGTTACAAATATAAGAAAATGTTATAGAGCTTCTTTGTCACAAATTCAAAACTGAAAAAAATCAATTAAAAAAGAACGATTTATCTCACATTTTCCGAGACCTCTTGAATTGGTCTCTGAATTGGATGGGGGATGCCACTGTTTCTTTAGACCTGCAGTAAGGGAGAAACATCAATGTAGACAGTATGAGATGAAAGAAAGCCGCTTAATTCTTTGTGAAATTAGAGAAAATAACCTGAATTTGCTGTTCCTAACAGCTGACCATAGTATTTTACCTCTAAGGACAAACTTCGCATTTCTGTCATTTCTTAACCGAAGTTGTATTGTTGCCATTACAAATTAACAAAATTGTATGTGCTTTAAACGACATAAATCTTGTAGGCTGCAATTTTACAGGTCAAAAGCCCAATGTCAGTCATTCTGGGCTAAGCACCAAGTGTTGGCAGAGCCAAGTCGCTCTATGTAAACTTGTTAAATGCATCTCTATTCTTGGATTGTGACCTCATTTTCGTATCAAAAGTAGTTGTAGTGAACCTTTCTCCATAGGTACATACTTCTGGCATTGATTTCAGGCCAACCTTTTTGCTTTTATTAGAGACTAACAAAGGACAATCTCTTTGGCCAAGGATCTGTAATTCCCGTCGCATTCAAAATTCCATTTCATATAAATAAATGACAGTATTTTTCTTGTATGGAGAAATAGAACATTTTAAGAACAGTGAATCAAATTATTTTTCTTGTACCATTTCCATTTAATATTATCTTTTAGAGACTTAAATTTTAGTATTGAAATTTAATGACATGTTGTAATCAGCTTTAAATAGTCTTAAAAATCATAAGAACCATTTTATTTGCCTTTTGATATTCACTACCACTGTACTATTTCAAAACATAAACATTTGAATAAAGAATTAGAAGATGATATTCTCAAATTTTGCAAAACATGTGGCATATTGATACTGTAATTCTAATAAGAATATTGAATTTCATATCTGAGGAGATTATAGGCTACAGCAAGTGTGAGGACAGGAGTTTTTAATTCCTGGGACTCCCATAAATGCTGAGTTGGCGTCGGTGACCACATGAAATGTCAGCACTCTGACAGCAGGGACAGAGACTCACCCAGAGTGAAGTGGTTAACTACATTAGGTGAAAGCACAGACTCTATGTTCTGTTGAGTGACATTGCTTCAAGGAATAAAGTGGACATCAACCTTGGGGTTCAGCAAACCCATGACCTTAGGTTCTTTACCAACACACACCTTGGATCAACAAATTTGAAAATGCAAGCATATCATAGAGGACAGCAAAGAGGGATCTATGTTTACACCTGTTAATGTCTAATTGTGTAAAAAAAGAAAGATAAAGATTTTGAAATACACCAAGAGCCCTTACCTCTAATCAAACTTAAACATGTCCCAAATTGAATAATCAGCTCAAATGAGATCATTTACTGAAACCATTCATTGTGCTACAGAAAGAGGCATTGAAATCTCCAGGTGTGGCAGTTTGAGTGACAAATGGCCTCCATAGTCTCATATATTTGAATACTTGGTAACCAGTTGGTGAAACAGTTAATGAAGAATGAGAACGGGGGGGGGGGGGAAGTCCCCCCCCCAGGTCCTTGTTGAAAGAGGTTTGTCACTAGGGGTGAGTTTGAGATTATCTGTTGTGTGATATTTTGTTTGTGTTCTGCCAGATAAAGCTTGCCTGGAGATCAGAGGACGGAGCTAACCACTAGTTAACCACAGAGGCCAGTCAGTGGTGGCATACACCTTTAATCCCAGCACTTGAGAGGAGGAAACAGGAAGATCAGGAGTTCAAGGTCACCCTGGGCTACAGGAAACTGAACCAGTCTAAAAGAGAAACAGAGCCAGGTGGTAGTGGTGCATACTTTTAATCCTAGCACTAGGGAGATGGAGACAAGAATATGAAGTGGGTTGAGACAGGATCTTGGGCCCATTCAGTCTGAAGATTTATAGACAGGATACCACCACATTTTGTGTGAGGATTCATAGAGGTAAGAAGTCTCTAGTGCTGGCTGCTCTGATTCTCTGATCTTTCAGTTTTCACCCTAAAATCTCACTCTGAGTTTTTATTATTAAGACTAATTAGAATCATGCTTAAGTTATCTATCTGTTTTGGGTTTCTTTTTGTGTTTGTATGTCAGTCTGTTCAACTGCTTCATAGTCTCAAGATGCAAGCTCTCAACTGCTGCTCCAACACCATGTCTAGCTGCCTACTGCCATGCTCCCAGCAATGATGGTGATAGATTTACCCTCTGAAATTATAAGCATGAAAAACCCTATATTCATAAGTTGCCTTATTCAAGTGTCTTATCATATCAATAAAAAGTTAGTTAATAACATCCAAGCATAGACATTTGAAAAACATGAGTTGCCTTCATGGAATCACTTGAGGCTTCACAATCCCAAAGCATCCCACTAACAAGCTCCTCTAAAGTATATCGGCTAAGATACAGTTCTGTGAGATGACATGCATTTGAACTCTCTGGTAATCTGTAAGACTCTTGGATTGCCTAACAACAAATTCTACTTCAAATCTTTTCTGATCCATGAGTTTTCCAATACAAGCTAACCTCCTCATTATCAGAGCAGGTGGAATTCCTTCTGAGCCCGCCCCCCCTTCTTTTTCAGTTCCTGCCAATTTTTAGAATTATTATGAGGAAACGTAAGTGTCTATGGAAACCATATAGCATCCTTACACATTGATATTCAAAGATTACCTACTAAACCCAAGATTGTTATGAATATTTATAAATTCAGCCATCATATGACCTTGAAAATTGTTATTGTACCCCACCTCAGTCTATTTGCTGCAGATTTTACCTGTTCATCTTTGATTTCATCAGTTTGATGGTCCTAATATCTTTAATGATGGATGTCACTATTCTTTATTGCATATCTTAAAGGGCTTTAAATACTTTTAAAAACAAATGAAACATTTTTATTAGCCCTTCAATCACTATATCAGTATGTTATTTCAAAACATTCAATTTGGAAAATAAATTGGAAGATAAATTCATTTTAGTGGGTACCACTTCCATCTATGACCTTGAGGTACCAGTACCTAGCACACTGCCTCAGAGCTGGCTTGAGACCTGAGGGGCATGTACGCAGCCCCTTCTCTTCTCTCCCTCCTGGGTTGGATGGGGGCGACTGACTCAGGCAGCAGAAGCAGTGTGAGACCAGCCATCACCCTTCCAGAACTCTGTGACCGATTTGCCTCATCCTATTTAGTGAGTTCTCCTCAATATAATTTCTTAATAAATAATTCCTTTATCAATAATCTGTGGATTATCTGCAATACTTCACAAATTCACCAAAAACTGAACAAGAGATTTTGTTGATGCTATGATGCTAATAAAAATATTAAACGTATAGTTTAAAAATTGCAAATCTAAACAGTGAACCACAATTTACCCAGTACATATTCTCAATCATCGTTAAAGTTTAAAAGTTGCCTCTCAAATACAGTTACTTCTTCTGCAAATTAAAGTATAACCAGGCTAACTGACTGGTTAGACTGACTTTGTTAGTATGAATAGTAAGAACTTTTCAGATCTAGAGCCAAATTATCTTGGGATAATTATAGTCACTTTAATACCCATCAACCACTGTCTGACTTAATATTCCTAAAACTATAAGACACCTTTTCATATTGTGTTGATAGACTATAAGTTTCCATTAACCCAAAGCTAAGAAATGGCATCATCTAGCATCTGAGACTTAAAGCAGTGATTTCCTCAATTTTTTGAACCTGCATACCAGATATTTCCACAGATGTATTTGATTTTGTTTTGTTTTGCAAGTATAAGAGGTTCATGAAACTGTTACAATAAGGAAACATGGTATCTAGGAAAACCAGAATCATTATGCTCCTATTATAATTAACCTCTTTCTCTTTATATTTTCGAGACAAGAACTACAAACACATGCCAGTATATAATGCAGCATTACAATGTTATGGGGGGGCAACTTGGGAAAAATACAATTTTTTAAAAATATTTTTATTTTATAATTAATTTAATTTTACATATCAGCCACAGATTCCCCTGTCCTCCCTCCTCCCACTCCCCAGCCTTCCCCTACATCAACCAAGCAGTAGCATTAAACTGAAGACTCAAGGAAGGACACAATGACTAATAGAATACATTTCTTACAGCTGTACAACCTCTCTTAGAATGAGTCAATATTAAAAGACTTTTTTGCGTGCAGAAAAAGTTAAAATAAACTATGAGAGCACTTGTAAGTGAAATGGGCCTTTAACCTTTAATACACACAGTGAATGAGAGGCGGCAGGAGCTAATGAGCTCCCATACAAGGTGCAGAAAGAAGGACCTTGTGTGTTCAGATGTTATAGTAAATACAACTGTTACTAGAGTAGAGTAGTCAAGTGAGGAAAATATGTCCCAAGGTAGACTAAGATGTCAGTGACATCATCACTGAGAAAAATCCCAAGGTTATGCAGTCTGAGACAAAACAATGTAACAAATAGGCAGAAGAGCAGCCAGAGGCGGAGGTTCAAGGGCTGGAACTGTGGACTTCGTAGTGCCAGTAGGAAGATGAAAGCTGGAGCTATGTTGCAGGAAAAGGAGAGGTCAGCATGGGTATGAGACCTGGTGTTGGTCGAAATCATTCCTCATTGCCATGTTCACAGATTGGTGTGGCCCTTGCTCTCCTTATGAGAATCCTGTCATTGCAGAGTCAACACTAGTCAGTGCAGCTAAGTGACTGCTGAGTGCTGAGCCAGAAACGGGATATCAGCTTTCCCTACAAGGGTCCGGGAACTTTGTGGAAGGTGGGTGGAAAGGCTGTAAGAGTAAAAGGGTTTCTGGGAAATAGTGGCTTTTGGACAGAACAGGGCTATTGCTCTTCTGAACTCACACTGGCTGCAGCTGCTAGCATTCATTCTACAGAAGATCAAGCCAGTCAACATTCAATAACGGATGAGGAAAGGAATCAGGAGACCCAACCTTAATGGAGGGCTATTGGCAATTGGTGGCTGCTGTGGGAGGGATAGTTAGTTTTCCTCAGAGGTGAGACCTCTGGTAAGTTGCCCATGCTCTAGTGGATGAACCAATACCCGTGTGTGTGTGTGTGTGTGTGTGTGTGTGTGTGTGTGTGTGGTGTGATTTGAAATACATATTCATAATATATACAATATATTTAAATATTTATTATATATACATTTGTATATTCTTTTTTGCAAATTTTTTTTTTTTTTTTTGGTTTTTCGAGATAGGGTTTCTCTGTGTAGCTTTGCGCCTTTCCTGGGACTCACTTGGTAGCCCAGGCTGGCCTCGAACTCACAGAGATCCGCCTGCCTCTGCCTCCCGAGTGCTGGGATTAAAGGCGTGCGCCACCACCGCCCGGCCGCAAAATTATTTTTAACTATGTGTATGTGTGTCTGTGCCAGTATGTAGGCAAGAACGTAGTGGTCTGAAGAGTTACTTTGAATTCCCCTTGAGCAGGAGTTACATATAGTTGTGAGCTCTCTGATGACAGAACCCAGGTCCTCTGCAAGGGCAGTATGGGCTCTTAAATGATCAACCACCTCTCTAGCACTGAAACTTGTATTTTCTGAACCAAGAAATTACTGTTACTATATTTTGGTTTTTACAGAATGCACATTAAATAATATCTATTTATTTGTTTGTTAGTTTGTTTTGTTAGTTTGATTGTTTAGGTGTTTGAGTGTTTTGTCTGCATGCTAAGTGCATCATGTGCATGCAGTGCCCACAAAATCCAGAAGAAGACACTGGTGCCTTGGCACTGGAGTTGTTTATAGTTGTGAGATACCATACGATTTCTGCCCCTGATTTCTCTGCAAAAGCTACCATTTACCCTTTACTGCTGAGTCATCTTTTTGACCCCAGAATTTAGTCTTGACTTGTTCTCATCCATTTAGAAATCAAGGTTCTCTTCTACATTCCCAAGTCTGCTACTCCTTGCTCCAGGTAATAGTAATATTTCTGTTGGCCCTAAACTTATTGTATAATTCTGAAAATGAAATGTATTCAAAAAGATTTTCTGAATATTCTATTTATCTAAAAACAAATGTGAATAAATTGAATTTTCCCTTTGTGATGTACTGTTAGAAAAGAGACTGATGGATACATATGTATTTAATTTTATATATGCAATTTTTCAATTATGTATCGTATCTCCATTTTTGTACGTCTTACCCACCCTAGAATTCTGTACTTTGTGCAGCATGGATTAAATGCTACTAGTCTGTCATATCATATAGTATAAAACACAAGATCTTCTACCAAACTTCTAAAACATTTCAGCACAAGAACTTCCAAACCAAGTTTCTCCAGTATCTTGCATTCTTATGGCATAGCAAATTATAGACTGCATTAGATGATTTCATAATATGCTTACACTCAGTAAGTATGTAAAGCATGCATAAAGTCAGAACTAAATATAACAGTTTCTGCTGTTTTCGAGCTAATTATAAATGCCTCTTACATTAGTATTCCCCAACTTCATTGGGAATTCACAAACACTGAGTATACTGAGAACTCCATCGATACTTCAGCTTCCAATTTAGTTTTCATATTCTTTGGGGGGAAAGGATGGGGTAGAAACTAATGAAGGAAAAAGAAATAGATAAAATATCTAGTTATGGTTAGCTGACTTGTTATTTAAATTCACACCATCTTCTAGAGTCTAATAACAGTGAGGTCACTTAATAAATAAATGCTGTTAACTACAAGATTAATTTTGCTGCCACACGATTGTGCCCAAAATCAAAATATAATTCTCAGGAGAACAAACTTCAGGATATACAATCTTTATTGTAGTGACTTCTCATTTCATGCTTCCTATAGAGAAAATAAACAAGTACTTACCCTAGTAAATAGAACTTGAGAGATATTTACTCAAATAGTTATGCACATTGCATCTTGACATATCCCATTGGGAAAGAAGGAACAGAGATCAAACAATTTTCCCAAGATCACAGGTTCCTTCTAAGTCCTTGTTCTGTCCCTTACCTGACCCCTTCTCTTTTGATAAATGACACACACACACACACACACACACACACACACAAGAAAAATTGACTTACACTTATCTTTAGACAGACAAATGAGAAACTAGGATTTTTTTCAGACAATAGGAAGTTTATAGTACTGATTTCTTAATGTGCTAGATATTTATGAAGGTACTGTTCAAGATGTTGGGAAGACATTCATGAAACAAAAACAAACAAACAACATAACTTTTCCCTTTATGATGTACTGATTTAGAAAACAGATTGATGTATACATATGTATCTAATAAATAGTGTAATTAAAATGAGAAAGATATTCCTAAGGAAAAAGAGATAATAGAAATATGATTGTAGAGTTCTAAAAGAGGTTTTAATTTCCATTTGCATAAATGGTGTTCTAGCAAGTAGAGGAACCAGGCCAGGTGTCATTGGTAAACTAGATATGAGTATGAACATTGGTGTCTCAATTTAGTACCTTCACCCCTTACTGGCTCAGGACAGAGAGGAATGTATTTCATTGTTATCAGCAACCACAGTAAACTTGCCACTGTTGGAAAACACCTAGAGGGTAAAGAAAAGATAAGAATTTGATTTCTTTATATTCTCCTCATCTATTCTACTAGCATTCTTACTTTTAAAAACTAATATCTAAAATCAGCTAGAGAACTTCTCTGTGGGCAGCTCCCACTAAAGCATCAGTGTTCACAGCAGGAGCCTAGTAACAAGAGAAAGGACTGCCAGGATCTCCATATCTTCTGGTACAATGTTCCTGGGGCACAGCACTAACAACTTGAGGGAACAGCATTGGGAAGTTAAGGGTGAATGCTTCCTGCAGCACTCTGGAAAGTATGAATGTATCTATTTATCACCAGCTCATGCTGAGTCATTGACGGACCTGCCCAATGCACAATTTTTCACTTTAGCATCCTGTAAGCCATGCCATAAATCTTAAACTACCCATTAAAATCAAAGTAAAAGAAAAGAAATAAAACACTTATTATTTTTAAATTACATTTTCTTACCCAAGATCTATTTACAGAAGTATACACCTATAAATAAAGGTAATTTGACATAATGCATTTATTTTTTTGTCAAGGACAGATAGGTGTGTTTTACATATTGTAAGGTCCATAAGGGGATCCATTGTTATTCGTATAGTTTAAGTGATAATCTTATTTGATATTACTTATCAAATTTTACTTATTTACTTATCCAGGACAAACTTATGATAGTTGATTTTCTTACACTGGTACTACAAGACCATCACATAGTATAAAATTTATTTTTTTCCTAAAATTTCCTAAAGGGGTTATTTCCAGTTCAAAGGTTCTCAAGTAGTTCTATTGGTCAGACAGAAAACTGAAGTTTAAGATAATAGTGATTATCAATGAAAGTAGATCATGTAGCTTTGTAATATTATGCCATTGTTTTATGATTAAAAACATGGAAAATATTAAACATTAGTGAGTGGGTATATATAGCTAGACAGTTATTGAACACTAGAATGAATTCAGTTCTACTTGTTTTTTTATGAATTGATCAATTTTGGAACTTGAATTTATTTATTTATTTATTTATTTATTTATTTATTTATTTATTTATTTATGGTTTTTCAAGATGGGTTTCTCTGTCAAACAGTCTTGGCTATCCTGGAACTCACTCTATAGACCACGATGGCCTCAAACTTACAGAGATACTACTGTCTCTGCCTCCTGAGTGCTGTGATTAAAGGCAAGTGCCACCACCACTTGGCTTGAAATTATTTTCATGAAAAAAGCAAAAACAAAAGCAAGGACATAAACAGTTATAATGATCCTATTGTCTTCAAATCTTATGCTAAGGTAAAGAAATGCTGTAGATAGTGGACTGTTCCCTTGTTGTCAAAGTAAGCAGGAAGCCAGGGCAAGCCTTAATGGACATGATAGCAACTGAAAAGTAACAAAGACTCCGAACACCTTGGAGACTTTACTGGACATGTGCTTTGACAGAGCTGAGTAGACCAAATAAGGTTGGGGTTAGACAGGATCAAAAATATATTTTCATTGTTAGCAATAAAAAATGTTAGGACATAAAGACCTCGCAGGTTGAACAGGTTGTTAAAAAACTAAACTTAATGATTTTCTGTCTCATTTCTGTTATTCTCTATCTCTTACGATTTGGGGACACAGAGAAAATATTTCAATTTAAATCATCTGATATTTCTTTTTTTTTTACTGATATTGTAAATACCAGATTTTCTTGAAATATCAGAAGTCACCATTTTATTTAATATTAAATGATCTTTTGGTAGGTTTCAAAGCCCATTAAGAAAAGTTTCTGCTGCCTAGCTGAACAAATGTAATGGAATCTACCTTTGGGATGAGACATGCCACTGTCCCCACCCTTAAGAGTTAATAGTTATAGAAGAATGAGGAGATATGGAAGTCAGAGGGTGAAATGGGGATGGGGAAAGGAGAGGAGATTATAAAAGGAATACCTGGAGAGACTTCTAAAATTAAGGGTCATTAGGGCTAGTATGGAAAACTAGCACAGTAGAAACTTCCTAAAATATGTACATTTATGAGGTGATCTAAATTAAATCAACAAATAATGGGGGAGACAGAGACCCAACTGGCTGTGTCTTGTCATCAGATGAACCTTCCTGGACTGGAATTGAGGTATACCTAACTGAGTTGTTGACCAAAGGGGACACAAGGAAATCCAAAAATATCCAGGTTATGTGCCAAGACTATGGGTTGCTCTACACCAACTGACAGCAAGTTTCCATTACTGAAGCCAACTCTTATACAACTCATTGAACATGTAGAAGTCAAGCTGGTGCCTACACAGAGCCTTCACCACTGTGTGTAATAGCATCTTTGGTACAGGAAGACAGTCTATTCACTAACAAACAAGAAAAATAAAAAACAACCCAGCCACAAAACAATTGATCTTACAATGCTGTCCTGCCTGCAAGATATGCAGGGCAATGGTGGTACAAACCTGTAGGGGTAATAAACTCTTATCTGATTTGACTTAAGGCCCGCTATATGAGATGAAACCCACCTCTGACACTGGTTATGTGACAAATAACCTCAGACTAGATAGGCCATGGGCCTAGGGGAAAACCAAATACAATCATTTGGTTTTCTAAAGGAAGGTAGCAATAAAATGATTCCTAGCAATATTCTTCTACACTCTTTGGTCAGTGGCTTGTTCAGTCAGAATCAGGGAAGCTTCTTCTTTAGCAGAGTGGCACAAATACAGAGACTCACAGCCAGACATTATGCAGAGAGAGAGAACCTTTGAACACTCAGCCATAATGGAATGATGCCATCAAATTCCTTCCTGCAGAGCACAGGGAACCCAGCAGCAGAGGCAGAAAGAATATTAGAGCCAGAGGAGTTGGCTGGAACCATGAAAAACAAGGCCTTTTAATCAACCCAAGCCAAGCTCATATTAACTCACAGACACTGAAGAAACAAGCATAGGGCCTGCATGGATTTCTACCATGTCCTCACTGTTTATATTATGGCATTTAGTTTAGTGTTTTTGTTGAGTTCTTGAGTTTTTAAATGAGTGGGTCTCTGATTCTTCTGCCTTCTCTCAGGCTCTTTTCTTTTTTTGGTTTATCTTATCCAACTTCAATGTGATAGTTTTTTTAGTTTTTCTTATTATATTTTCTATACTTAAAAAGTGAATGAATAAATGAATGAATGTTTCACACAATTCTCCAATATTAGTTTTCATTTACCCTACTATATTATATTTTATCATATTGTATTGTATTTTATTATTACTCTTTAAAACCTGTTTGTTTTCTAATGACAGACAGAAAGGGAGTGGATCCAGATATGGGAAGGAACAAGAAGGAGTAGCAGGGGAAATTGTAATCAGGACATACTGTGTGAGAAAACGTAATCTGTAAAAACCATTAAACATTGATTTGGTTTATGGCATGTAGTCACTGCTATCTTTTTTTTTAATTAAGAAAATTTTTGTTAAAATTATGGAAATACAATGTTTCTTTTAAATAAATATACAATGGCACATAGATTCATGTGTTTCAATGTTTGGCCCATAGGGAATGACACCATTAGGAGGTTTGACCTTTTTGGAGAAAGCATGTCATTATGGAAGTGGGCTTTGAGGTCTTATGTGTTCAAGCTACAAACAGTGTAGGACACAGTCTCTCCTTCTGCTGGCTTTGGGTCAAGATGTTGAACCTATCACCTTATTCTCTAGCACCATACACACTGCCATGCTTTCCACCATGGTGATAATGGAGTAAACCTCTGAAAGCCAGCTCAAATTAAATGTTTCCCTTTATAAGAATTACTGTGGTCATTTTGCCTCTTCACAACAACAAAAACTTTAACTGAGACAGTGGGTGACAATAACATATTCATATTGATGTATTATCTTTAAATACTTAAATTATTCTTAGATATATTTAATTATTGTATGTATGTTAGTATTAGGCCTGTATGTGTGTATATACACCACATGTGTGGTTCCCATGAAGATGAGAAGAGGGTTTCAGATTCCATGAGACTACAGTTCTACATGGTGAGTTGGTATCATATGGGTACTGGGAATCAAATCTAGGTCCTCTGAAGAGCAACAAGTACTCATAACTGCTAAGACACTTTTCTTGGCCTAGAATGCAATTCTTAACAATTTAAACAAAATGAGTTACATATTATTTCAATAATATTACTTTAATATTTTGTCATGATTATTAGTATTTTTAAGAATTAATCGATAGTATTAAATATTTATAAAATGCTTTATACTTTTTATTATATTAATGATTAAATATCTATTGGACAAATAAAGTATACTATTTTAGCATTTTACAAATTGCTATTCACTTTAATTCTTAAGAATAATAACTAAAAAACATCATATTTTGGTGAAACTTTTGATAAAATTAAGGAATGGTATAACATCTTCACTATATTTGATCTATATGCATATTTCTGTATAAAATTTAATGAATCATTAAACTTGATATTTTATGTTTTGTACGTAGTAATCTTAAGTATATACAAATATATTTTCAGGATGCTTGTGGCATTTACTCTAAGGAATATGGTAAAAAATATGGAATATGTTATGTGTACCTACTTGATGATAGCTAATTGTTATAAATCAAACAGTATCACTAAGTTAACATTAAAAATAGATCATATTCAGGAACATGTAGCTCTGTGATGACACAATCACAGAATCATATGGAGGGGAAGATGGTGTAGGATTCCCTGGATATGGAGTCGCAGCCAGTGGTGAGCTTCCACTTACTGAGAATGGAGCCTACATTCTCTGCAAGAAAAACAAGAACGTTAACTGTTGAGATATCTCTTGAACCTTTGATAACAATTGGTTTCCTATACAGGTAGAAATAGCCCATTAAATTCTATAAATAAAGGTTACATACGTTGAAGAGTAACTAAGGAATGCCATTGTTGGGCAACTTGGGCCAGCTTCACATTCCCCTTCAACTCAAGAGAAAATTGAACAACACATTGAAAGGACACCACTGGTGCCCAGGAACTCATATGGCATGAGCTGCCTCCTCAAAATTATCTGTATTTATATTACACTTACGTTATATCAAAATTAATTCTAGTTTACAAAATATTTTCTATTTTACAATAACCAAAGGACTTAACTAATCAATTTGTTTAAAATTATCATGAACTCTAAGTAACTAGTCATATAAAAGGCAATCTTTCTAAAATTACAATAATATTAAGCATCACAAAACATTAAAATATACTGTTTTATACATTTTACTATTAAAGAGCTGACAAATATTAAAATTGTCTCTTGACTTGAAATTTGTACATTGACTGTTGATTCTAAGTGTTTATGTGGATGTAACTATCATAATAATGACTGTTATATATCAAGTCTATTAAGTTTTAATTTCCATAATAATACATTTTAAAATGTCAACATATGTCTCCCAATTCAGGCTTGTCCAGAGCTAATTCTCATAATTTAGTGAATCTCAGATTGTAATATGTTTTAACTATGGTAAAAAATTGATGGCAGAAGAAGATTCATAAAAAAGCGGGACCGATGACTGGGGGACAATTATAGGGAAGGAGAACTCACCATCACAGTCTGTGTATGAAAATGCCACAATGAATACCCTTACACTTATGTGAATTATAATAGGAAAATTGAAATGATGAGGAATATTATGACTTATTTAAAACTTAGGTTTTGATTTTAAATTAAAAAAAACCTAAACTTTGTTATTAGCATTATTGTTTTCTTCAGTTTAAATGGCAAAGATTTCTGAACACATATTTCAAATTTTCTCACTTGTAAAACCAAAGCCAGACACACCTGTGGGACATAGTATGTAAAGTACTTACAGAATACATGGTGGATTACCCTATTATGAAACATAGAATATAGATTTTCTTATCTCTTCTGAGATGGAAAAAAATGGCAAGTATATGGCTCAAAGGACATAAAATTGAATTGTATTAATTTTCTATATGGACTTTTTTTATACAATAAAGTTCAACGTCAGTGCCACCTTGCTCATTATGCAGAGAAATACAGGCACTATAATTAGCCCTGAGTTTATTTTCTAGCATACTAGGCAGAAATGTAGCTCCCCCATAGGAAGATAAAAATGGAAAAGCAAATTAAAATGGATCTGAGCCAGGGCATTGCTAGATCAATACCTGGCACACACAGACCTGTTTAGTAAAAGTTCTATGTATTCAGCAACCTTATTCCCCCAGCAGAAGTACCAGCTGCAACCTACTCACATTTGCTGAAAAGACACTGAATCAAATTAGAGGAACAAAGATGATTAAATTTCAAAAGTGTCTTCACATCAACATATGTAAAATATCTCTATTGTAAGATTATTTAATATTTCTCGAAAATTCTTACAAATTTAGAAGAAATTTGTGATATTTCTCTTTTCATATTTTCTTTTCTTTTCTTTTTTTTTTTTTTTTGAGATAGGGTTTCTCTGTGTGTAACCCTGGCTGTTCTGGAACTAGCTCTATAGACCAGGCTGGCCTCGAACTCACAGAGATCTGCCTGCCTATGCCTTCCAAGTGCTGGGATTAAAGGTGTGTACCACCACCACCCAGCTCTTTTCATATTTTCAATGTAATATTTTTTTTTTCTTTTGGAACTTTTATAATTAATTTAGTGCATAGATATAAACAGCATTAATATGAACTTCAGTGGTTTAATTAAAAAGTTAGTAATAATTAAATGACATCTCACAAATTTTTGTTTGTTTGTTTGTTTTTCGAGACAGGGTTTCTCTATGTAGCTTTGCGCCTTTCCTGGAACTCACTTGGTAGCCCAGGCTGGCCTCGAACTCACAGAGATCCACCTGGCTCTGCTTCCAGAGTGCTGGGATTAAAGGAGTGCGCCACCACCGCCCGGCAACATCTCACCAATTTTTATGTGATTAGTTTCCATCTGAAAAATTTGCTTCATAAAAATATTCTGCTTATAGAATTCTACTCTCTAGAGTGAAAGATAATCTTACACATGTGACAAGGGAACTCAGCTCTACTGACTTAAATAGAAAAGATATATTTATTTTGTACATAATGATATTTGTTGTGGAACATTATTTTAAGATGTGTCATTTGTTTATGCTGTGGAACATTTGTTTAAATGATGCAAAGATGTGTTGCATTCTTTTATGCTGCAATTGTTTAACTCTGTGAAGCTATGATGCTGTGCCTGTCTAAAACACCCAATTGGTCTAATAAAGAGGTGAATGGCCAATAACTTGGCAGGAAAAGATAGGCGGAGCTGGTAGGCAGAGAAAATAAATAGGAGAAATTTGGGAAAAGCAAAGATCAGGATGGAGCAAGAAAGGAGGAGAGGAGGACATCAGGAGCTAGCCACCAAGCCACCCAGCCACACAGCCACACAGCCACCCAGCAACCCAGCCACATAGGCACCCAGCCACCCAGCCACACAGTCACACAGCCACCCAGCCACCCAGCCACCCAGCCACCCAGCCACACAGTCACACAGCCACCCAGCCACCCAGCCACACAGCCACCCAGCCACACAGCCACACAGCCACACAGCCACACAGCCACATAGCCACACAGCCACACAGCCACACAGCCACACACAGAATAAGAAGGACAGATAAGATATACAGAAATACAGAAAGGTAAAATCCCAGAGGCAAAAAATAGATGGAATAATTTAAGTTAAGAAAAGTTGGCAAGAAACAAGCCAAGCTAAGGCTAGGAATTTATAAATAAGAATAGTTCTCTGTGTATAATAATTTGGGAGCTGGCTGGTGGATCCCCCAAAGTGTAAAGTGTAAAGAGTAATAAAACAACCAACAACAGATATTCCAAACATGTATGGAAAGTGCAATGGCTTATTCTAATTACCTAATATATGATTTATCTCTTACTTATTTTATTTTTATGGTAAGAAGACACTAAATCTATCTAGACAATTTTTAAGAATATGATATTTGTCCTAATTCCCTCCCATCCTTTAGGACCTAATGATAATTATTATTCTTTTTATCCTATGTGAACTCCCTGAAAATTGAACATGTAAGATCATTTATCTCTTTACACATCCTTTTAGTCCACTAAAGTTATGGTAAATGAGAGAATTTTCTTCTTTTTATAGTTGGAGTAATATTGGCATGTGTGTGCATATGTCAACATGCATTATATTACATCGCATACATATTTTTACATAAATATCACATTTTTTCTTATTTATTTTTTTTAGAAATTTCTTAATCATCTTTTAGTCCAGAATGGTGGATTTGATACTAATATAATGGGAGCTATAAAAGTTTCAGTAAATGTGATGTGATGTACAGATATCCCTTCAACCTCTCAATTTCCCTTCTGTTGTATCTGGTGGAGAAATTATTCAACCGTATGACCATTCTCTTTTGTACCTTTGGAGACCCTGTATGATTGCACACACATTTGCCCAAGCAACATGCAAATGTTTCTTTTACTTGACATCTTTCCCTTCATCTATGTTTGTTCATCTTTTTTTTGAAAGTTATTCATTAAATTGTAAAAAAATAGGAATATTCTTTTGTGGATGGGGAAGGGGAAAATATTGCTGTGGTTGGATTGAAAGAAAAGGAAGATGGGAATAGTTGGAGAACCAGGTGGTCTCACTGAATGCTTGGTTAAAAACTTGTTTTGTGGCATTCCTATTACTGAAGTATCTAATTATGTTTATTACTTAATTAATTTATATTATATTCTGCTAGCCCGATACATTGGGGTTTTCTAACAAACAGTACACAAGGATAAATGTGCCATGCATATATCCACAGTTATTAATAAAAATTACTAAATAATATGGTAAATATTTTGGATCTTTTTAAAGGGCCCTCTGAGTAGTGAATTAAAAAAAATGGTTGGACAGATATGTATATTGTCTACATTTTCAGAAAGAATGTGGCAATAGCTAATTTATGTCTCTTTAAATATTTGTATGTTGTTCTTGAACAAGAAAGCTATATAGTTCTGAGGTATATTAAATTTCTATGTACACATTTTACTTTTTGAGTTCTTTGTCTTTAGGATGATAATTGTACAACACTTTTTCAATTATATATTTACTCTGCATTGAGAGATGCCTCACGTATTTCCATATGGATCTGTTGTCCAAGGTTTTGTCATAACTCATATCCTTCCAGATCTTAGATCTTAGTCTTTTTTTTTTTTTTTTTTTTTTTTTTTTTTTTTTTTTTTTTGGTTTTTCAAGACAGGGTTTCTCTGTGTAGCTTTGCGCCTTTCCTGGAACTCGCTTTGGAGACCAGGCTGGCCTCGAACTCACAGAAATCCGCCTGGCTCTGCCTCCCGAGTGCTGGGATTAAAGGCGTGCGCCACCACCTTAGTCTTTACAATCTTATCTTGGGCCTAGAAGTGGTGGCCCACGCCTTTAATCCCAGCACTCAGGAGGCAGAGGCAGGCAGATCTCTGTGAATTTGAGGCCAGCCTGATATATAAATCAAGATCCAGGTCAGGCAGAGCTTTTACACAGAAAAACCCTGTCTTGAAAAACAAAAGAAAATTAAAAAATAATTATCTTGTTGTATACTTGCTAATATGTAAGTGCAATTGGAAATTGAACTTTAATGTATTAGTGTTGGACCATAGATTTCTAAAAGGAAATGAGAATATAGCATATGGTTTTGAAATAATTCATTGTGGTGCATATTTTTATAAAGTTTACATAAATCTACTGCTTTCCTTTGTTCCAGATCCAAGTGATACATTCTAGGATTTTATATCCTGAAGTTACAATGTGGGAGCTGCAACAGTGATAGTCAATTTGTTAGGGTGAAAATGTATAACATTAAGGCGGTGTTAAAAAGGAACAGTGTGAGAAGAATCACAATGTACCTCATTATTTCAGGGACTGGAGTCATGTCAGTAAATATAGAGAAAGTGGACTGGAGAAGAGTAACTTGAGAGCAGACACAATATTGATTTGGGCATACTGAAAAGTCTGTGAAATGGAAGTCTGACATTGAGGCTCTTTGGTGTGTGCGTGTGTGTGTGTGTGTGTGTGTGTGTGTGTGTGTGTGTGTGAGAGAGAGAGAGAGAGAGAGAGAGAGAGAGAGAGAGAGAGAGAGAGAGAGAAGGAGGGAGGGAGAGAGAGAGAGAAAGGGAAGATTCAAAGAAAAAAAAGAGGCACGCAGAAAAACTTAGGGAAAAATGGATTTCAGTATCCCACTTTAGTGAAATGTCCATCAATAAGTAGGAAGGACTATACTCAACTCTTACAGTGAGTTGAAGGAGGAAGGAATTCTAGACAGCAATTGTTTCCTCCATTCGGCCTCACAGGAGGAGTATCTGCACCAATTATATCAGTGTAGCATTCAAATTCAGAGGGAGCGCATGTTTTTTTTGGAGATTCAATACATTGAAGAACTCTGTAAAGTAAGGAAAAGCTTTAGGACCCAAAACTATTTCACCTCACAGACACTCATAAAACAACAAATTTTGGCAATTGTGAGTTCTGTTTCCACAATAATATCATGTAATATAAAGAACAAAACAGGGTAAATATGAAGAATAGTCCACCTTCATTTTGTAGGAGCTGAAACAGAAATAAAGGTCATGATTAAAGAGCCAATATACCAGAACTCTACACAGAGTAAGTATTTGATTTTGTATAATTCTCTTTTGATTGGCCCAGATTAGACTAAACCTTAAGACTGACTCAGATTTTCTATGAGGTGAGTAATTATATTTCTATGGACAGACTTTTGAAAGTTCCTGAAAATCAGTTCACCTTTCCCCCTGATTAGAACTACTCTGAGTGTGGAAATGTTGGAATGTTATTGTCCCAGAGCCTAATTACAATTTATTTGGGATTATTTTAAGTCCATTAATAGCACTCCTATGCTAACTTTGGTGTCTGACCTACTCCCTTAAGACTAAGAGGTCAAATCTTGAGGAATGTGTTAACTTAAGCTGAGAAGCTTCTACCAATGAAAAGAACAAGGATTTGGACACCATCTAAAGTCTTTAGCAGAAATTTTTCTCATCCACTTCAACCCGCCTTCCTGAGGTTCCCACCAATGGACTTGAAACATGACTTGATTCATAGCTTGCTTTCTTCTATCACTATAAAACTTTATCAAATTGCTACCACATTGGGGCATTGAATTTGGTATAACATATACATGTTCCCAGGACATCATCAATTACACTTGGTTGAATTATGTTTTAGCTGAGAGTTGTAGTTTTGCATGGCCAACTTGAAAAGCCTTAGCATATTAATCTATCTTCCTATCTGTAATTTACATGAATGTAAATAATGAATTTTGACTCTTGGTTTAGACCAACTTTAATCTGTGTAGACTACACTATAGCAGAATTTTTAATATAACTACAAAGGAAATAAATTATTTATTCCTTTGATAAGGTTGCAGTGAGAAGAATGTTCAAAATTCTAATTATTGCTCCTGAAGATCACAAAGGATCCTGTCATTAAGTTATTTTATCACATATGAGATAAGTGACTTTTGTGTTTCCAGTGATTTCTGATTCAAAAGCAGAGAGAATGACCACTTTGCTGTTACCCAATATCCCTGTCATCATGTGTTCCTTTGAAATGACTTAAGAATGGGGGAAGTGGAAAAATTAAATGCCCCATGCACAAGAGAAAAAGTTGGGTTTGTCATACATAGTTATTATTGAAACTGTTTGCATGACAGAATTAGAGTGTGCAGAAAAAACTTTGAACTGCTACACACCTCCTGTTGCCTCATCATGTCTTACTTTCAAACTGTTCCAAGTCCAGGATTAGCAGAAGAAAGAAGTCAGTCATCTGGTTCACCAAGCAGGATCCAAAAGGCTTTTTCAAGAAATTGCAGGTTTTACAAACACTTGTAGAAGGCATTATACAGAGAAATGATGTAGAGGAAACTGACGTGCCAAGGATCTGGAAAGCTGTTACAGAGATGTAACAAAAAACAGAGTCCAAAGCAGATCACAAAAGCAATTAGACAATCATTCTGCTCGGATTGAAACTCCCAGTCTTTCAGACCAGTTACTATGTGACCCATGTGGGTTACTTCTACATTCTCTTAAAAATTTAAAATGTGTAACATAACTTCTTATATAGTTAATGAGTGGTATGGTAACATGGAGAAGATTTAGGACTATTTGTGGGTTTGCATCAGAAAAGTGCAAAATATATTTACTGATATTTGATACCATGTATCAAAATCATGCTCATGATTGTTCTTTAACTTTAAACTGCAATAGGAATAAATGCTTGTACTTTTAAGTTTTCCTTGTACTGCTTATTTTTCAATTTGTAGTTTATGTGATAATAGACATTCTTACTGTCTAATGCTTAAATTTTAAAACTAAGTGCATAACTGAAAAGTGAATAGAATTGCAGTTACTTGAAGAGACTTTTGAAATTCTTGACATTTGTACTAACACATTTTCTCCTGAAAACTAGGCTGAGTACTTTAACAAGTTTTAATCATTGGCTGAGAAGTTTGCTCCATGGAGTCAGGTATTGTTCTCTTACTAAAAAACTTTGTGAAATTGTTACCATATTAGAACTTTCAATTTGAGTAATCTAAAATAATTTCAAGGAAGATAAGGTGAAAGTCTAAAATATCTGAGTCCATTGAGTTTAAAAGATGGTGTTGGACTTGAATAATGAGATTTTATAGTGTATATTTTTAAAAAGAAAAGGAGAAAATGCACAAATAAAAAATTATCTCTCATCTGCATCCAATGAAAATATCTCCTCAATAAAACACAAACAATTGTATAAGAAATACAATCTAATGTTTTGTTTTCTAGTGTGCCTTAAGAAATTTAGGTAAAACTACATACACATAGAGAACAGTGGACCCTTGCTAGAGTCTAATAGTGTAGCTACTTGCATCCCCAGAAACACAACACTGTTACACAATCATCTCCTGATCCAAACTAGAAAGTTAGTAGAGAGTTACTAAAGGGCTTGGGGATTTAGCTCAGTGATAGAGCACTTACCTAGCAAGCACAAGGCCCTGGGTTCGGTCCTCAGCTGTGAAAAAAAACAAAAAAGAAAGAAAGAAAAAGAAAATCATACTCCAGGATCAAGTGATATCAGAGCCAAGCAGATCTCTGTGAGTTTGAGGCCAGCCTGGGCTACCAAGTGAGTTCCAGGAAAGGCTCCAAAGCTACACAGAGAAAACCTGTCTCAAAAGAAAAAAAAAAAAAGAAAGTGACTAAAAGCCAAGCTTGCCTAAATGTCTATAGATGGGAACGGGTCATGTGACTGATAAACCTCAAAGAAAACAGCACGTAACATACACAGATGAACCTCTACTTAGAAATTGATGCTATTGTTATTGTTAAGAGAAAGACAAATGTATGCTGAGGAGAGAAAGATAAGATATATGTGATATGTAGGGCTGTACCCTCTTGCTCATTCATCTAAAAAAGAAAGGGAGGAAGAGATTTGCTTGGATTATGCTTTAAAAACTGCTACATTAAAACAGATGTCTGGCCTTCTGGGCTCACACTTAACTCACAAAGCTGTACAATAACCTGCCTTTGTAGCTTAAGTTTTCCTGCCTGGCCCACAGTCAGGACAAATCTCTATCACCTGCCAGTCCCACAGCTGCTCAGACCCGACCAAGTAAACACAGAGACTTATATTGCTTACAACTGCACACATGAACCTGCACACATTGTAAACTATTACATCTGAATCTGTCTTATTGTGAATCTATTGCTTTAAACTGCAGCAGCTGTGGCTGCTGGCTCTGCCCACCTCAGATTCCCAACATGGCTACGTTTACCACCAGCTCTGGGAGCTATCATGGGTCTATGCTTTTATTCATGCAGTGTGTAGTCCAGAAACCTTTTTTTGTTTTGTTTTGTTTTGTTTTGTTTTGTACCTGCAAAGGCTAAATCCACCATGCAGCTTAATGTGCCACTTGCAGAGGCCTCATTCCCGCCATACGGCAGGTCCAGCGTGCACACTAGGAACCCACAAGTAGCTCAAACCAGCAGCTGCCGCTCATTTGAGAGAGATAATTAGGAAGCTGTTTTTAGCTCCGTTTTAGAATCTTTTTTCTCAGTTTTTAGGTGGAAACTCTTGCCACCATGTTGACGCCATTTGTAGCTTGATTTTTCCTGCCTGGCCCAAGGTCAGGGCAAATCTCTCTCACCTGCCAGTTCCACAGCCACTCAGGCCCAACCAAGTAAACACAGAGACTTATATTGCTTACAAACTGTATGGCCATAGCAGGCTTCTTGCTAACTGTTCTTATAGCTTAAATTAATCCATTTCTATTAATCTATACTTTGTCATGTGGCTCGTGGCTTACCGGCATCTTCACATGCTGTTTGTCATCGTGGCAGCTGGCAGCGTCTCTCTGACTCAGCCTTCCACTTCCCAGCTTTATTCTCCTCCTTGTCCCGCCTATACTTCCTGCCTAGCCAACGGCCAATCAGTGTTTTATTTATTGACTAATCAGCAACACATTTGCCATACAGAACATCCCACAGCATGCCTTACCTTTCATACTTTGAATTTCCAGTGGTCTTATTAAGAAGGTGAGATTTTAATTCTTCACAGTAGTTAGATAACTTTTTTTTACCAAATAAAAACTCACCATTGTGAACTAATTTGTATAAATAATTAATTTCTTATCAAGTTTTCACTGCAATGCTTTATTAATTACATTTCAGGTAACTGCACAACTACAAGATATACCATCAAAACTCAGCAGCAGAACATGTCCCTAGTATATGTGTGAGCCTGACATCCATCTGTTGCTGAAGAGAAAGAATGAAGGAAAGAATGGAAGAAAGGAAGAAAGAAAGAAAGAAAGAAAAAAGGAAGGAAGGAAGGAAGGAAGGAAGGAAGGGAGGAAGAAAGAAGGAAGGAAGGAAGGATGGAAGAAGGAAGGAAGGGCCGGGCGGTGGTGGCGCACGCCTTTAATCCCAGCATTCGGGAGGCAGAGCCAGGTGGATCTCCGTGAGTTCGAGGCCAGCCTGGGCTACCAAGTGAGTTCCAGGAAAGGCGCAAAGCTACACAAAGAAACCCTGTCTCGAAAAACCAAAAAAAAAAAAAAAAAGAAGGAAGGAAGGAAGAAGGAAGGAAGGAAAGAAAAAGGAAGGAAGAAGGAAGGAAGAAAGGAAGAAGGAAGCAAGGATGGATACAGGTTCATGTAAAAGACATCTTATTATATTTTAAAATGATGATGTAAATGTGATTCTGTCAGCATAATCACAAATGACAGTGCAATAGAGCTTTCTGGACAACCTAATTCTTGCTATCCTCAACCCAAATAAATGTATCACAATTAACACAAAGCAACATAGCTGTGATTTATTAGATTTAATCATTAGCTACTTTTATTTGATCTATTACCATAATAATCAAGTTGCCCTTGTGGTGTTTCTATATTTTATGAAAACAGTACTTTGAATGCTTTTCTATGTCTAATTGACAAACTTCTCATTGATAAAATCATCTTCTGTCTCAATTGTGTTATCTTAATAAATGAAACTGTGTTGTAATTACTGGTTTTGCTTTTAAAGTAAACATTCTAAACTCATCTTATGTACTTTTCCATATGTCATTTATAAACCATACATTATATGTTGCAGCACCAAAAAAATTTATCATGTTCACCAAGGCAGTCATATGAGCTATATAAAATCAACGTTTAAAAATTATATTTGAAACCAACAAAATATGATCATCAAGATTTTTATGCCATGGCACAATTTATGTGTCTAGCATTGTGAAGTTATTTGTCCATGTATAAGCTAAAATTAATATTAAATATTGAATTTACTCAGTGTGTAAACCAAGTTTTTTTATTGTCTCATGTCTTTTAGATCTTTCTACATAATTTTCAAAATATCTCCATAATCTCATATAAGATAAAGCATAAAAAGAATTGATATAACATGAACCTAATGTTGTATGTTAAGTCATAAATATAGGCCCTCTATGATCTAGAAGTTTCTTTTGTCTGGCAGTGTCTATGAAAGTGTAGTAGGCAAAGACACTTAAAAGCACAGTATACATTAGCACAAGCTCATTGTAGGCAAGTATAACCATCTAATAACTTAAATTTCCTATTGGATTATGTGGGTGTAAAGTGAACTATATGTAATTGTTTTAACATTTTATTCATTTGCATGTAGAAAGATCATGAATATACAAATATATTAGAATAACAAAACATTGTTTGAATTTGGAAGTAATAAGTAATAAAGATCTTTAAAATATTACTTAAATCTTAGCAATCACATTATAATTAGAAAATAAATTTCATATGTGTTTATGTAAACAATTTATAAATGTTAAAATGGTTGCTTTAAATCTAATTAACTTATGACACAACGCATTAGGAAAACAATGTTGCTATTTTCATACATGAATACAACATATTTGCTAATATACCTACTTCACACACCACCTCCTCCAAGACAGTCTCTACCACATCCTTCTCCCAACATCATATTTTCTTTAAACACACTGAGTCCAAACAGTGCTTTCCATGTGTGTATAGTGAAGGGCCACTGGCTGGAGTATGGGACCAATCAGTAACCAAATCCTGAGGAAAACTGACTTTCCCTTCCTCAGAAATCACTAAATCACAGCATCTTCACAACCAATGACTGCCATGATATTGTGTAGGTCTTGTGTCAACAACCATAGAAACTGAAAGTTCATGAGATAATGACCTTGGCATGTACCAGGGACATGGTTTCCCACAACTCTTCTCCAAGCACAGGCTCTTACAGTCTTTTTCCATTTTTAGAGGACTAGAGTAGAGTGTGTGATAATTTTATGAAATGTTCAGAGGAATTATTTTCTTACTATTCATCTTACAAATGCTCTTGGATCTGAGGATCCACATGACTGAAAAGAAAATTAATTGTACTACAACAGGGAAGACTAGTTGAATTGCCTTTATGGATGAAGAAATGGCTTAAATCCATATCTTCAAGCATGAATAGTTGTCTGTAAGAGTTGTTATCAGTCAGTCATGTGTGACCACACAACTGTTGATGAAATGTTACTGTATTGATATGCATCCGCCCTTTTCCCTCACATGCATGTGTAAAGTAGCACGAAGGTATTGGAAGATTTTGTTGTTTGCTTCCACCGTCTTTACCATGGCCTATTGTTATGCATGTAACTGGTAATACATAACATGTTTGTTTAAACTTACATTGATTTTTAAATCAACGGTGATTTTAGACAGAGCTGCCCTTTCAAGCTTCAATGTAATTTCAATTGATTCTTCTTGACTCTGTGATACACAATAGCTTGTCTTTCTTATTATAATCCAAAGTTACAAA
Source organism: Peromyscus eremicus (assembly GCF_949786415.1). Taxonomy (NCBI): domain Eukaryota; kingdom Metazoa; phylum Chordata; class Mammalia; order Rodentia; family Cricetidae; genus Peromyscus; species Peromyscus eremicus. The sequence continues at coordinate 11,462,952 of NC_081425.1, forward strand.
TATCTCCAGTATAAGAATATAATTTGTAATTTAATTATAAATAATTTTTGATTTCTTGAATTAATTCATGCTGTTTATTTATAATTACATTTTCTGCAATTTCAGAGTATTTATGTCTTTTCATCAGATTGTGACTGCTCTCTTCTCCAGAAAAGCCTGAATGTCGAGTGTTGCAAAAGACCAGACACTAACCACATGACTCCTTGGAGTCAATTAAAACCTCATTTAATGATTATGTTTTGGGAATTTTTATTTTTAAAGATTCAATTTCTAATTAAAAAAATTAAAGATACCATTTGAATGCTTGTTTATTTAAAACCCTACTCAACTATACCCCTCATTGATTCTAAGATTTCAGATTCTTGAAACTGCGTATATAAATCCATGGAAAAAATTATTGTTTTGCTAGTAAATATTTTTAATACTTTATGTGATATTTTATTTTATTAACTTAGTAATTTATTATTTAAAATATATTGTTATTAATAATTTAAATGTAGTTTCCATACAATGGGGAAGACAATACCCAAACTAGCTATCCTATGCTACTTAATAAAACCTCCAGTACCAGGAATAGGTAACACTCTTTGAGTCATTGTCCAAAGGGGTTCCATCCCATAGAAACCCCCAAACTCTACAGGATATTGCCAATATTACTAGTTACCATGCCAAGCCTGACAATAAGACACTCTGTAGCAGATACCACATACTTATGCCATGGAACTTAGAAAAAATATATCCGGTATTCAAATATAAGCTTCACCCATACAGGCTAGCATTCTTTTTGTTAGAAGGTAATATACACACTACACTAAGTATTTATCAGTGTCACCAAACTATGAACCCTCCTAGCTACAATAGTGACTTGTCTGTGAGACATGTCCCCTCGTGAAATTGGGCCACAAATGATAGGAGAGTAACCAGCCACTTGGTTGGATTTAAGGCCTGTTATATGTACCATCACTGATATTGTTAAGGACCCCAAGAACCTAAAAACAAGTAGGCCATGGGCTCCAGAGGAATACATACTACCATTTTTCTGTGAAATGAACATAGTAATAAATTGTCTCCAGTTGACATATGTCTATTCCCATAAACCATTGTATATATCCACCTTCATCACACAAAAAATGGACAATGTGCAAAGAATGATAGATTTAGGAGTACTCATCCCTAAATGGGCCATTTGTAAGAGATATGGAAAGAAGGTAAGATCTAATACCATCATTTCTTTAGTTAATACTGTGTTACATACTTGAAAATGTAAGAAATGAGAATTCAACTTAATTGCTATTACAATAATATAAAATGAAAATAGAAGCAGTTAGCAACATTTCATACTGCTATGACATCAAGGAGTTGAACATTCTGAAATATCTTCTTACAATATATGATGGAGAACACTTAGTTACCTTTTGAAATCCAACCCAAACAACTGATGAAAGATAACTCACATTGAATGTGTCATTTGTAGGATGATAATTTGCTATTTAAAAATAAACTCTATCATGACTACCTCTCAATGTATTTTAGTTACAAAAATGTTCCATTTGAAATTATTAGCACCTTGCTGAATATTGCTAAATAAGGACAGAGATCCAACTACTTTATTAGTGTCACATTATAAATGTGTAATTGTGAAAACAGATATAAAAAGATAACTTATTATCATTACCATGTTTATGGCAACAAGTGCTCTTAATGGGAATCAATATACCAAGAAAAGTCTAACTCTCTTATTTAATAGTATTACAAATATTTTCCATAATCAAAGAAATATGTGCTCAAAAGATAATGAAAAAAAACCTCAGATACAGTGCATTTGTTTACATTAAGATTTGTCTGAATATAAAAATGAGCATTTTCCACTAAACACTTTTCAGCCCATCCAGAAATTTACTATTTGTAAATTACAAATATATTTATTTGCAAATGTGAATGAAAAATCAAAACTTAATGCATGATTATTCTCAATAATAATGAAAGTAATCAACTGATAGCTGTAGTTGGAAGTTTCCGTCTTGCCAGCAACTCCCAAATACCCAGCAGCTGCTTCCCAAATAATTTAAATTTAAATTAAATTTAATTAAAATTATAATTTTAATAAAAATTTAAGGCTTAATTTTACTTATAAATGCTCAGTCGTTAGCTCAGGCTTTATTACTAAGTAGCTCTTACATTTAAATTAACCCATAATTCTTATCTATGGTTAGCCATGTGGCTTGGTACCTTTACTCAGTATGGTATTCTCATCTTGCTTCCTCTGTGTCTGGCTGCAAACTCCTGACTCTGCTCTTCCTCTTCCCAGTATTCTTAGTTTGGCCACCATACCTACACTTCCTGCCTGGCTACTGGTCAATCAGTGTTTTATTAAACTAATTCAAGTGATGAGTCTTTACAGTATACAAGAGAATTATTCCACAGCAGACAGCCTATCTCAGAGAAAATTTCCTGGTATTTAGTAAGTTACCAAGAAAAAAAAATAGACATTTTGATTACTGAGAATATTACAAGGAACTAGGAAACAATCTTATTAAAATTTTTGAGTGGAGCCAGGCAGTGGCAACACCTGCCTTTAATCCCAGCTCTCAGGAGGTAGAAGCATGAGGATTTCTGTGAGTTAGAGGTCAGCTTGGTCTAAAGAGTAAGTTTTAGGACAACCAGTGCTACCCAGAGAAAGCCTGTCTTGATAAACAAAAACAAGCAAAATAAATTTTAAAAATGAGTGAATAAACACTGAATTTTAATACTGATTAAAAAAAAAAAATAAGGCCGGGCGGTGGTGGCGCACGCCTTTAATCCCAGCACTCCGGAGGCAGAGCCAGGCGGATCTTTGTGAGTTTGAAGCCAGCCTGGGCTACCAAGTGATTTCCAGGAAAGGCACAAAGCTATACAGAGAAACTCTGTCTCGAAAAACCAAAAAAAATAAAAAAAATAAAAAATAAAAAAAATAAACCATTACATAAAATTTGAAACCAAGAAAATAATAAATTACCCATGTAGACTGTTTCAAAATGAAGTAAAATACATTTTGTATTTTAGAGTTATCTTGTGTAATTTAGAAAAACATTTGTAACAGCACTTTGTCATTTTTTTTTTGTTTTCAAAATTAGTATAAATGGGCATAGTCAAATTGTTTATAGAAGAGGCATTTCACACTTACAATTCCATGTTTATTTTACATTGCTCTCACATCTCATCAGAAGTCTATCAAAATAGTATTTATCTAACCTTCACTGCGAAAAAGAACTGGGCTTCTTCTTCTTTTCAAAGATTTTTGGGAGGAAAGTGGAGGAGCTGTTTCATGAAGACAGAGGTTATGGATCATCTCAGCATCTGAGAGGCGGTCAGTGCCTTCCACCTTTGTTAGCCTTGATCTTGCTATTTCAATTACTTGCACTTTCACATTTAGAATAATTATACTAGATAATTGGGTTTTCATTTCTATGATACATTTATCTAGAGATTTCATTAAGACAAAGTTGACTAGTCTGTTCACTGTCTATATTGGAATAAGAAATGCAAAGTTACAGAACACAATTAATTTAAAGTCTCTGAGAAACTCTGCTTAAGACAAAATTATGAAGACTGAGTGAAATACCCAGGACATAAAATCAGGCCTGTGTGCTTTTATATACCTTTAATCCCAGAACTTGGCAGAGGCAGGAAGATATATCTCTGAATTCAAAGGCAGTATCATCTACATAGTGAGATCCAGGACATCCAAGGCTACATAGAAAGACTATGTCTCAAAATACAAACAAACCAAAACAAAACTTTTTATCATTTTTATAAGTAAGTTTCCATAATTTATGGAACAAATATGTAAAATATATGCAATATTTTGATATATAATTCCATATTGTAATATTTATATTTAGGTAAACTTTTAAATCACCTCAAATATAGATCTTTGCTAGGTAATCAAAACATAGACAAATATTTAGTATTTTAAAACACACTGTATATTATGACATATACATATAATATCATAATTCTGAAACAAAATAGTAAAATGTTTCTTCTTTCTATTATTTAGTAATAACTGAACAAATTTAGAATATTAACCGTTGATATTGTAAAGACTTTCAAATCAAATATTGAATTATTGTATATACCTATACTACAGGTGTGCATAATTTATGCAATTATGTGGAAAATGTATAATTTTTGTTAAACTATTACTTACAAGCCTCATCAGTTTTTGTGGCTTACAGAAAAATTACTAATTAAATATGTTTTTGTTTGATGGATTACTCATATTTGTGCTCTTTATTTCCATCCTTTTTCACACTACCAAAAGTTTATGAACAACTATTAGTCTACTAGAGGTACAGACTTCTCCACTGACACATCCTCAGATAAAGGGCAAACAACACATCATCACAGCTAAACATTTAGTATTTCCCAACCATTGTACTTGTGAGCTTAGAAAAATGTCTGTGATACTTGAAAAGTATAATTAAATGAATTGCAAATCTGAGATACCTAATCGTTCAAGCCACATATATATGTATGTAGTCTAAAGTTTCTCTCCCATCTTCCTGTTCCCAAATATCCAGCAGTTACTTCCTACAAAATTGACTTGGAGGTTTAATATTACTTATAAATGCTTGGCCAGTAGCTCAGGCTTATTACTAACTAGTTCTTACACTTAAATTAACCCATAATTCTTATCTATGTTTAGCTACATGGCTTAGTACCATTTCTCAGTGTGGCATTCTTATCTTGCTTCTTCTGTGTCTGGCTGGCAACTCCTGACTCTGTCCTCCCTCTTCCCAACATTCTCAATTTGGCTTTCTTGCCTAACTTCTTGCTCAGCTACTGGCCTGTCAGCTTTTTATTAACCAATGAGAGTAACACATATGCACAGTGTACAGAAGATCAACCCACATCATATCTCGTTCCTTCTATTTTATATCCTGTGTTAACTACTTCACTTGACTGACTATATATAGATTTTTGTCATTTCATACCATTATTATATGCTTCCTGATCACAGTAAAATCTTCCATCAAACACATTTCTTCTTTGTTCCATTTGTATTCCTCCTTTTGATTTAGAATTAAAAGTCAAAATTAACTTCTCTAAATTTAATATTTATAAATTTGAGATATTCTTTTTTCTCTCAATATAGTAAAGATCATCAGTATCATTTAGATGTTAATCCTTTTCTCTTCTATGGAGTTATTCTCTATGAATTCTATATGGCATTTTATCAGTGTTTTATAACTTATATTCTCTTCCTAAATTTCTCATGCTCAAATTTTGTAATTTCATTTTCAATTTTCTTTCCTAAAATCTTTAATGCTTGTCAACTAATAATGTTTACATTTACATATCATTATTAGTTTCTAATTGTTTATTGTATAAAAACATGTGTTTCATTATGCTATATAGTATACTCTTATCATATTTATTCCATAATTATTCTTCCATTTATCTCCTTCTCCTTCTCCTGGCCAATACACACTTCATATATAGTTTCCTTCTTGTTTTGTCCTGTACAGAAGAAAAAAATTGTAATATTTACTTTTCTGTGTCTGACTTAATTTGTTTAGCATGATCATCTCCAATTTAATTTTCTTACAAGAAATATTTAGAATTAAATTCACTTAAAAATTACTTTTTAAGAAATATATATATATATATATATATATATTCTACTTTTATTAATTATTTGCGGATTTCACATCATTCATCCCAATCCCACTCATCTCCCCATCCTCCTTCATCTGACCTCTGCCCTAGCAACTCACCCACTGCAAAACTTAAAAGAAAACCCAAAATAGAAACAAACAAAACAAAGTGAGCAAGCAAATAAACAATCAAAAATGGGCTCTCATAGGGGCTCCTTTTGTATATCCTGTTGTTGCTCAGGGTCAATGGAATCTTGCAGTTTTGGATCCATAGGTACTTCCCCTCACATGCTCCAACAGTTCATAGATGAGGTGAACACTGGGGTGGTTCAACTCATAGCCCTGGTTCTGGGTCTGCTGGTAGCTGGGTTGTTCAGCCTACCAGCTTTTAATAAGTGATGTATAAGAGGAGGCAGTACTCTTAACGTCTGAGACCTCTTAAAGACTTGAGTCAACTTCTTGGAGAGGTTGCATGATATCTCATTTTTTTCATAACTTATTTATAATAAGATTCCAACAAAATATTTTCTTCAAAATACATTTTAACATCAAAATACATTTTAACATCAGGAACCACATATTTCATTCCTAAATATTGGCACTAATCTCTTAAATATGCTTATACTTAAACATCTACAGAATCAGCATATCACCACTGACTTTTCAACTGCTCGCTTTATTGGTATGTTAACCAGTGTTAGACTAACTTACTGAAAAAAAAGGAAAAAGGAAAGAAGGAATAGCTTTCTCTCCTCATTTATTTTTTATATTCTCTTCCAAAAACATTTCTTTAATAATTTACCATTAATTCTATTATTCACCTTCCATACTACCTATGATGTATTGTAGGAAAACAAAATAATATTTTTATATTATAGCAACTTCTATTCATTGAACAGTGGTCACTGACATCTATTATTGTTATCACTTCCTCATGAATATTTCTGTTATTCAATATCTAATATACATAGACATTACTGTCTCTTATAAAATAGTTATGGACAAGGTATTTTTTCAGTGGTAGAAGTTCTTCCTTCCCATGTAAATGACAACACTAAACTGTAGAGACACACACACACACACACACACACACACACACACACACACGCACAAATATACACACAGAGAGTTAAGCATTTCTGTGTTCTTAAATTAGCCTACTCTCTAGCTAAGAAGATGATATATTTGTTCAGTGATTCATCAATTTGTCATCAATGAATTGATTTAGAAACATGAGGTAACTCATCTTCACAATCTGAGATGATATGGTTTCTTATATTCTATGTCAGAAAGAACCTAGAAGGAGGGTCAATGCTATTTACTGAAGATATTTTGAACACTCACATTTCTTGAGTATTAGAATCTCTTTGTTTCATTACTACAATGTTGACTGAAAAAGCAACTTCTCTAACTAAAATGATGCAACAATACACTGAAAGAAAAAGACATATTTTATTTTGCTTTATAAAAAAGATTCACTTTGCATTATCATTCTTCTCTTTCTCTAATTATTTTTCATATTATTTAATGTACAAGGAATTTCTATTTAATATTATGAACGTGGGTATTACCTCTTAATGAACCTTGCAATTTCATATCCTCTGATTTGGTGTGAGCATGTTACATAAGAGAGAGGGAAGGGAAACAAAGGAAACATTTGCACATGTAAGTACAATGGAGTATGATGTGTGTAAAGATAAATATGCATACAAGTATTGAGTAGAAAAGCTACACAAAAAGTTATTACTTATTGGTTTCCTACTTCTTATAAAAGAGTCCTTCTCATACTCATTGTATTGTTCTTTTCTATCAGCCCATAGTAATTACTTGCAGGATTTCTTTTCTGATTGAGGAAACTCTAAACCCTTCAATCTTATAAAGCCTCTACAACTAATATATGAATATTTGATGCAGTACATGGCCTTTGGCATTAGACAGAGAGATATTAAATGACATGGCATATAATAGTCCAGGCTTCAAGTAATAGCACTCCCATAAGGCCCACTGTGCAGGAACAATTCTGTTTTTCATGTATAAGCAGAATCAGTGAGAAAACATAATGCTCTTGACTTTTTCCATCATGGCATGAAAGGCAGGCGTCAGAAGGCTGTCTTCACATTCCACTTATCGTATTTGTCATTAATTTCTTGTAAAATTCATTTTCTGACAGCTGATTCCTCAACTCAGTTGTAGCCAAATAAGGGAAGGAAACAAATTTTTAAATGTCTTGTTAAATTTAGTAAATATGCCCCTTTCTCCCTATTCAAGTCTTCAATTTGTTTCCTAGGCTAAGGGAATATCAATTATATTGATGCATTAATTGGAACATATAGCATATTAAAATACATCAGTTTAGCAGGTTATATTCCTTCAGTGAGAGGTACTACTATGTCTTTTATGGATTGCTTTGCAATTGTTTCAGCAGAGCTATATTAGACATACCTTATAAACAGTATGAATTTCACATAAAAGATACTATTTATCCCTGTTCATTAACAAATCTTAGGTAGGAAATTTATTCTACGGATGATAATATCAGCTAAAATTTTAAGAGCAAGTACTTATTCTTGCCCCCTGAAATCACCCCCCCAAAACTTGGCTCTTGTCATAACATTACAAATAAAATAAAATTATTTTACCTCAGATAATTAGCTTATCCTTAGTATTAGATTTTATTGTGGGTGAGTATGGCGCTCAGCCATGGTAGCAGCCCAGTGAGTCTTCTGATAGTAGCTTCCATCATCCTGTTTTCCAGGGACACTCTTAGCATTTTCTAGAAAATAACCCTGCAATGTACTGTCATTTTCATACTAATCAAAATAAAATAACAAGCATCAAAAAAGAAAGGAAGGAAGAAAAGAAAGGAAGAAAGGAGGGTAGAAAGAAGAAAAGAGAAAGAAACAAGGAACAGATAGCTTTAAACATTTGTCAAGGTTCAAGGGATGTATATTGTAGATAAAATAGGAAGAAACAGTAGTTTTTCAGACCTGTTAGGCAGCAGCACAGTATTTGTTGTATTGTTGTCAAGAATCATCTTGAATTTAGTCCAAATGCCTTCTAAGCTTGTAGCACTAAGATTGGACAAACAAGTATGCTGGCTTCTGTTCCATTCAGGGTTAAGAAAAAGTAGTCATTACTGTCTTCTACCATCGGGAAAAAGAAAACATAAGTCAAAACCACAATTGTTTAAAACTTGGAAAATTAATTCACTTAAAATTCATTTGAAATGGAAACAAATGCAAACAAAAAAATGAAAGTTAAAAAAACTTTGACAAAAACATTTAAAGTCAATATTGTGAAAAATAAAATAATAAGAATTTTGATATTACTGGTTTGCTTATTACAATATAAAGCGTATTACAGGTAAGCCACATAATCCGACAGGCCAAGCAGTCATAGAAAGATCAAATCAAACTCTAAAGGATATGCTAAATAAACAAAGTGCTAATAGAAACTACCAGAAATAGATTATATAATGCTCTATTAACTTTGAATTTTCTCAGTGCTAATGAAAAAGGAACAACAGCTGCGGAGAGACATTGGATAATAGAAAAAAAACTACAGAATTAAATCAGCCTATATACTTTAAAGATGTGCTGACCTCAGAATGGAAACCAGGATATGTGTTACGTTGGGGACAAGGTTTTGCTTTTGTTTCTACAGGAGAAGATAAGCTGTGGGTACCATCAAAATTGATAAAGGTTCGATTTGAACAAGAGAGACCTCTTAATTAGAAGAGGTGATAATTCATCAACCAGCATGACCATCCAATTTAAACTAATTTATACCACTAACAAATGCTTTTCATTTAATCAGATATAACTTGCCAAAAGGGAACCTCCCCAAAGTTAGTCTTGGGAAAAGGTGTTTGTTTTTGTCTTTCAGGAGAACGAAGGCTAAGAAATCTGAAGAACACCAGACAAATGAGACATCGGAAGAAAAAAAAATCATCTAGGAAACAATGTCCCAAGAAAAAGAGTAAATTGGCCTATTGGTACATCATATATAAAATTTCATAAGTCTTCCTAAATGTTTTGAATTTTATATCAAGATTTGTATGTATGTATTTATATATATATATATATAAAACACTTTTGTCATGATATTAATGGTCATATAGAATACTAATTAATTCTAAAAAAAAAAAGGGGGGGCTTCATTTAGCTGCCTATACATGGTTTTGATTTCAAGTAAGTTTTCTGCAGAGAATCATGACCAGGCCTAACAGCAAATTTGAAGTCTCCAGAAAGATGATGGAGTCTCACAACAACGATTCCACATAGACAATAATAATACCACTAAGCTGACAAACATCACCCAAAGATAAACTTTGGACTACAAACTGCTCAGAACAATTTCAAGATGGCTAGCTGAGATGATTCAGCTTCACAGACTACTCAAACAAGGACTGGATATAAACCCTGCACTTTTGCATTATGCAGAGACTGGACAACATATGATCAAGCTACCTCTCCCGGAAATTGACAATTAACCCCAAAATTTTCTTTTCAGGATCCTCTAAAGATGCCTTCACCCACAAACATCAGGAGGTAATTTTAAGAACACGATGCCTATATTCCCAAGATGTGGGGCGGGTGGTTTTTGATCTTTCAGTGGGTTTCGGGTTTGGGATAGTTGTCATTGTTTAGGACGGTTGGTTACAAGTTGTTAATTGTTAATGGTCAAAAAAAAAATAGGAGATTAGATTCAGGGTTCTTAAAAAAAAGAAAAAAAAAGAGGCTATAGATAAGAGGTAGATTATTGAATATACTCTGAAAAGAAAAAAAGGGAAGATATAAAAATGATAAGATAAAAGGTAGATTATTGAGTCTACTATGAAGAGAAAAAATAATATGAATATGATAAGATAAAAAGGTAGATTATCAGTTCTACTTTTATAAAGATATTTCTTGTTTTAAATATTTTATGTTGGATTGGATTTTTCTATATTGTATACAAATTTTGTATTAGACTCATCAAAATAGGTTAAATTTTTTGTCTGAATTTGTCAAATGTTAATGGAATAGACATTGTTAATTTATATAATGGAGTTTTTGTTTGAATCTGTCAAATGTTAATGGACTAGACATTTTTAATGTAATTCTGGGCTGTATATATTTTATATACTTATTTTATATACTTATATTAGTTATAAACTTCCTTTATTACTTAGAAAAAAAAGGGGAAATGTAGTGATATGGTGTCCCCCAATATATTTTCCTTATCTTGGGTCAGAGAACTGAACAGCCACTAGATAGACATAGAGGCCAGAAAATGGTGGCACACACCCCTTTAATCTTAGCATTCTAGAGACAGAGATCCATTCAGATCTCTGTGAGTTCAAGGCCACACTGGAAACAGTCAGGCATGGTGACTCATGCCTTTAATCCCAGGAAGTGATGGCAGGAAGCAAAAAGGTATATAAGGTGTGAAAAACAGGAACTAGAGACCCTTTAAGCTTTTAGGCTTTTGAGCAGCAGTACAGCTGAGATCAATTTGGGTGAGGACTCAGAGGCTTCCAGTTTGAGGAAATAAGATCAGCTGAGGAATTGGCGAGGAAAGGTTAGCTGTGGCTTGTTCTGTTTCTCTGATCTTTCAGCATTCACCCCAATAGCTGGCTCCCGAATTTGTTTTTATTAATAAGTTCTTTTAAGATTCATGTTACAACCATATTAATACAAAGCACACATTTTCTGTATAGGAGAGCCCATTTGATATGAGTCAAATTTGCATACTCTGAGTGCTCATTTTTCTTCCCCTTTCCTCACTTAAGAGAGACGGAGATAATCCTTAAAGAGGCATCTTGGATAATGACAACATTTTTGTTAGGACACTCTACCTCTAGGGAGTTCACTCTGCAGCCTATATTAATGTTACAAGACTGGGGAATATTCTCACTCTGATCTATACTTGTAGAGTGTAGTTCAGAGTTAGGGTTCACTATTCCTTTAGAGTGTTAATGGTATCAAGCTGGATCTTCTAGCTAGTGGATCTGTGAACATAGGGCACAAAGATCTTCTGTCCTGTGAATGATAAAAGTATATGAGATGAGAAAATCCTTTTAAAGTTGTTTATAAATAATTCACCAGGATAGACATCATACTTTCTAGTAGTAGTGCAGTTTCATGAGCCATGATCCAGAGTAACTCATTCTTTACTCGTGTTACATTAAGATGATAATTTTATTCTTCCATCCACAGGACAGCTTCCATATCATTCTGCTAATTTGTGAGGAGCTCCTAGTTAGCTCCTTGCATATTGCAAACTCAGCAGGAATACCAAAATATAAGAGATTGATAACTTTTCTGTTTCAGGTTTAAAAATTTTTAAATTCTCAAATAATTATCATAGTTACATCATATTCAGAAGTGCACAGAAACGTAAAATCTATACTTATTGTGGATGCATAGTTTAATGTCAGATGGATGGTTTACTGTGTATGTCAGAGCACTTACTCACATGATACTTTGTGTACCTTGTTCATTTATTCCTCATTTGCATGTCATATGCACATATTTCCTTTATGCATAAATAATCCCAGCAAGTAGATTCTCAATATTACAGTGATTATAGTTAATATTAAAATTATGAAATGGTATATAATATTATAAAATAATATTGTTGGTCATTTATAGGTTACAATCATGCCTCCTGTAATGAGCAATCATCATTGATTAAAATGATCTTTATAAATTTTTGCTATAAAATTTGATTCTCTTTTGAAAATCACAAGAGAATAAACAAATATAATTACGTATGAATTGAAAAGACCAAATTTAAGAAAGAATGGGTTATACAATAGATATTACTCAGTACAACAGTATCCCAGAATCCTAGCATATCTGCTTAGTCATGTGCTGCAGTGCTCATAAGCAGAAAGTACATTCACTCCATGCAGTAAGGATTGGGGTCAACTGGAACACCTTATCATCATAAACCTTTTTTATGAATTTGAAATTGCATGAAATGTAGTTAAAGAGAACAAGTGTTCTATTTAGTGTCTCTCTTCAGTACATAGATAATACTTTCTATGTGATGAATTTAGGTTTATTCTTAAAAGTCAAGACAAGATAAAATTACAAAAGTCTCTTTTTGTATAAGGGAAAGCATGTATTACAGATACTACAATTATATTTTGTATATTTGAATTTCAATATAATTCTTAAACTATAAATTTATAAATTTAGGTGGGATATGTTTCTTCTTGCTATTTTCCATGAAATATATATATATATATATATATATATATATATATATATATATATATATTTGTGTGTGTGTTTGTGTGTGTATGTGTGTGTGTGTGCACATGTTTTCCTTAGTGTCTCTTGTCAATAATGTGTCTAATGAATGTCATAGGAAGTACATTGTGTTAGTTAGGTTCTATTGCTGTAAAAAAAAAAAAAAAAAAGAAGGCGAAAGTCACATTGGGATGTTGGAGGGGTTTATTTGATTTATATAACATAATCCTGGTCACGGTCCCTTTAGAGAAGCCAAGAAGAAACTCAAGGCAGGAATCAGGAAGCAGAAATACAGATGAACATTACTTACTTCCTTTACTTGCTCAGTTTTCTTTCTTATACTCCCAGTCACCACATGCACATGGGCAGAATCACCAAGAGCAGTGTCCTCCAATATCAAGAAGTCTTCAAGAAAATACCCGACAGGTCAAAGGATGAAGGCCAATTTTCAAGTTATGTTCCAATTCTCAGATAAATGTAGTTTGTGTCATTGACAAAAACATCAAACAAGATGCATATTTTGTTTTTCTTTGCAATTATAAAGACATTGGTAGCGTATTGTTTTAAATATTTTTCATGAGGATTTTTTTTTCTCTACAGTTTGTTATTTCTACTTTGATTGCAAAAAAATGGTCACTATTTACAGTTCTGACTCATGCAGCCACTTTAGAACATAAAAGGGAAAGGAGAACAAAATGAGCTCATGCCAAAATAGTGAGTATTAAAGAGGATTATGACCCACCCTGTGTTCCTTCCTTTGTCTTTAACTACAGCTTTGTTTTTGTTTCTGTCTTTTGCTGATTTACTGTAAGACATAATGTTATGGTCTGGAGTGATGGTTTAGTGGTCAAGAGTGCATACTTTTCCTGCTGAGGATCTGGATTTCATTCCCAATACCAACATGGTTGTTCAAAATTGCTGGTAACTCCATTTCCACTGGGTCTGATATTCTTTTCTGCCTTCTAAGGGCTACACTGTGTGCGCAAAAACCCACACAGGCAAATATACATACATATAAATAAAACAATTAGCAAAGCATTAAAAAGCAGCTTCAAAAAGTAACATAATTTTACATTAAACATTCACTTTCTCCTAATATTAACATTATTTGACAAGATAAATATATTTGTTTTATTATCTCCTTTTATGTGAAAGCAACTAATTTTTCTCCTTTTCTGTGATACCTAAACGAAAGGAGACAGTGGTGTTTATTAAAATAATAGATATATAATTTGACATTTTCCAGTACTAAATGTTTCAAATGGGCTTTTAAGTAGCCATAGTAATGTTTCTGAAGAAATAAATGACTTCTTTCCTTTCTTCTACTGCACAGCAATTTCCTATTACATTTGTTTACCACCTTTAATATTAATTTTCAAAGCCTTTTATACTTGGAACATCAAAAAGTTCATGTTTTCATGCACCACCTCAGCTCAACAGTTGAAACTTCTTAAGAAATCACCATAGGTCCTTGATTTCAAGCCACAGCAATTTTACTTTCATAATTTGCATGTTGGTTGTCATAGAGACAAACAGTCATTGCCTGCAATTTTACAGCCTTCTTTCTCATTCCCTGTTTCTGTTTCATCCGTAAGCCCTACCTGAATGACTAACAAACTTTTATGGTTATCATCCCAACTTGATCTACAGCAAAATCACCATCTACATTCAGATATCTTTTAAAAACAGACCTGAGTGGTGGATCACGGAGAAAAGAGTCTACACCTAAGCTTTGTTTCTTGTATGTCAGTCAGCCAGTGTGCCGATCCTCAAACTTAAAATTGAAATATCTGGAATTATATCATAAGATGGAATATTGGGTAGTCTGTAAAAGGGTATTATATATGATTTAATCAAGAATCCTGTGGCTGTATCTAGGTAGATGTGTACACTAGGGTCAGAATACTCTTTTGTTGTCAAAACACCTTCAGGTTGCTGATAGGTTCTTTCCACTCTTGAAAAACAAAGATGTCAATGCCCTATAGAACCTGATCTACTGAGAATATTGATTAAGCCTCAAGGGGAAGTGTTCCTTTATGCCTCAAATTCAAGTAGGCAATCAGTTCTAACCCCAGAAGGATGTTCTGCATAGGAGAGTTGTTTCATGAATAGGCCATATTTAATAATTTCAAAGACACTCTATGTCAATGATGTGAGATATTAAATTCACACCTTAGTAATAACTAGTATGTTGTTTTTATATCATAACTCTTATAGACATTAACTCAGAGAAATATGAATAAAATCCTCTGTTTCATTTTTATAGTTTTCAAATTCTGAATACATGACATTAAACCTATGCCTAACTTTAACCTAAAGCATTTGATCTTATGAAATAAAGTTGTACTTCCTAAGTATTTTATTGAGCATAGAATATTTAGGATAAGGATATTTTAAAAATTTAATTTTATGTTTTATTAGATAAATTATTTTTGAAACAGAAATTCTTTTAGTATTTTCAATACTTTAATAATAAAATCTTTGGTATAACTCTATTCAGGAAATAAAGATATTTGAATCTGTTTAGTTGATCAAATATTTCCTTTTAATAAGACAGAATAGTTTACTTCAAAATAATTACAATTTCTTTCAAATGAGATGTACAGTGAGTTAACATAATTGTGCTATTAATCCATTTATATGTGCATTTGTTTACTTTTGGCAGTTTAAAAAATTGCAGAATAGTAGTAGCTACAGAGGCAGCTTTTATATATAATAAAGACAAATTAAAATATATAATTATATTCCTTATAAATGAAAGATAAAAAATGATACTAGACTTTCCTAGAGAAACATGAGCAGAAATACCCTTAAAAAGAACCTCTCTATCTGAATTTAGGATCATGAATGTGCCTTATAATGTGCCTTCTCATTCAATCAGAATGATGTTCTTTTCAGAAGAAACATGAACCATGACAATAAACGTCAGATGGAGAAGCTATGTGTAATGAGGTAAAGGAACCAAATACACACTTAGTGAATCAGTCCATGAACTTAGAAATATGTAAGAAAAGCGGTCTCTGTAGCCTTCTGTATTCAGAGACTTTAGTCACACTGCATGCTATTTGGATGGTGACTAGTTCAAAAAACAAATCATAGTAATATATGAAGAGTCAATTTTCTATTAGCTCCAGTATCTTACTATACATCAAATAATAATGTAAACAGGATTTTTTATCTCATGTTTTCAAGAGGAACACTAAATCCTGTGTATTAATTATATGAATACACACATTAACTTGTAGGCAATCTATTAAACAGATAAGACAATGTTATCCTAGCTACTGTAAACTCCATCTACTAATAACTTACAGCTAAGTGTGTTTTGTTT
This sequence comes from Peromyscus eremicus, assembly GCF_949786415.1. NCBI lineage: Eukaryota > Metazoa > Chordata > Mammalia > Rodentia > Cricetidae > Peromyscus > Peromyscus eremicus. The sequence goes on from NC_081425.1 coordinate 11,479,163, forward strand.
TCTTATGCTAAACAGCAACAACAACAACAAATTCCAACAGTTTGTATGTAATTACCAGAGACTGTTGAGACTTTGTTTCAGAATTTGAATACTATGCACTGTTGCGTGCTTCCCATTGGCGTCTTGCTTGATTCTATACAACTTGCAAGTAGAGAAACTGTCTTTTAAGGATAGATGCACATGGAACTCATGTGTGCTGAAGAGATGGGTCATGTTTATGGAAAGAGGTGATTTTAAAGCCTTGGAAGACAGGGATGCAATCTTTTAGTAGCAAGCACAGTCATGTATGTTTCTGTTATATACATTTTGGCTTTCTTTAAATGAAGCATCATCACACATAACAGCCAATTGCATGTAAAGTTTAGTGCTCCATCTTCCCCCAGTGTGTTTTTCCATGGAATTTGATGGCAAGGGGAACTGGCTTGTGCTTTAGCTGGTATTAAGCTTGTGCTCAAAATGCCCACTATGAATAAATAATGATAGAAAAAAGAAAGAATTTAGGAAAAAACAATTTTTCCTTTGCTGAAGTGGCTAATATCTTCTTTTAGCAGTAGTATTATTATGGGTGATAAGTTTTGTAGCTCAAAGGTTGGTAAATAACCAGGTTCTTTGCCATTCTTGATATCTTATCACGTATTGCATGCCAAAAATGCCTGGAGGACAAGCAAGAGTTCCCATTGAGTCCTCTGTCAAGGGACTCTGTTCATGCATGCCTCAGATGTGACAGACACTGACGCAAGTCCAGCTTATGCAAAAAGAACATTTACAGCTTTTGTATTTGTCTTATGCCAGTAGAGTGAGGCAGCCTGTAAATGACACATATGAACCACAAATGCATGTCCACTACTGGGAAAGAAAAAATGAAATGCTGAAAAAAAATCTTCGGGGCTGTGAAGATTGCTCAGTGGGTAAAGTGTTTACTGGGAAAGTGTCTGTGACTGCGTTTGGAACTCTAATTCCAAGTGTAATTTAGATATGGTGTTGCACACCTATAATTATCAAGGACGATGGACAGAAACAGTCAATTCTAGTCAAAATGTTGAGCTCAAGCTTCATTGAAAGATACTGTCTAAACAGATAGGGCAGAGAGTGATACAGGAAAACTCCACATTGACCACTGGCTTCCACTTATATAGTTATACACAACCATACATATACATATACCATACAAGCACAGACATATATATTATTAAAGAATTTAATGCATTCTTTTCAATATGGACCTCCAACTGTCATAACAAAAGTCTATTTTGGTCTTAGCTCATTCTAAGAAGAAGCATCCAGGAATAAAAAGGTTCTAGTAAAAATATGAAATAAAATAAAATAAAATCGACCAGGTTCTGAAAGTTGACACATTATGAAGATACTATAGGTGAAATATCTAGAGCATGTTCAAGGTTCAGAAAAATATCATTTAATGTCAGGAGAGCAGAATATTTGGCTGCTTCTTGGTGTTGCTGAGTACTGTTGATTCACTGGAAAAGACTAAATGTCTGAGCAAGATTAATCACCAAATTAAAGCCAAATGGGAGAGTTAGAGAGTTTCCTTTGACACATTAATGAAATTTTCATCTCAATTAGCTAGAGGGCAATGCAAATAAACTAAGTTTTAGACCTAGGAATTAATTATATGGATAGGAAAGTAAGACTGAAGGTTGAATTTTTAGTAGGTCAGTGCCCTGCCTGGGAGAGACAGACCTTGGACTTAGAATGGAACTCATGATTTCCTGCACTCTCTGGGTATGCAGACATACCCCTGTGACTAAGCTTTTGCTCTGAGTGTCAATATGTGCCCTATTCAAAATCCTCTTTAGCCCTATTTTCTGCCAGCTTCATGACTTAGGTCAAAGTTCAAAATTAGAGTGAATCAAGTATATTTTCAGCCAATTAAAGGAAGAAATAGATTTGTATCAATGTTGAAGAACTTAGCCTACATTAGTAAAGAAAATGTCAGGATTCTAAGACCAAAGGGACCATGTGAAATGAAACATGACGTTGTAAATGAATGATTTTGAAAATGTGGTCATTTCTTTCTGAAACATGAACTAGACCTGTGGGAAGAACATATATGCTACACCTTTTGTCAAAGACTCTGAAGACTGATTGATTAGGACTGACTGCCTGACTGTGAAGAGCTGACATGCTACAGATTGTCAGCTAAAATTAATCTTACTGAGCATTTTCTCAACTGGGGTTCTGTACTCTAATATGACTCTAAATTATGTGAGAAGAAAAGCTAGACACTAAACAGATGAAGCCACTCTATTTCTTAGTAGATCACTGATTTTCAACTAAATCAAAACTTTAAAAAGTCAATGTGTAAAAGTAGTATCTAAAAAAAAAAAAAAAAGCAACAGTTGCGCTAATTTGTTGTAACCTGCCTTTCAGTTTTCCTCATCAATGTATTTGATAAATGCATGATCTTACTTAGGTGTCCTTTTTTCAGCACCTACAAATATACATCTAACTATTTTCATCATAGAATATGTCATTCGGGACAATCTCAGTTCATGTTTCTGAGGCAATTTTGTTCATATCTGTCTCACAATAAGTTATCTTATCCTCCTTTGAATGAGAATTATGTTTGGTACTGATAGAGCCTTAGAAAAATGCTAGCCTCATTGATAAAACAGAAATGCCTGGCTTAGCCTTTATGGTCTATACTAAGAATAAGTTTGTAGTCTGTTTCAGTATTATAGCAAATGACAAAGAGGGTAAATAACAGGCATAGAGAAGTCATCATGTGACTTGCGAAAATTAATAGATTGTAGAGGCTGGGATGTAACTCAGTGGTAGATGACTCACCTTGCATGTACCAAGATCTGCGTAGGATTCTTGCATCACATAGAGAATGTACATCAGCATTCATGCTGAGAATAGTTTAGAACACTAACTTGACTTCCTGGAAAGGAACCACTAGAGAGCAGAACGGATATGATAAGATAAAAGGTCAATTATTAAATCTACTTTTAAAAAGGAACCACTTGTTTTAAATAGGATAAGTAACGAAAATTTTTGTCTGAGTTTATCAAAGTTACTGGACTGGACATTGTTAATATATATAATGAAGTTTTTCATCTGGACCTGTCAAATGTTAATGGACTAGACATTTTTAACGTAATTCTTGACTGTATATATTGTATATACTTATTGGATATAGTTTTCTTGTATTAGTTATAAGCTTTTTTTAAAATTTTAGACAAAAGGGGAAATGTGGTAGTATTGTGTTCCCCCAAATATTGTGCACCATAATAAAGTTATCTGGGGTCACAGAACAGAACAGCCACAATATTAAACGTAGAGGATAGGCAGTGGTAGCACATGCCTTTAATCCTAGCATTCCAGAGGTAGAAATCCATCTGGATATCCGTGAGTTCAAGGCCACATTGGAAACAGCAGGCCTGGTGATACACACCTTTAATCCCAAGAAGTGAGTCTTTAATCCCAGGGAGTGATGGCAGAAAGTAGAAAGATATATAAGGCGTGAAGACCAGAAACTAGAAGCATTTGGCTGGTTAAGCTTTTAGGCTTCTAGCAGCACAGTTCAGCTGAGTTCTATTTGGATGAGGACACAGAAGCTTCCAGTCTGAGGAAACAGGATCAGCTGAGGAATTGGCAAGGTGAGGTGGCTGTGGCTTGTTCTGCTTCTCTGATCTTTCAGCGTTCACCCCAAAACCTCAGGTTTGTTTTATTAATAAGACCTGTTGAGATTCCTGCTACAGAGTACATCGAAACAATGGTGATCACAGAATGCTGGATTTCTGGAGGTTCAGTTGATGATTCTATCTAACCATCTTCTGCAAACTAAACTGAAAGAGAGGAATAAGTAACAGGATACAAGTGGATGCTGGTTAATGCAAAACAAAGATGTTTGACAAGAAACTTCGAAGATGGTTATTGCAGTGTGATGTTGTTAAGGGTAAATGATCTTCAGCCAGTGAGAATGTTTTCATAAAGAAATATGTAGGTGACTAGTCTAGAAGTGGAAAGCTAAAGTACAACTTTAAGTAAAATGGAGCACACAATTTCTCATTCTTTTTCTACTTTTCAGACTCTCCTCTGCCTTAGTCTCACATTCCTCTCTCCACTTAAACTTCCCTCCCAGTATGCCTCCATTCCCTATCTTATCATCAGACTGTCTACTAATCAGTCTCCACTAAGATATTTCTTGTCCCTTTCCACCAATGAACTCACATATCCAAAATGATGTAATGTTTAAAATGCTCTGCCTGAGGTTGAATGAATATGTCATTATAATTTTCATAAATAACCCTTTATGCTTCAAAAATATTTTTCAATTTTGTATGTAGCTGTATATTATCATAATACTTTATTAAAAAGCCTTTACATTCTTTTAGTATGATGTATAGCAGCTCATTTTTATTCATGTGTGTCCAATTTTCATTTTTGAAGCTGTTATTAGTAAAAAATATTAATTGTCATTATGAATATGAAAATAATTGAGAATTATTGCATATGAGAATGCATGCATATGACAATAATTAAATCTATAATAAAGAAGTGATATTTTATTATAGCTAGCATGTAGGATTTTTTCTGAATGTTGTATGAATGCATTGTGTGTGTGTGTTTTTAGCTTAACATATTTTGAGAATTTCTTTTTAAAATTTTTTATTAATATTTTTACTTTTAATTAAAATACATTTACATTATTCCAATCCTTATAATTCCTCCCTCCAACCAACCACTTTCACGTGCCCCCTCATTTCCTCTTAAATACACACACACACACATACACACACACAAATTTTTTTTTTTTTTTGATTTTTTGAGACAAGGTTTTTCTGTGTACTTGTGTACTCATGGCTGTCCTAGAACTCATTCTATAGACCATGCTGGTCTTGAAATCACAGATATTCGCCAGTCTCTGCCTCCTGAATGCTCAGATTAAAGGCATTTGCCACCACTGCCAAGTTGCATTTTATGTTTTTCTTTGACTATTATTGTTAAACCCAAACAAATACACATAACACACGCACATACATAAACAACCTGTTGAGTCAATTGTTAGTATGCACTCACTCACACATACACACCCACACCCACACATGCACACACGGTTTTAGGGCTGACCTATTGTTATTAGATAAGCAATTAAAAGACTCATAACTGGGAAAGACTATTCTCTTTCCTCATTTTGTAATTGCTTGTAGTTCTTTGTCTTGGGTAGGGTTTTGTGAAACTTTTCCCTTTTCATGTTTGCATTTCTATTGGTAACTTTGTTGAATCCTTGTTTGGACAGCCATATTGTTGAGGTAACAGGAGTATGGCTTCCCAGTCATAGGGTAGGACACATTATCTCATAGCAGACTCACTGGTCTTCTGGTTATTAAAATCTTTCCACCTCTTCTTTGATATTTTCTGAGCCTTTGGTGCAGGAGTTATATTGCAGTTGTATCAAATGGAGCTGAATTCTCCATCATCAGCTGATCTCTGCATTTCAGATAGCTGTGGTTTTCTGTAATGATTCCTGTCTGCTTCAAAGAGAGGTTTTTTGATAAGGATTTGGAGATATAAGGATAGGGTTTAGGATTCAGTTACAAATTATGCTGCCCCAGTAAAGTAGCAATAGTTGGTTCTCCTCTAACATATACACCCTCTCTAGCCCAGGGTGGTTGATTAGGCTTCCTATACAGGCATGCTTTTCCTCCAGTTGAGCAGGCATTAAGTTCAATGAAAGAGCTGCTGGTTACTGCCAAGATTTGAGTGCCACTAGTGCACCTTTAGGGATATCTTGCCATGCTGGTCACTGCTGTGATTTATGGGTGTTGCTTTCCTCCCTTGGCAGTTTACAAAAATCTGTCTGCTGTGACAAAAGCTAGTCCTGAGGAAGGAGGCTTTCAGGACAGATCAAGCTTGAATCTACAGAATCATGCTATTTCTAAAAGAAAATGTTTACAGTATAATTGTGTCATTTGCCTCTCCCTCTTCTCCATCCTACTGTTCCCGTTAGCACCATCTTTCTGAATTCAAGGTCTTCTTTTTAACCTTGCCATTTTATACATGTATGTATATATGAATAAATATACAAATACAATCTGCTCAATTCGGTGTTGGATAATCAATCAGGAGCCCATCTCTGGGGAAGAAAAATTTTCCTCTCTTAGTAGTGTATAATTCCTTGTAATCCATTCACATTAAATTATTCTTGTTCTTTGATATTTCTGTTTCATTTTAAGTAACAGATATCTTGCACTATTTTGTATTAATATAAACTTATTTTATGGTAAAATGAGCAACATTATATTTATAATTACTGATAATTTTATTATTCAACTACAGTACTTTTTGTGTATAACCTTCCACTTCTTGTTTACATTTGCTTATTTTTGTCTTGATATGCATAGATTACAAATATGTTTCATATCCCACCTTACAGTTTTGAATTTCAGAATTTATATCATTTATTGTGTAATGTATAAGTTTCATTGGTAATTTAGAGTTAAACATGTCATTTTTATTTTCAGACTTTCTGATTGGATAAGTTCTTGTATTTTATAATTTACAAGCTTTCAATCAACTTAACATTTAAAAATATATGTGTGAAATATGTCTTTTGTATTTTCTTAATATACATTTCTACATATAACTATTTAAATCCAGGATAATTTAAATCTCAAATAATTTAATAAGACTTAAATTTAGTCTTAGATTAATTCTGCTAAGGTAGCAAAATGAAATATATATCTTTTGGCTTTTCAGACTCTTATTTTTGCAAGATATCATTGCTATGTGAAAATTATTTTTCTAAACTTTTTAGGACTTTATTCTCAAGCAATCTGCCAATGTTTTCAGTTCTCATTTTAAATATATTATTCAATTCTTTCCATTGCCCCTTCACCTTCCCTACTTTTCCTCTCTATAATCTCCTTCCTTCTTCCTTTCTTCTCTGTATCTGCTTCATTCAACTACTTTTAAAGATTGATTACCATGTAATGATATATATATATATATATATATATATATATATATATATGTATATGTATATATGTATTTATATACAGTAAAATTAAAAATATACTTATTAAAATCAAGTATGAGAAGAAATACAAGCACTAATGACTTTCAATGAAGGCGTGTCTACTTCAAGTTGTTCTGTGTTTAGGGACCATGATGATATTTCTTTATTGTAAAGCTGGAGACATTGATCTTTTCTTTTACCAGGTGAAATTTATTTTAATTTTACTTGGTAGTGTTCCATGATGCCTCTCCATTGTGTTCTCATAATCATGTTTATTTTAAATCTTCAAAAATTACAATATCTAAAATCTTGATGATTTCATTTCACAGGAATTTCATTCATGATAACTTCTTTCCTTGTGTGTGTAATAACATTTTACTATAAATCATTAAATTTAATTAGGTTTTTATTTGTAAGGTTCATTTAAGTCTGATACATGTAAGGGTCTTCACAGAGCACTTATAATAACATGGGATGTTCAACTTTACAGCTTTCTACAGAATCAATTTCTAGTAACTTTTATTTGTTTGATTATTTTTTACTCCAGTGAATCCTTGTGTAGATTACTTTATACTTATAGTTCTAGGCTGGGGATTTGCTATTGCCCCTGTGCCTACTGTATGATCAAGCATAAGTCCTTTAAAAAAAATTATTCCGTGTTTCATTACTTTAAATTTAATCTTAATATTATAAGTAGTTTAAAGGGCATAAATCCTTTATAAATACATGGACAAGTGGAAATAAAATTGGTTTTCTTAGCTTTAAACTATACAAATTGTTAGTACTGGTGACTGACCTTTACATATCTATCTATCTATCTATCTATCTATCTATCTATCTATCTATATATATATATATATATTGTTTTTTTGAGACAGGGCTTCTCTGTAGCTTTGGAGCCTGTCCTGGAACTCGCTTTGTATACCAGGCTAGCCTCAAACTCACAGAGATCCACCTGTCTCTGCCTCCTGAGTGCTGGGATTAAAGGTGTGTGCCACCACCGGCTGGCTTAAAAATATTTTTTTAACTTATTCTAGACTTTCTTTCATGGATACTGTATTTACAAGATTTCTACTCCTACTCTTCTCCTTTCCACTTCTAACATGTCTTCTTATTTTTTCTCAAATTCATAACCTCTTATCCTTTAATTATATTGGTTACATACACGTATACACACATGCATACACACACATGTGGACAAACACATACACACAATTGTCCAACCAAAAATTTTCCTCAGTATTCTGTTTACTTTTCATCCTGCTTTAATTCTTATAAGTTTCCTGTGAGAATTCCAACATTTTTGTTAAACCATTGGTAACACAGGCTATCCTTATAGGAAACTTTATTACTTTCCTTTATCGATTACTAAGCTAATAATAATAATGCAATGTTGTGAGTGTAAATGAGGAAGCATACCTGGGGATTGCTCCATGCAAGTGCTGTATAACCTGGTCTGTGGACAGTAACTACCATCTGTTATTGTGTGAGGAGCTTGGCAGTAGGCATGAGACTTTGATACACTCAACAAGATACACATACACACAAATATGGGGCTTCCTGTCAAATACTGAACTCATGGATGTAAATTCTGTTATAGTTGAGTTAGGTTTGTGTATGTGAAATACAATGTATGGAAAACCTTTAAACACTGAGTTTAACATAGCAGATACATGGGTTCAATTATAAATTATATAACTTCCAGTTAAGAACAAATGTAGATCTCATGGGGCAGGCTTCATGTTTTATACTGTTCGGGGTTTAGTTTAACAACTCCTGTAATCAGTAAGAAAACTGTTTAAGTTTCTGCTATGCTCAAGGCTCTGTAGTCATTTCTGTATACTTAGCAAATAACACAGATACACCTACACCATAGACTTTATTCAGCTAAGATTTTGTAGTGTTTGTTTGAGTTGGTATGATATAAAACATATTGCTTTCTGTATTTCATTCTCATAATTTTAAACTGTGAAAAGAAAACTCAAAAAGCAGAATATAATTCAAAGAAAACGAGTTATGGTATCCCAAAGTGAAATAATATAGTGTATTAGTATTGGCAAAACAATCACAGTTAAATCATCAAAGATGTTCAAGTCAGCATATCAAACAGGAAAGAAGAAAATAATAAGCTTATATAATGCTAAATATTAGAATAGTGATTTCATGAGGATTATTAGCTGAGGGTTACCAGAAGCCCTGGTTAAAATAGTTCTATAGTTTCATCAAATTAGATATACTTTATAATTTGCCTTTTAATATACATAAATCCACAAACAGTCAATATTTATGAAGGATTTATATTATTGCAAACACACGTTGAGATGGCTAGGAATTAAGAGTGAATTAAAAAATATTAGCTTTGCTTTCTATAATGAGAGAGAAGAAACAGTTAAACAAATAACAGCTCATAAATAATTAAGTTGCTAGAGATGCAAAGGGAGACTGGGTAATGGTGGAAACTGTAGTTATTTCAGGTCACACAGCCGGTGGTAAAACGACTAGAGGTATATATGTTTTGGCAAGTCTTAGAATAATGCAGGGTGGTCTTTGAGCCAACCATAATTACAAGCAGATAATATTTGAGACAAGACTATTAGATAATTTCTGAAAGAGGAAGTAATGATAGCACAGTCAAGCACAGTGACTAAGGGAGTCTCGTCAGTGCATGAGTCTGGAGGGAAGATATGAGGAACTTTGATTCATATGTTAATGAGAAGTGCTTACTTTTCCTGTGTCTCAGGTATGGAAAGCAGTTTTTCAGTTTAAGTATAAAACAATGAGAGGGTTTAAAGATTATGCCTGAATTTTATTGAATGCATCCCAACATTTTAAAATATTCACTTTAGTGGCATTCTTCTCCTCCACCCCTCAGTGTGTGTGTGTGTGTGTGTGTGTGTGTGTGTGTGTGTGTGTGTGTGTATGAGAGAGAGAGAGAAGGTTTAACAGGATAAGGAATGCATTGATTTCTAAGAAGATTCTTAATAACCAGTTTCATATAAAAACACTGTAGAATAACATACAGAATCATGAATATATATGCATATATATTCATATATATTTTATTAAGTTTGTTTAGGAATACATTAGGTTGAAAAAGAAAACGATAATTGCTAAAGTGATTCAGAAAAGCTGAAAGGAGTACATAAAATGAAGAAATACATAAAACGGCAAAGAAAATATAATTTTTTAAAATTTATTTTATGTGCATTGATGTGAAGGTGTCAGATCCCCTGGAACTGGAGTTATAGACAGTTGTGAGCTCCCATGTGGATGCTGGGAATTGAACTCAGGACCTCTGGAAGAGCAGCCAGTGCTCTTAACCACTGAGCAATTTCTCCAGCCCCAGGAAATATAACTTAATGGCAAATTAACATGAACATTTTTTTTCACATCAAATCATTTGTTACTTTAATATGTGAATGTGTTTGCTCAAACGTTGATTAAAATAAAACTCAAAGACAATAAATGTAAATTCATCATTTATTAGATAGGTTAACTGGCTGTGAGTGCAGGTTTCCACCTACTCAAGTTTAGTCTGACAGAGTTAAAGGTTCCAGAAGTTTCATTTAAAGAAATAATATAAGTATATTAAAACCTAGAAGATAGTTCTATTTTTCTGATTTTGATCATAATCTACTATCACACTAACTACTGTTTCCACATGTGCAGCTGTTGGTCAATAGCATAATTGTCAATAACGTAATTACTCTTTCCAAATGAGGTTCAAGGAACATTGACAATATTTGAAATTACATTTGTGAAAGGTATTGGAACTGAAGCTAAGATCCAGATTACTTAATAAGAATCTGTAATTTAAAATATCTTCAGTTGATTTGCAGATTAAATTTGAGAGGTGAATCCTTAAGAACCTTAAGGACAGCGTAAGACTCTAAGGAAGCTCATTCCAACTTGTGCCTTTAAAGAAAGTGAAGAAATGGTTTTTGTGACCAAAAGCGTTTGTGGGCTTCCTGCACTGTGGTAGTTGATAGTTCAAAGAGAGGATGCAGGAAGCCTTCCCCGTGTTTGGAGTGTGCACAGTAGACTCCGACAGACGCTGATATTTTGCCACATCACATCTTGCCTGTTAGATGTTAGATGCGTCTTGCTTCCAGTCACCTTCCATTTAGTGAACCACTTCTATGATAGAGATAGAAGGACACCTTGGAACCCGGTCTGCAAGGACATGGGGAGGGTGTGGATGGCAGACAGAGGCCGAGTCTTCCTCCAGAAGCTCTAGCCCTCTCTGCACCCATTAGCACTCCACCAGGATGCTTTGAACAATGTGAAACTATTGCATTGTTTAACTCCATAACCGCTCTGCTATTGAGCACACTGTGCTGTTTGGAGGGCAGTGTCTTGGTTCCGCATCTCTATGTTCTGTCAGCCATACGTCCTAGGTTCTGTTTGTGGACCACACAAAAGTAGCAAAGGGACAGTCCTTTCATTAAGGTTCTAGAAGTTTGCAGTGTACATACTGTGTTAACAGTAACACAGGGAGGTTCATGGGTGGAGCCGATTTTCTGTTTTCCTTTATTTATTTATTATTTATTTTTGTCCTGGCCTAAGGTAGACTCTTGAAAAGGATTTTTCACTCCAGCCTGTGTGAAAGAGTGAAACCCAGTATTGGACTGAACACAGAATAACTGAGGTTTCCATGTTCCCCAGTACCCACCTAAGCAAAATAAAATAGAAATTAAACTGATGCTTTCTTTTTAAAGATGTCAAATAGAATTGCTGAAAATTTAGCAAGTAATTTTTTCCTTGGAATAGAAGCAACTTTAGTTCAGTATTTATTCTATTTCCACTGTCATATCTTCTTTCCCCTCATTTTGTTGCTACAAAAAGCAACTAAATGGGAAAGTAAATGTGGCCTTGAGTCTTACGGACCTTGAATTCCTCAGTTACTAACCAGTACTCCATTTTTTTTGGGAACACAATTTTAACTATTGAGAAAACTCATTTAAAGAGCCTTTACTATCAAAATTAAAAATAAACAGTAAAACTACCAAAACGACTTGATTTTTTACAAATTGGGAAAATATCCTACATTCATACATGGAATTGTATGAACCAGACTAATGGGTTAAAAGCTATAGAGGTTTAAAAATGTGTACACATTAGATATTTAATATTTTTTTATCAATTTGTGACTTACAGTCAATGTCATAATAGGTAAAATTATTCAAGTATTACTAAACATGATAATAATCAAATAATCTATGTCTCAACAACTGAGTTATTTATCATTCAATCAGGTGTTTGGGGAATATTACACTTTTTGGTCAAAAATGACAAACAAATTGTTAAGGAGAATTCACTCTCCTCTATTAATAATAAGGTTTCTTTCAAGAAACTACTTACAGTTGTCATTTGATTTTCAGGAAAGCTTGTATTTTTTCACATAATTTATATTTAAAGGACTTTTGACTTAGTGCCTAGAAAGCAATTTAGCAAGCAATTTCATTTTTGAAGGAAGTACTAAAACTCTCCCATCATTTTAGTTCTTGAGAAAGAAAAAAGCCTGAAATAAATAGATTGCTGCCAAATTCAGTGAAAGATTTTTTTATTAAGGTGGGATGAGAAATACATTCCAAGGCATTTTATTTTGAAAAGGTACCTTACATGGGTCTATTTTTAAATGAAAGGACAAAGATGATCCATTGCTATAAGCTATATGCTTAATGCAGAAAACTGAGAGAGCAATACTATTTGCTCAACTATATATATATATATATATATATATATATATATATATATATATATATGAATACTTTTATCCAAATAAAGTCCTATTATCAGAATGTTTTGATGAATACTTGCATGCATTTGTCACCTGAACATACAGTTTTTTTAAAAAAATTACTTAAAAATAATTTCCATATATATTGATCATGATTTTCCCTCCCCCAATGCTTCCCAGATCCTCCTCATCTTCTTATACACCAGTTTTCATGCCCTCTCTCAAAGCAGAAACAAAAACAGGCAAACAAAACCATAACAAACAAAATATTTCAAAACAAAAAATGAAACAAAGAGCCCCCTGCATACCCACAAACAAATTGTGGGTTTTATTTTGTGTGGGCCAGCTTCTTCTGGGCACAGGAGCTGCCTTGGAGAGTTGTTGACATCCTCAGTGAGACATAATTTGAGAAAACTGATTTTCCTTTAGCCACCAGGCATTAGTTGCAGATATCTTCATGGTTAGTGTGGGACTGACTCAGTATTAACTTATCCCTCTCAGCGCTGGAACTCTGTCTAGTTTGAAGGTGTGTAAATCTTGTCCATGTTGACATAGACTTTATGAGTTCATATATGCATTAGTCCTTTTTTTTCTGTAGGAATCATCTATCACCTTTGGCTCTTACATTTTTTTCTACCTCTTCTCCAGCATGGATGACTGAGCCTTGTTGGGTAGAGAACTGATAAAATATTCCATGTAGACCTAGTGCCCCAAAGACTCTTACCCTCTGCACATTGTTCAGTTGTGGGTCCAATCTACTGCAAAAGGAAACTTCTCTGACAAGGCTTGAGAGATTCACTGATCTATGGGAAAATCAATAAATTCTTAGGAATAACACTATTTCTGTGTCCCTTTAGCAGAATTAATATTGGGTTTTCCCCTAGGATCAAGACAGAGATGGTCTCAGGTTCTTGGCTTCTCTAGCTTTGTGAGGTATGGATTTCATTTCATGGAGTGGACCTTAAATCCAAAAGTTAGTTGTTTTTGTTTGTTTGTTTGATTGATTGATTTTTAAATCATTATTGAATAGCAAATAACATGGTATTCCTTAACATTCTTTAATATGAAAAATAATGGAGATTATTTAATTTTCTAATTTTTTTCTAGATGTGTCTTTTCATCAAATGATGGCATCAGGTGTACAAGAATTTTCTTTGATAATTAGAATATAGCCTATTTTGATATCACCTAGAAAACATTGAAGTTTTCAATTTGTTTTTGAGTGTGTTGTAATGTAAAAAAAAAAAATTACATGTTTTTCCAATTTCAGAGGACTAGAAAGAATTAAATCTATCATCTAACTTCAAATTTAGTACTCACACCAGATGTTGCTCACAGCTTTAATCCTAATAGCTGTGAAGGCTAAAGAATGAGACTCTCCCTGAGTTTGAGTACAGTCTGGCACACAAGTGACTTCAAATGGAATATGGAATACAAATTGAGACTTTGTGGAGAGAAGGGTTGTTTGGAAGTCAGTGCATAAACATAGATCAAGAAGGTATGTCAAGAGAAATACACACTCATCTTGAGGCCAGTGTCCTGGAGAAGGCTTGGCAGTAAAGAATGAGGCATCTGGTCATAAGGCACCCACAGAAAAAAAGCAGAGGAAGGTGAATTCTAGTGCTCAGCTGGCTTTCCCTTTTTATTCAATCTGGGAGCACTGCTCATTGGAAGGTACTGGCCACATTTATGGACCATTTTCTCAGCTACATGTCTCTGTAAAGGCCATGAGAGACATAATTTGGTGTCTCCTAGGTGATTCTAAATGCTTTCAAGTTAAAATTGAATATTAATCATCACAGAAACCAAAGCTATTCATGATTTGGGAAAACTCATCAGGCAAAAAAGTGTTTAAATTATGAAGCATTTAAAGTAAGAAACTTAACTTCTCAGTCTATCAAGAAAATATTCAAATTTAGAGTTATAAAAATTAGCAGCCTTGACTGGATGTTTTTTTTATTAAACCAGAAGAAAACTTTATTCCAGAAAAGAAAATCAAAGAAAAAAAAAAAAAAAGAAAATCACTGCAGGAGACAAAAGCTTATCAGCTATCTGAGAACACAGCCAGAGTTTGGGACTATGAAGCTGTGGTAAAGTGGGAGGGTTTCAACCCCCTTTAATAGCAAAAGTAAACATCAGGCACAGAGCTCATGATAGGAGTCAAGTAGAAACATCAAGCATGAGATGCATGCTAGATGTCACATAGAAACAACTATAAGAAGTTAACTTTTGGTCCATGCATTTGTTGGCTATAATGGGCAAAGGGTTTACAAGTTACCATTGTCTGTTGACAGAGGAGGTGGCTATAAGCAGAGAGCCATTGTTAGACGTTAACTTTTTGAGGTGATGACTTTGTGTTTTTATTTTTTTTAGATTTACAAATTTGTATTTCTATATTTGTGAACACTTCACTTAGAATCATTAAAATATTTATTTCTGATTTGCATATATATATGTCACATTTAAAAGCACAGGTACAACTTATTGTACATAAATGATGATTATTTTCTAATATGAGCAACATATCCTAGTTTAGGAGCAATAATATCATAAAGTAGTTGATAACCTTAAGGGATATGAACAACATTGTAGAACTAGATATGGAATAAGTATCAAGGAGACATCATTTTGACCAGAACTGTGTGATACCATATCTCTTTGACTTAAAGTACACATTAAATTTACATGTTGAATCTCAGATTAGTTATTCCAAAGAAGTGCTCAGGAACATAGTCATTGATATTTATTTTATCTATGTGGTCAGGTTGATTAAATACATATTTTATTTAAGTTTTTTTTATTCTTCTTTTTTATTTTGCAATACAATTCAGTTTTACATATCAGCCACAGATTCCCTTGTTCTCCCCCCTCCCGCCCCCCTCACCTTCCCCCCAGCCCGCCCCCCATTCCCATCTTCTCCAGGGCAAAGCCTTCCCCGCAGACTGAGATCAAACTGGTAGACTCAGTCCAGGCAGGTCCAGTCCCCTCCTCCCAGGCCGAGCCAAGCGACCCTGAATAGGCCCCAGGTTTCAAACAGACAACTCATGCAATGAGCATAGGACCTGGTCCCACTGCCTGGATGCCTCCCAAACAGATTAAGCCAATCAACTGTCTCACCCATTCAGAGGGCCTCATCCAGTTGGGGACCCCTCAGCCATTGGTTCATAGTTCATGTGTTTCCATTCCTTTGGCTATTTGTCCCTGTGCTTTATCCAACCTTGGTCTCAACAATTCTCGCTCATATAAACCCTCCTCATTCTCACTAATTGGACTCCCAGAGCTCCACCCGGGGCCTAGCCATGGATCTCTGCATCCAGATCCCTCAGTCATTGGATGGGGTTTCTAGCACGACAATTAGGGTGTTTGGCCATCCCATCACCAGAGTAGGTCAGTTCGGGCTGTCTCTCGACCATTGCCAGCAGTCTGTTGTGGGGGTATCTTTGTGGATTTCTGTGGGCCTCTCTAGCACTTTGCTTCTTCCTATTCTCATGTGGTCTTCATTTACCATGGTCTCCTATTCCTTGTTCTCCCTCTCTGTTGTTGACCCAGCTGGGATCTCCCTCTGCCCCAAGCTCTCTTTCCCTCGACCTGCCCTTCACTACCCCCACTCATGTCCAGGCTGTTCATGTAGATCTTTTCCATTTCTCCGTCATCGGGTGATCCCTGTGTCTTTCTTGGGGTCCTGTTTTCCAGGTAGCCTCCCTGGTGATGTGAGTAGCATTGACTGGATATTTATATAATATGAATCCCATGCCCTTAATGTGATTCATGTAAACATTTATCTGAATATTACTCTTATTTTTGTTGTTTTATTTTAAGACACATCTCTTTTTTTGAGATTATCATATAATTACATCATTTGTCTTCTCCCTCTTATCTCTCCAAACATTCACATACCTGTCTCCTTGCTCTTTTTCAAATTAATGATCTCTTATAACTTTGACTTCAGAATAATATAAAGAGGATTTTATACAAAGAATATTAATAAATAACTATATTTGCATTTACGTACAGTATAAGAATATATCTTTGAAGTAGTTTTAAAAGGACAATTCCTTGTGGTAGCAAATAGAATACATAGATAAATATAGATATTATTAAAAATGGTTTTTATGTTATAATTGATCTTAATTACTTTTATAATTTTAAAGAAAAAGATATTTATCCTAAAAAATAAGTTTTAAAAATGTAAGAAAGATTTGTTAGTTCATAGATGAAAATAATTTACTTAAATATAACCCATAGAATGAAAATTTTAAAAATGCATTTGATTTTGAAATTAGTTATTTTTAAAACCTAAAATATAGGCTACCACAGTTGCTCTAATATAATTAAATAAACATTTACTCTTTATTACCTCCTAATTTTCCAATATCTCTATATACTTTTTTTTAATATTTATATAATCCTTACAAATTTTGTTTAAGATATTAAGATGGTAATTCATGTTTAATAATCAATATGTTTGTTTCACTACTTTCTTCCTAATGTAAAATTTTTTTCTCTCTTAAAAGTTAAAGATACATATTAAAATGACTGTGACACCAGAAAAATGTTTTTTTTTTAATTACCTCCCTATTGATAAGAAATAAAAAAATTTGAGAATTTCTAAAGAAAATAAATTGTTTATATGTCTTTTCTAGTTTATTAATTTTAATCTATGGAAACATGACTTTATAAAAGCAGTAGATGAGATTGGAAAACTACCATGAACTTGAAAAAGACTATTTCATAGAAGAGCAAGTAGAATTTATTAAATTTGTATAAATAAAATTGTCATTTTTCAAGCATGTCTCAGTGTTCTTTGCAACTTGAGTACACATGGGTTATTTACTGATGATTTTTGAAAGTATAAGCTCTGTTTGCTGTCTAAATAAAATATATTGCATCTGAGGAGATAATATTTAAGATACTAATTATTTTTTATTAATTCCCCATGTGCTCACTGTGTTAGAGTAACAACAGACATGAGAATGAGCTTATTAATAATCTAATAGTGCATATTTATGTATCCACAGTTGAAGTCAATGATGACTGACTCACAATATGTCTAGCTTAGTTGTCCTATCTAAGTGGTTTTTTTCCTACTATACACCTTTTAAATTTTGTTTACTTTATTTCAGCTCCATTTATTTTAAATTACTCCATACCTTTTAGGTTTTCTATGTTTCGCCTACAGGCCTGTCTTATACAGCCCCATCTCATTTGTAAATTATTATCAATT
This sequence comes from Peromyscus eremicus, assembly GCF_949786415.1. Lineage (NCBI taxonomy): Eukaryota > Metazoa > Chordata > Mammalia > Rodentia > Cricetidae > Peromyscus > Peromyscus eremicus. The sequence goes on from NC_081425.1 coordinate 11,497,109, forward strand.
CATAAAATCAGGCTGCCTCTTCTTGCCTCCACAGAAGGTGTTGTGTATGATTGTTTCTCACCTGCTAATATTGCTGTTTTCCTTCCATTTCACTATGTACATTTTTCTCAGCTATGGCTATTTCATTACAAACAATATCAAGAAGATAGCATGTTTGCTTTCTTCAGGGAGTGTACATTTTAAAGCTGAAGATAATTTAAGAAATTCAAGTGTGATTATTTAGTCAATGTTGTGTAACATGGTGGATAATATAATTAAAAAGAGCTATCAAACTTCAAAATCGTTTACTTTTAGTGTAAATTTATTCCCTGACAATCATGTCATATTTGTACTGATCTCCTAAATTATAGAAATATAAAAAGAGGAGTGACTTATCGTAGTTTTAAACTTAAGGAAACCAGGCCAATGTCTTATTAAACAAATGCCAAATTCACTCCTTTGCCTCACTGTGAGATTATGAGACTTGCCAGCTTCACTCTAGACAGTTCTCCTGGGCACATCCTTTGCTTCTCATCAACTTGTTCAAAGAAAGAGTTCTGGGAGGAATTTAATAACACAGAGTGGTGATGCCATTTTCCCACTGGTGTAAATTCTATGGTCTTGTGTTCTTATCCAAAATGATCTGTTGTCACTTGCATGAGAATAGGACTCTACGATATTCTTATTCTGCTGCTACTCATGGTCTCCAGTCTATTTTTCTGTTACATTAAAGCCTACGTATTAAAAACTGAATAAATGATTAGAGCTTTAATATAAATTTCTAATTTTGAACTTTGCAACAAAAAAGATCGAAATTAGACTAACAAGTATAATTAATGCAACTGTACCAACAGTAAAATGCACTTATAATGTGTATGAGAAAATAAATAAAATGAATCCTTAAATGATTGAATATATTAAAGGTCAGAAATTTGTCAGGGAAAAATGCTTTTCAGTATATGTATGCTTGAGTAGACTAAGAAATCTAACAAAAATATTAAGAAAAACAAAGATTCCTAAATTTAAAAAATCTTAGAAATAGAACAAGACTCTTGAATTAAAAACATTTTCAAGTGATATTCTCATGTGTATGTGTGCTTATGTTGACCCTTTAATCTGTGTTTGTTTAATCAAGTATGTAAGTGTCCACCCAGACTTATTGTTACTTGTGATATATCCACTCCTCTTAAGGAGGTTTTGATACATATTTTCCCTAAGTAGCACTTTAAAGTGAAAGACATGCCACACATCTAAGAAATGGTAAGATACCAACTTCTCTTCGATACATTGCAAACATAAATACAGAGCCTAAAGTAAAAATATTCTTGCTATTGGCTTAGAATCCAAGACTTTGAAGGATTTTGGAAGGAAGTGATACTAGACAGAAACTAAGCTACAATAAGCTCTAGAGAATTAATATAAAAATGCATTTTTTTAAAAAAAAAACTTTTCCCTTGACAAATAGATTCTGTTTTGGTTATTGTTGTATTATTATACAGTGTCTATTGCCAGCAGAGGCATTTTAAGGATATAAATGTGACTGCTTATGATAATTAAAATGTGCTTATTTGAACATGGCTATATGTGTCCTGTTAAACTGTGTCTAAATGAAGAGTTAATGGTGATATATATTTATATAGGAAAGCAAATTTTTGGAATAAAACTTAAAATTGACATGTTTTAGGAAAACAGAATATGTATATCAGTCAATTCAAAGACTCAGAATATTAAGTATATATTATATCCTATGTGATAATGCTTTAAATTGAATTCTACATTTGGAAAATAACTAAAAGGCAAAAAGTGAATTATAAGATTTTTATCCTTATGGTCTCTAATATTATATTCTCAAAGTTTATTTTTTGTAATCACTGACTAGAAAAATCATCTGTCTTCTGCTATACAAAACCTAACATTACCTTAAATGTCGAGTAATTTCAGCTGTAATTCACAAGATATACTTTGTCATTTCAGTATTTTTTTTTTCTCTGTAAACTTCATTTTGAAACTGAAACTATAAATTATCTGAAGTTAGGGACAGTGAAAATAAACAAGATTTAAAGTGCTTTATTGATAACTACATAAATTCCATTAAGTCACCTTGATTTACGCTTCAGGGCTTTAAAAACAAAAAAAATAATAAAAAAATAAAAAAATAAAAATAAAAAACAAACAAACACACAAAAAATACAAAAAACAGGAGAATATGGTCCATCCTAATGGAACCCACAACTAAGCAAATCAACTGTCACACTCTATCACCATTTTCTATTTCAGGGGTATATCTTAAAGTCTCCCCAAAGTCAATACATCATAAATTTTTTGGTCTATGATGTGGTTGAATAAATGACATCATCAGCATTTATAGAAATATTAGATATGAAATTATGATAATAATGCTTCTAACAATGTTGATAAAAAATAGAAAACAAGAGTCTTGACACTGAAGCAGAGAATTCTGAGTAGCTATAATCACCTTAGTGAAATCAGCTTTTCAGCCTTAGGTTTCATGTAAGTACATAACTGAAGAGTTCTTGAACTAAGATGTGCTTGAATTCACCACTTTGTTTCTAACAAGTAAGTGTGTTGCCTTACCACTGTCAAGATATCACTAATAGGATGTCTATCATAGATATACCCACTCTAATATCTTTATGTCTTTTCCTTGTCTCCATCATTGCCTGTGAAGTAAGATTTGCTTTAAATTTGGTAAGACCAAATTTTGAACTTTGAAATGTACGTTTGAAACTTGTAGTTAACTCTGTATCACACAAACCATCAGTAGTGTGGTCTGCTTTCAAGGAAGTCACATTGACCCATAAGTATGGACACTGAGTTTTTTACTCTTGCCTGTAAATTCAAATTCTATTAGCTGATATTTGAGTTTTAACCAAGAATTGAAGAATTGCTGTTTTCTCAATTAAATATCTTCTCACAGTTGTTAGAGAAACCTTCTCTCTCAAATAGGAGTCTATCTATTTAGAGTATTTTCAAGAATATCCATGCTATGCTCTAACAGAAAGAAAATATCAAAAGTTGATCCTCCTGTGTTTTATTACCATTATTAAAAATGGAAAATTGATTTTTTTCTCAGTATCTTTCATTGAGGTTATTGTCTGGATATTATTATTTTTCTTTCATTCAAATATAATTAAAATTTAATTTCATTTTTTAAATAGTCAATGTTGAGAAAGAGAAGACACAAAATATGTTTTATGTTAATCAAAAGACCTCTAAATTGTGTACACCAAAACACTTTCTATTAGATTACTTGCCAAGATTTTTTTCCTGTAATAGTTATTTCCTTTTCCCCAGTTTTCTTTGCTTTGTGTTTGTTTGTTGTTTTTTGAGACAAGGTTTCTTTGTTGAGCCCTGACTGTCCTGGAATTCACTTTGTAGATCGGGCTGGCCTAGAACTCAGAGATCCACCTGCTTCTGCCTCCTAGATAAAAGGAGTGCATCACCACCGTCAAGCAAGTTTTCTTTATTTGTAACTGTTGAAAAATACTGTTGGACACGGTGGATTACTATGGTTCCTCAGATTATTTTGACTTCATTTTTACTTGTAAATACTAATGTTGTCACATCAGTGACATGTACCATGGACAATTGTGTTACTATCACACATGCATTGCATTGATGTAACTAATTCATCTTTCTTTTCTTTGTTTTTGACTCTAAGTGGCAGTGATTTCATAGTAATATTTCTTGCTGTACCTGCATAGTTTATTTAACTGGCAAGGATTATATCAATATCTAAATCCCTATTTTTTGATTTGGATATCTACATATTTTTACATTAATTTAGAATAATGGACCTGTCTATGTCTTCCTATATTAGAAGCTACAATCATATTCTCTTCCTTCTTTTGATGTCTACAGTAGTACTAATATATGTATATTAGACCTTAGAGCTATGACAGATACTTTCATATGTGTGCTTTATTATTTTCATGCATATATGTTTTATTATTTTTGTTGCTATTTTACATATCATTACCTATTATTTATGTGTCCTTGCACCTTCAGCTCTAGTTATGCTATATAAAAGTTATAAAAAGTTTTACTGAAAATATATTAATATTATATATTTTAATTTTCACTAAAAATTTCGCTCTAGGTTATATTTTGAATAATAATGTTTTTATGCACTCTAGTTGCCTAATGCAACACTAGAATCATGCCATTTTTAAAATGTATTATTTTGCTCATGTTTTTTTGTTTTAATTTTGAACTCTTATTTTAATTAATTTTATATATAGCTTGGTTTTGGATTTATCTAATCACAAGTGATTTTTTTAGAAATTAATGTTTTCAACTTCTTTGCACTTACTAAGATAACTTTCAGTCTATACTTGTTATAGATGTGGTATATTACATACAACAAACACTTATGCACTCAATGTGTGCATGTCATGTGCATAGGTGTGTTTCTGTTTTATTGCAATTTCAACTAATTTTATCTATATTTAGGAAAATTTACTGACTACTGCTATTACAGATGACAGGTATAGTAATCTTAGCCTCTTGCGGCTTTGTGCATGTGTGTGTGTGTGTGTGTGTGTGTGTGTGTGTATTTATGAGAGGAACCTTTCAGTTTGTATCACCTTGTAAGTATTTTCTCACCATCTGAGATTTTGGTTTTCATTAATTGTATCTATAAAATACAAAAAAATCTTTATTGTATGTTATCTTGTGGCTTTTAATATTATTTTCTTCAAAGTCATAACTCTTCCACAGGACTCATTTGCATATGTTTTCCATTTTGAACTGTACGCAGGCTTCTTCTGTCCATTATGATAATGATATGAAAGAAAGCTCTTTGTTTTGACATTGGTAGCTAATTCTAATATCATCTTTGGCTCTTGTTTCTTTGTAGCATTTTAAAAATTAGTTATTTGTGTTCAAGAGTCTTTTTTGCATTTGTCTTCTGAATTACATCTGTATTGTCTGTCTTTCCCCAAATAACACATTTCTATTAGGATCAAGTGATAATCCTTAGAATATCCACTTTGTCTTGTTTTTAAAAGTACTTTTCTTATTTTAAATTGTTTGCATTTTGGCATGGATTATTTTCCATCAATTTTTCAATTAATACTACATAATTTTGTTCAATTTGTTGTAATATCTTAGTGCAAAGATACATTTGGAGAAGCCTGATATCAACAGTAAATTGTAATATTCAATGAGTATAATATGATAATAAATAGAGATCATGATAAATATGACACTAAGTATAAATGCCAATTACATTGAGTCAATTATTTCAAAAGCACTGGATATCTGAACACAACAAAATGTCCTCTCTAGAGCTCTGTCAGGTACAGTATATCTACAGTTTGTAATGTCAGTTTATTTAGATCTGTGTAGCATGAATCTTAAAAAGTTCTTATTAATAAAATCAAACCTGAGCCAGGTATTGGGTAAAATGCTGGATGTCAGAGAGACAGAACAAGCCACAGCTAACCTCACCTGGCCAACTTCTCAGCTAGTCTTGTTTCCTCAGACTGGAAGAAGCCTCTGTGTCCTCATATCTGAATGGCTCTCAGCTGAACTGTGAAGCTAGAAGCCTGAAAGCTTAACCAGCCAAATGCTGGTAGTTCCTGGTCCTCACGCCTTATATACCTTTCTGCTTTCTACTACCACTCCCTGGGATTAAAGGCTCGCTTTCTGGGATTAAAGGCATGTGTCACCATGCCTGGCCATTTCCAATGTGGCCTTGAACTCACGGAGATCCAGAGGGATTTCTACCTCTGGAGTGCTAGGATTAAAGGTATGAGTGTATGGTGATATTTTATTTGTATTAAAATGTTATTTGTATGTTAATAAATAAAGTTGCCCCGGGTTCAGAGCCATTAACAAGCCATTGGAAAACAGGGCAGTGGTGGCGTACACTTGTAATCCCAGCACTTGGTAGACAGAGCTGGGTAAGTCTCTGTGTGTTCAGGGATACAGCCAATATTGGATACACATGCCTTTAATCTCAATACCAAGCATGGAAAACCTGGAGGCCTATACAGACAGGCCGTGACAAGGCAGTCATGTGGTTGGGTTTACAACCAATGAGAAGGCAGAACAGGATCTCCATATAAAGACTTTAATACAGGGGTAGCTCTGGTTCGGAGAGGTAGGACCACTGCAGGAGGAAGGGTAAGGTTTTAGCTCTTAGCTCTGACCTCTTGGCTTTCTTCTTTGCATTGGTTCTGTGTTTCTTATTTAATAAGAAGGTTGGTTACATCTACATTTTGCGCCCAACGTGACAAGAATCCATTAAAAACCCGCTTGGCTTGGTTTGGCGGCAGGTTCGGTTTCCCGCCTGGGTGGCCCGGCTGCCTAGCTCAGGCCCAGGCCTGACTGACCTGCAGCTGGAGCTACTTGCAACTGCTACAAACAACTCAGGCCTGCCCTGCCAAACAGGGCCCCTGCCTGTAAAGCCAAAGCTTGACTCGGCTCAAGCAGCTACTCTTTCTCTCTCTCTCTCTCTCTGGATTCACACCTCCAACACCAGGTGGCTGTTTTGAAATTCCCTGGGATTCTACTGTTCTACCCAGACTTGGTAAGTCAATTAACATATCTATTTAAAAGAGAATTTTTTTTCTACATTAAAAAAAAAAATGGGCTTTATGTGTACATTGGAAGAAAATTGAGCTTTGTTTGAAATTTTAGGCACTCTGACAATGGAACAACTATATTAAAAGATTAATATTGATCGAATTATTCAGTTTATTACTTTTCTTATCCTCATTTTACTATTTAAAAAGATAGTCAATTTAAGTGCCAGGATAACAGTCTTAGAAAAACCTGTAAAACCTGTTAAACCGGTAAAAATGAATTCTAGAGAAATTCAAATTCAGACAGAAGAAATAAATAGTGAAGTTGTTTCAAAATTGGATCATAAGGTTACAGAAAGAAAGCCAGTTTTCACACAATCACCCTTAATTTATCCGGTAGCGGTACAGCAGCTACCTGATGAAGAGAATGAACAAAATACTTGGGTTTCAGTTAAAATGTTAGACTTACGAAGATTTAAGGAGACAATAGCATCTTATGGCATGTACTCCCCATATGTAAAGCAAATGTTAAATACCTGGTCAACTTGTAATAGGATTCTACCAAAGGACTGGCTGGAATTGGCACAGGCTGTTCTTGAACCCGGACAAAATCTCCAGTGGAAAATGTGGTTCAATAATGAGGCTAAAAGTATAGAAAAACAATGGAGGGATAGCAGAATACAAGTCTGCCAGGAATAGCTTATTGGAGAAGGCCAATATGCTTCAGTACAAACACAATGTTCATATGATGTCCAAACCCTAGTTCTATGTCAAACGACAGCTTTGAATGCATGGGACAGAGTTGAAGAACCAGGAAAAAAAACTGAGTCATTTACAAAGGTTATACAGGGCCCAAAAGAATCTTTCACAGATTTCTTACAAAGATTGACTTCAGCAGTACAGAAAATGGTCCCGAATTCAGAGGCTAGTCAGATAATAATTGAATCTTTGGCCTTTGAGAATGCAAATACAGCATGCAAAAGAATAATCAGGCCATTAAAGGCAAGATCTGCACCTTTGGAAGATTGGATTAGAGACACAGTTAATGTTGAGGCTTATGACCATGATGATATGTGGGTAGGAAAAGCAATTTCAAAAGGTTTGAGCAATGTTAGATGTTTTGGATGTGGAAAACAAGGACATTTGAAAAGGGATTGTAAACAGGTCATTCCTAGAAATAATGTTTCTTCAAGGAACACTGGCAACAGAATGCCCCTTCCTTCTGGAATATGCAGAAGGTGTGGTAAGGAAAAACACTGGACCAACAAATGTAGATCAACAAGGGACAGACAGGGTAATCCTCTTTCTCGAGCTTCGGGAAACTCCCAGAGGGGCCTCAGGCAGGCCCCCACAGTAAATCCAGTTCAAACCTTTCCTGCAGTTGTAGAGGAAACCCCTACTCAAAGCAACTAAATAACCAAATGTCTATTGGAATAAATCATGTTGGTCGAGATGATGAAACAGAGAAAATAGGAAATTCAGGAAAAAAACATAAAGAAAATTTTTTGGCAAACTTCTATTAATGAACAAAGACCAAAACTAGCAATAAAGATAAATGGTGTTTTGTTGTCTGGTCTGGTAGACACAGGTGTGAACATTACCATAATTGCACCAGAATTTTGGCATCCAACTTGACCTCTTCAAGAGGTAAACGTACAACTGTTAGGAATTGGGACATTATCTCGAGTGAAACAAAGTGCAAGATGGCTTGAATGTATAGGTCCAGAAGGACAGAAAGGAAAATTAAAACTATATATGGCCAACATAGCTATGAACCTGTGGGGTCGAGACTTGTTACAACAATGGAATACTCAGATTAATATCCCTCTAATCTCAGAAACAAATCATAAATTAGTACATGTTTCTGAGAGAAATATTAAAAGATATTATTCTAATGAGTGCTCACCAGCCATCCATGTCATACAAGAACAGGGCACAACAACTGATAATCTTCCAAAAACACCAACAGCTCTACCTTTAAAATGGTCAATAGACAAGCCTGTATGGGGTCAGCAATGGCCTTTAACAACAGAGAAACTCCAGGCTTTACAAGAGCTGGTGGAAGAACAGTTAAATGCTTATCATATTAAAGAATCAACCAGCCCTTGGATTTCTCCTGTATTTGTTATTAAAAAGAAATCTGGTAAATGGAGAATGGTAACAGACCTTAGAGCAATTAACAAAGTAACTCAGCCAGTGGGCTCTCTACAATCTGGAATTCCTTTGCCTACTCTGTTACCAAAAGGATGGCCTCTCATAGTTATTGATTTAAAAGACTGTTTCTTTTCAATACCCTTACAAGAAAAAGACAGAGAAAGATTTTCTTTCACAGTGCCTACTTATATTAATTCTCAACCGGTTAAAAGATTTCAATGGAGGGTTCTCCCACAGGAAATGTTGAATAGCCCAACTTTGTGCCAATATTTTGTACAACAGCCATTAGAAGTAGTTTGTAAAAAATTTCCCAAATCTATAATTAATCATTATATGGATGATATTTTATTAGCTGACTCAAATGCAGATAGTTTAGAAAGAATGTTTGAAGAAGTAAAGAAAATTTTGCCTTGCTGGGGATTACAAATTGCTCCTGAAAAGATACAAAGAGGAGATTCTATTAATTATTTAGGATATAAAATAGAACTTCAAAAAATTAGACCTCAAAAGGTACAAATTAGGAGAGATCGACTACAGACTCTTAATGACTTTCAAAGATTATTTGGAGACATTTCTCATCTAAGAACTATTGTTGGGGTAAAAAAATGATGAACTGAATAATTTGTTTAAAACCTTAGAGGGTGACAAGGACTTGAACAGTCCAAGAGAATTATCACCTGAAGCTGAGAAAGAATTGGCCTTGGTAGAAAAGAAAGTACATGAAGGGCACGTAGATCATATTGATCCAAAGCTGGATTGCATTTTGGTTATTTTACCTTCTAGGCATTCCCCAACAGGAATATTAATGCAAAGGGAAGATATTATATTGGAATGGATATTTTTACCAAATAAACCAAATAAAAAATTATAAACTTATGTGGCAAAAATCTCTGACTTGATTTGGAAAGGAAATTTGAGACTTCGTCAATTAGCAGGAATAGACCCAGCAGAAATTGTCGTACATTTAACTAAGGAGGACATTGAAAAATTATGGATAGAAAATGAAGCTTGGCAAAAAGCTTGTAGTAATTTTTTGGGAGAAATTAACAGCAAATATCCCAAAAGCAAGAGAATTGATCTTATAAAGAGAGCTGATTGGATCTTGCCTCAAATTGTGAGGAAAAAACCCATATCTGGAGTTCATACATTTTATACAGATGCCAACAAACAAGGAAAGGCAGGTTACAAATCAGAAAATTTAAGTAAAGTGGTTCAAAGTTCTTATAATTCAGTTCAAAAATCAGAATTGTATGCTATTCTGTTGGTATTAATGGATTTTTCAGAACCTCTCAATGTAGTAACTGACTCACAGTATGCTGAAATAGTAGTATTACATATTGAGACTGCAGAATTTATCCACGATGCTTCAGAATTAACTTCACTATTTATTCAATTACAAGATACAATCAGAAAAAGGAGTCATCCTTTATATATAACTCACATCCGATCCCATACTGGTCTGCCAGGCCCTCTAGCACAAGGCAATGATGAGATTGATAAATTATTAATAGGAAATGTGCTGGAGGCCTCAGAATTTCATAAAAAACATCACATCAATAGTAAAGGTTTAAAAAAGGATTTTTCCGTAACCTGGCAACAAGCCAAAGAAATAGTAAAGAAATGTCCTACTTGTTCCTTCTACAATCAAATGCCATTACCAGCAGGATGTAACCCAAAGGGTACTCAGAGGAATGAAATCTGGCAGATGGACTTGTTTCACTTTGCAGAATTTGGAAAATTGAAATATGTACACCACACTATCCATACTTATTCAGGATTTCAGTGGGCAACTGCTTTGAGTTCTGAAAAAGCTGATTCTGTAATCACTCATTTGCTAGAAGTTATGGCCATTATGGGTATACCTGCACAAATCAAAACTGATAATGCTCCATCATATGTCTCTGTTAAAATGAAACAGTTTTTTGCTTATTATAATATAAACCATATTACAGGTATACCACATAATCCTACAGGTCAAGCAGTTATAGAAAGATCAAACAGAACTCTAAAGGATATGCTAAATAAACAAAAAGGAATAACGAAAACCCCCAGAAATAGACTACATAACGCTCTATTTACTTTGAATTTTCTCAATGCCAATGAGAAAGGAACAACAGCTGCAGAGAGACATTGGATAATAGAAAAAACTACAGAATTAAATCAACCTATATACTTTAAGGATGTGCTGACCTCAGAATGGAAACCAGGATATGTGTTACATTGGGGACAAGGTTTTGCTTTTATTTCTACAGGAGAAGATAGGCTGAAGATGATGCCCCAACACTGCAGAGAAGCCTCAGATGATTGTCCAGGCAGCTGGCTGTTTCTGTCAACTCACAATTTTTTGGAAGTTGCTTGCATATACTTCCTGTTTTTATTTTTTTGTTAGCTAATATTATTCCCTTCTTGGGTCTCTGAGGGAGTTGAAGATTAGTTAGTTATAGATGAAGATTAATTAGGATAGAAAGTGAATTAGATACAATAGAATAGATAATGGAATTATTTTCTCTGAATTTGTCAAATAATGAAGTAGACATTGTTTAGGGATTTATTACTTGTATATATTGTATATAGTTATTGTACTTTTGTATATAGTTTTTCTTATGTTAGTTATAAGCTTTTTCTTTTTTTCCTTTTTATTAAAATAGAAAAGGGGAAATATGGTGATATTTTATTTGTATTAAAATGTTATTTGTATGTTAATAAATAAAGTTGCCCAGGGGTCAGAGCTATTAGCAAGCCATAGGAAAGCAGGACAGTGGTGGCGTACACTTGTAATCCCAGCACTTGGTAGACAGAGCTGGGTAAGTCTCTGTGTGTTCAGGGATACAGCCATTATTGGACACACATGCCTTTAATCTCAATACCAAGCATGGAAAACCTGGAGGCCTATACAGACAGGCCGTGACAAGGCGGTCATGTGGTTGGGTTTACAACCAATGAGAAGGCAGAACAGGATCTCTATATAAAGACTTTAACACAGGGGTAGCTCTGGTTCGGAGAGGTAGGACCACTGCAGCAGGAAGGGTAAGGTTTTAGCTCTTAGCTCTGACCTCTTGGCTTTCTTCTTTGCATTGGTTCTGTGTTTCTTATTTAATAAGAAGGTTGGTTACATCTACATGAGTGCCACCATTTTCTAGCCTTCGTATCTAGTGGCTGTTCTGTCTCTGACCCCAGTTAAGTTTATTAGGGTGCACAATATATTGGGGAACATAATACCACCACAGATCTGCTAAATTTTGGTTTCAGAATTGCTTTGTAAATTTCAATATGTAATCATATTTCCTAAGTATTATACTTATCCTACCTCAAATTCAAATATGTCATATGGAAATAGAGATTGAGAATTTTAAGGGAGAAGTTTAAGCATGGATGGAGCGGGAGCATTATGAAAATTATGATATGGAAAGCAGAAATTTTTAGCCCAAATAGGACATATTAAGAACCAATGGGGAATTTTATTATTTTGTAAGCCAATTTTAAACAGAGAAGTTAAAATAAAATGGAAAATTTGAAAGGTGATATATTGTATAGCTAGATAAAACAGTTTCTAAACTGATTTCCAATGTTGGGATTGAGGTAGCTCTTTATCAGTTGTTGATCAAGGAGTCCCCAGAGGCCCCAAACCTGTATAGAATCTTGCCACTCTCCATAGCATCCACAACAGATTTTTGATGGTACCCTACTTCCAAAGACATCACATGCTTCACATGTAGTTTATAAAGAAATCATGCTTTAGCAGAGCCGGGAGCTTCTGCCCTATTATCAATTTTTGGAGTACTAGAAGCTATAATATAGGCTAATAGGAGATACAAGATGTCCTTGTTCCTACCTAACTGCAAACCCTATGAACTACAATACCAACCCATCAAGCAAGGTATGCCCAAAAGTACACTAATGGAGTGAGTATTTTCAGAATAACAATGACTCTCTTACGGTGATATGTTGTTTGTAATCTAGGAAATAAAGCTTGCTTGAGGAGCAGAGAACAGAGCTAGCCACAGAGTTAGCTATAGAGTTCAGGCAGTGGTGGCACACACCTTTAGTTGTAGCACTCCAGAGGCAGAGGCAGAGATCAGTTTGGATTTCTGTAGGCCACACTGGTCTAAAAGAGAAACAGAGCCAGATAGCAGTGGCACACACCTTTAATTCCAGCACTTGGGCTCACATACCTTTAATCCCAGCACTAGAAAGTTGAGAAAGGAAGTGATGTGGCTGGGCAGAGAAGGGGATATAAGGAGGGAGAAGACAGGAACTCGCACTCTTTTAGGCCAAGGAGCTGGTGAGATAAGAAGTGGTGACTGTAGCTGGCTCTGCTTCTCTGATCTTTCAGCTTTCACCCTGACGTCTGGCTCTGGGTTTTTATTATTAGAACCAATTAGAATTCGTGCAACATCCTGTTACTGGTTTCAAGGCACACACACACACCAGTAATGATATGACTTCTTCAAACATGGCTGAAAAAAGTTGGTTGTATCATCAAAGAAGCTTCCTCCTGCAGCAGCTGGGAACAGAGACAAAATGCCAAAACAGATGGAGAGCGGAGAGCGAGAGATCTTGGAATACTCAGTCCTAAATGAGAGGTCTCCATCAACTCCCTTCCCTTAATACTCAGAGAACACCAGTGAATGCAGAACAACAACAAAACATGGCCCTCTAAATTAACATAATCAAAGTTCATGCTAACTCAGAGACTGAAGCAGTAAGCACAATGACTGAGCAGGTCTTCAGCAAGTCCTCTCAGGATTTATAATAGTTTTAAGTTTAGTGTTTTTATGGGATTTTGAGTGTGTAAACTAATGATTCATGTGCCTTCTCTTGGGATCATTTCCTTCTGTTTGTCCTGTCCAACTCTGATATGTTAGGTTTTATTTTATCTTAGTACATTTTATTTTAATTATTTTATTGTTATCCCTTATAAACATGTTTGTTTTATTTTTAAACGACTTAGTATCATCATCATCATCATCATCATTATTATTATTTTTCACATCCTGCCTAAAATTTCTCTTCCCTCCTCTCCACCCAGTCCCTCTTGCTACCTCCCCTCTGTCCATCCCCATCCATTCCGCCATTTTTATTCAAAAAAATGTAGGCCTCCCAGGAATATCAACCAAGCATGGCATATCAAGTTGCAGTAAGACTAGGCAACTCCCCTCATATTAAGGCTTGATGATGCAATCCAGTATGATAAACAGGGTCCCAAAAGCCAACACAACAGTCAGAGGTAGGCCCTTATGCCACTGTTAGGATTCCCACAAGAAAACCAAGTTACACAATTGTAACATATATTCAGAGGGCCTTGGTCAGTCCCATGCAGGCTCCCTGATTATCAGTACAATCTCTGTGAGACCCTATGATCCCAGGTTAGTGGATTCTGTGCATTTTCTTGTGATGTCCTTGGCCCTTCTGGCACTCCTACAATTCTTCTTCACCCTCCTCAGCTCCCAGTGTTTGGTTGTGGGTCTCTCCACCAGTTTTCATCAGTTGCTGAATGGAGCTTTTCTGATGACAGTTGAGCTAGGCACCAATCTCTGAGCACAGCAGAATATCATTAGGTATCATCTTGTTGACTTAATTTTGTCAGTCATGTTTGTTCTATCCAATGTCTCTGGGCTATCCAACATATGGATCCTGGCATTTTAGGCAGTGTCAGGGTGGGCTCCTTTCAGTGGCATGATTCTCAGTCTGGACCAGTCATTGGTTGTACAGTCCCACATTTTTTTTATGCCAACATTACCCCAGCACATCTTGCAGGCAGAGCAAATACTTATATGGCTGGGTTGGTATCCCAGTCTTGTCTGGGTACAGAGATGGCCAGTTCAGTCTATGTACACCCTATTGCTAGGAGTCTTAACTGTGGTCACCCATGTAGATTCCTGAGAATTTTCTTTCAGTAGGTTTCTATCTTATCCAGAAATGATACCCTCTTTCCCAGCCTGTTGTCTCTTCTAATACTCCTTCCTCATCTGATCCCTCCTGTTCTCATCTCCACCCTCTCCCCAGTCCATCTGCAAAATGTATTCTATTTCCTCTTCCAAAGGAGATGCCAATATCCACCTCTGAGCCCTCCATGTTACTTAGCTTCTTTCCGTCTGTGGATTTTAGCATGGTTATCCATTACTTTATAGCTATTATTCACTTATAAGTGAGTACATACCATGTTTATCTTTCTGGGTCTGGGTTTCCTCACTAACTTTTGGGCATACACTTAAAGGATACACCATCATATCATAAGGACACTTGTTCATCTATGTTCAGAACAGTTTTATTTATAACAGCCAGAACCTGGAAACAACCTAGATGTCCCTCAATGGACGAACAGATAAAGAAAATGTGGAGCCTTTGCACAATGGACTATTAGTCAGCTGTTATAAACAATAACATAAGGAAATTTGTAGGCAAATGGATGGAACTAGAAAAATCATTAATATTTTAGAGAAAATAAATTTAAAATGAGATTACAAAAATTCAGAGAGTGAAAAACTTAGGAAGATAATGTAAGTAATAAAACACCAGCTGATATGTCATGTGGAAGTCAGGGAGAATAGCTGCTCAAAAAGAAATGGGTCGAATCTAAATGATGCTGGTGGTCTTTACTGTATTGAGAGGAGAAAGAGTATCTCAACAAAACAGTAATCTGAATTATCCTCAGGTCTTTGTGGTGAGATTACTACTATTATTTAACTAAATTTTCAGGTTCCCAAGATGCCTTCTAAATATTTATATTCATGTAACTGATAAATGCTATTATCAGCCTTAATCAGAAAAGTTTCTCTTTTTAATAAATAGAAATGAATTCAGAGATGCCTGGCTGTTCATGGTGCCAAGAAAAGCAGCCTGATAGAAGCTCAGCCCTAAACAGGGCATTTAACCTTCCTCTACTCTGGGTCAATGGTCATCAAGACAGAGGCAACACAATACAAAGAAGGGAATGTGAAATGCCGTTTTCTGAGCATTGCACAGCTGATGGACCTCACAAAAGCCATGGTGGCCTTCAATGAGCCTATACAAGAATGAACTTGTCAAAGAGCACACCAATTGGTTCCAATTGTTCAGCCCTGAAAATATGAATATGTTAGTAACCTCATACATACTGGACAGATTTTGTTTAGGTATTTAGGAATATATGTGTGTTTCCACTAATGTATATGTATACATAAAGCCTGTGGGATATGATAATAATGACATTATAATATCAGAAATTGCATTCCTACAACTGTACTACATGTCACACAGTTGTTAAGAGGACAGCAGTTTCCATTGAAGTGGAATTACAGATGGTTGTGCACTGGCAACCAAACATGGAGAGCATCGAGAGCAGCAGATGCTCTTAAGACCTGAGCTGTCTGTCCAGCAACAACAATGGCAGTTTATTCATAAATTTATGTAACACCCACTGACTTGCATTATTGGCTTCTGCTTTGTGGGCATTTAATATCTCTATGCTGTTTTACTTTAATGAACTTTAGTGGTTCCTCGTCAGAGCAAAGTCTGGAAGCTTGACAGAAATGAGCTTATTGTAATATACTCCACTGAGCTCCAAAATAAACTAGGAAGTATTTTCACACAAAAGGCAAACTATTTCTAAAGCCAGATTTCAAACAGTGTTTCTTTGAAACTGGCTGAAAACTTGCTAAGCTTTCCCTGTGCCCAAATCCTACTGCTGTTTCGTGTCATTTATATTATTTCACTCTTAGAGAAAGGTAGATTTACGGTGGGCTACCTACTAAAAGCAATATCAAAACTAAAAATAGGCCACTGCTAAAAACTCATCAAATATTTATAAACCCTTTAAAGAAGAAAAGACCTTAAAACTTTCCTGGCAGGAAAAAATTGCAGCAAAGCATGCACTGAGAATGTTTCTGTTAGGGAAATGTGTACCTTACTTTATAAATTTCAAAATATTCCTTTCTCCATCGATCATTCTTCATAAAACATATGACATGAAACATGCCTTCTTAGATTGGGATGAATATATTCTCCCTCATCTAAATTTATGCTGCTTAACTCTGTTTCAGTCATCCAGAAAAGGAATATAAATGAATTTGTGGCAGAGCAAGGAAACAAACTGTTTCTTTAAGGATATCAGCCACAATGCAAAATGAGAGGCATTCCTGAATGTAACTAAAGATATCAATAAGCTGATGCACTTGGGAAGTCAAGAAGAAATGTCCGGATGTCTTATAACACATTCAAAGTATTAAAACTTTGTGAACTATTTTGAAGTACATACCAGATTTCTTGTCTATTCTTTGTCATCATGGGAACTATTGTGAGCCTTGTTTAAACTATTACATTACATTCTTATTTTTTTGTTTTTCCATGTGTTCGTTCACTTAGCACCATAAATTGCATATGACTTTTTTTTTCTGCTGTGTTTACTGTGCTCTTATGAAGGCATTGGCTAAACAGCTATATCTCCCTCTCTGTGTTTCCAGTCATCTGTATCTAATGAATATGCCATCATTTGTTTATTCTTTCCATCATTATGATTCATCATGCTAACTTCACTAATACTAGTGACCCCAGTCAGGTGTGTAGGCCTCTCACAGTTATCACCTCTACTCCATGTGCTCTCACTTCTTAATCTCAGTGCTGTAATATTTCTGTTCAGAGAGGTATTCCAGGTCTTTACTGTCTAAGACAGCATCATTCATTAAGCTGTATGGGTTTCTAAATCTAACATCATGTCTGTGCATTCATCTGATACCTTGTCATATCAGATATAAACTACATGTGTGCAATTTGTTTACATTTTGTCTCCTGCATGTAGAAATATGCTTAATAAATGCCTTTAATTTTTTAAAAATATATATGTGAGAGAACTTGGAAGCAGATAAAATAAAACCATTATAAAGAAAGTCCATTGCTAATTTCATAATTATGATAATCAGTGTAGTGACACTACATCGGACCATTTCCTGGATGGTGGGCATGGCTATAGTTTCCTCATACAAAAAAGCATGGCAGTGAATTATGTGAAGTAAAAGTAGGAAATCATCTCAATCTTGTTCTTAATAATATAGGCAATGATAAAGAAAGTTTGCTGACTTATTTTAGGTTTGTCAGTGTATTGGGAGATTATTCTTAGTATTCTAAATAGAAGCAGATGATACTTTACATAGAGTATCTGGAGATCAGATATGCACTATTGTCAATACTGAGCATTTCCAACACCAAGACTGTATAGTTTTTTTTGTGTTTTTTTTCTCCTGTTTTTCAAAACAGGGTTTCTCTGTGTAGTTTTGGTGCCTGTCCTGGATCTCACTCTGTAGACCAGGCTGGGCTCGAACTCACAGAGATCCGCCTGGCTCTGCCTCCTGAGTGCTGGGATTAAAGGCATGTGCCACCACTGCCCAGCCTGTGTAGATTCAAAACAATGAAATCCAGAAATAACCAGAAGATCCTTCAAGTTTCACGTGAGACCATAGCCCAAGACATATGTTGATTATAATAATGAGACCCTGATAAAGATAAAAAACTTCAATTTACCAAAAATCCCTTATATTCAGACTACAGAATCAGAAATACATTTGTTTGAAATGCACGAATGGGTCCTACATGGGTATCTCAGCCTTTAAGAACACTTGCTGTTCTTCCATAGGACACAGATTTCATTTCCAGGACCTACACATTAGCCTACAACAGTCTTCAAGTTCCTGTTTTAGGGGACATGATGCCCTCTTCTGGCTTCTATGGGCACCATGGAGGTGAAGGATGCACAGATAGAAATACAGATAAAACACTCATTCACATCATTAAAAATTATAATAAGCAATACACACACAGTGTATTTGTAGGTAGCCAATGTAGAGTATTCAACATTTGATTGTTCACCTCCCTAATGAAATTAAATAATGAATTTAAGACTAGATTGGTTTTCTCTTCTGCACAACAAAGTATGTGAATTTTGTAGTTAAAAATAGTGCTTATTAACATCTAGACTGTTCTCCTAAGTCAGTGGCTGGGTTTCCTGCATAAGCTGGAATCTAGATAGGGCTGGTGTTTTGCTTTCCTAATATTCAGAATCTGCTTTAAGTTCACCCTGCATATGCAGAAATCAGTTCTTGAAAATGAAGTACTGAGGGCTGCCCACCTGTTTTCTTCCTGTCTGTCAGATGTGGAGTACTCTCAGCATAAAGGGGCCGCTCTGGGAAACTTGTTCTTTGGTCTTCTGTACTTCATTCTGACAGAGTATTTCCAGTGAAGCCACTTTCTTTTGGATGTTAAGGATTCTTCTATTACATTCAGCTTAGCAAAGCTCTTCTTTGATTAATTGAAGCTTACCTAGAGAATGTTTCTTGTAGTGCTGATTAAATCCATGCAAGTCCTTATCTACAGAATCTCTGTTGCTAATTCAGGCAGCACAAACATGGCAGTGATCATAAGGCTTAAAGCCATGAGAATTCTTCCTATCAGAGAAGTCAGTCTGTCTTAGAGGGGAAAAATGAATACAAGGCATATGTTTACTACTATTATGTATGACTTCATGTGTTGGTGAAGCTATAAGAAAATACCTGAAATGAGTTATTTACAAACAATGTAAACTTATTTCTCTTAATTTTCAAAACTGATAAGACCTAAACCAAAGCAGAGATGTTCAGGGATAGTCTTCTTGCTGCACGATTGATTGAAGAAAGTAGAAAAGCACACAAGATGAGATGTGTATGATGTCTGTTATAAAACTCATGCACAGAAGCCTTCCTTTCTTGATGGGTTCTTGACAGACACTGTACTTCATACTATGAGGTCAAAACTAATACTTTGGAGGTGACAATTCAAACAGCAGCACACTTATCTACTGTGAATGATCTGATTGGAAATTTCAGTACTGAGCGAGTAATGAATATTATCACGTGTTTGTATAAAGAGCAATAGATACTCCTGCTTGAGAAAATTGTAACTTTAGAGATATGAAAGGCAAAAAAAATATGCTGTCATGATCCGATGAGTAATCATCAATCATAATATATTTTTTCCTTATATTAAGAAAGAATTTTTTTCTGGTTGCAGCACATTCATCAACTTGCATCCAGATACAAATGGAGAAGGACAAACTCTAACACCTCCCACACACTCAGACTTAGAATAAAAACTTCCTGCTCTCTGCAGCATTCTGCTTTGTGGAAGACAACATTTATAATTTAAGATGGTGAATTGGGAAATAAGTCCATTTGTGTGTTTCAAACTAAAATATTTTATTAATTTTATTACATAAGCAGATTAATTTGCATGGAGGACAAATTCCCTCTCTTTGGAATAACATTATTTTTTATTTACCCATAGGGGAAAACCATTAAAAGCAATTATGCTTGCAAATATATATTAAAACTGAATCAGAACAGATTAAGTGTGCAAGTTAAGTAAGCTTCAGATTGAGCAAAGGAAAACTATTGCATTAGTAAGAAATTTACTTTTCATAAAATGAATCATGAATATGTTTATGCTGAGGTGCTTGGAACAGGATTTTGCTCCTTTTTAAATGCATTTACAGTGAAATAATTGCTTCACTGAAATGTACTCATATTAGTATTCCATTTGCTTGTTAAGAATTAATTTGAAGCTCAGACACACATATTTTATGAACATAAGTTTTTCATTTCACATTATATTCTCTAGAGAATAAATAACATTCACTTTCTTGCATCTTATAGTGAGGAACAGTAGGTGTTTTTTAGGATAAATTTCTGAACATTGTATATATAATATAAAATACCAATATATTTTATATTTAGTTATAATGTGTGTAGATACGATCACATAATTACATTTATTTTTTTCAAATTAGTTAAACTAGAAAATTTAGTGAAAGTGTAATTTTTGCTTGTATATATATATGGTTGTAATCATATAAAGTATTTTATATTTGATTTAAAAATTAAGTCATCTCATGAACGTTGTGATTTATTCACATACTTAAATGATTTATTTTATGTGTATGAGTGTTTACAAGCATGTATGTATATACACTATATACATACAGACTTGTAGATGTCAGAAAAGAGTGTCAAATTCCCTTTAACTTGATCTATAACTTGAGTTACAAATGGCCATATGCTACCATGTGGGTGCTGGGAACAGAATCCACATCCTCTGTGAGAGCAACAACTGAGTCATATCTATAGACTATTCTTCATGAAATTTTAATGTTACACACTTAATGAAACTATTATATATATACAGTAATATGCATTATATATAGTAATATATGTAAAAATCACAGCAATATATATAGTAATAGTAATTTTATATAGTAATAATAATATGTAGTTATTGTATCTACACACACACACACACACACATATATATATATATATATATATATATATATATATATATATATATTATCATGGAATCCTAATAAAATGCATGTAGAAAAATTTCATGTTATGTTAGAGAAAATATCATATTTTACTTGGATTGCATAAAATAACTTCTTTTAAAATATGCTATGTGTGTACATGTGTTATATATGTATATCAGAACACATGAGTGCATCTATTTACTTATTCATCTGGTGAAACTATCAAGAGAACTCAGAGATTTTAATAGTATTGCCTAAAAACCAGTAATTTGTTATTGATGGAGCTAGTTTTCTTGCCTGTTATGACACAGGACAACCACTTTCTTCTTAGTAATTCTTCTTTTCACATGCAATATTTGCCTGATAGATCTGGCCTAATATTTCACATTTATGTCTATGGCATCTTCTTTGAAAAAAATGTGTTTTTATAGATACAATTAAATACTACCGAGGATACATTAATAAAATGGAATAATAACATATCCAAAACCACTCCCTCCCACAGGCTCAATGGGATGTGTAAGATACTACCATGACTTTAAAAAACAATAAAAGTCTCACAGCACTTAAGGAAACAGCAAATAGACAAAAGAGCATATAGGAAACTGTAGGAAAGATTTTTTCCTTTATTTTTCTATAACTTCACCCCTTCAAACTGTCATGTCAGACATGAAGCCACTATGGGAACCTGGGCCCACCCTTTTTAGTTAATTCTTTGTTTGTTTTATTTATCTAAATATACATAATTGTGGCTAAGGACGCAACCCAGTGGCACAGACCTTGTTCATTAGGTACAAGACCTTGGATTCAACTTCCAGCAGAATATATTTAAAGTGTGCAGCATCTTGTTATCCTGTATATTGATGTATTCAGTTAAATCAAAACATTATGTGCTATTGATTAGTGTAGACGAATTTCTAAACAGTCTTATTAAATAAGAAACACAGAGCCAAATATGGAAGGGAAAGCCATAGAGATCAGAGAAATAGGAATAGCCACCAGCTAACTTTCACTCACCATGCTGCCATAGCTTCCCAAGTGAACCAGCTTCTTCCTGTCTAACCTGCGCCTTTACTGCCTTGCTGTTCTGCCTTCTCATTGGCTCTAAGGCCAGCCACCTCACTTCCTCATCACTGCCTGTCTGTACAGACCTCCAGGTCTCTATGGTTGGTACTGGGATTAAAGGCATGTGTCACCATGCTTGGCTGTGTCCTTGACCACACAGAGATACTAAGTGCCATGTGAGTGGATTAAGGGTGTGTGCTACCACTGCCTGACTTTTGTTTATGGCTGGCTATCTATGTGCTCTGATCTCCAGACAAACTTTATTTATTGACATATAAATAAAATGTCACCACATTTCAGCGCAAATAAAATATCACCACATTTCAGCACAAATAAAATATCACATTTCCCCTTTTATTCCAATAAAAATAAAAAAATAATAAAAAATTATAACTAATATAAGAAAAAATATATGCAGTAAGTACAATAACTATATACAATATATACAAGCAATAAATACCTCAACAATGTCTAGTCCATTTGCATTTGACAAACTCAGAGAAAATAATTCCATTATCTATCCTATTTTGGTAAGTCCAAAATGTACCTGATTCACTTTCTATCCTAACGTATACTACTAACAGAGAACTATCTTATAATGTCTTTCAAATTTATACACTTTACACCTCTTTAGTGAGTTTCTTTTCTGAAATTTTTAACAAGGAAAACTATAACTATAACTATAACTATCTAATCTTCAACTCCCTCAGGGACCCAAGAAGGAAATAATATTACCTAGTGAAACAGGAAATGCAAACAAGTGACTTCCAAAAAAAAGTGAGTTGACAGAAACAGCCAGCTGCCTAGACAGTCACCCAAGTTTTCTTTTTTTTTATTTTATAATTTAATTTAATTTTATATATCAGCCACGGATTCCCTTGTTCTGCCCCTACCCCCCCAGCTTTCCCACCAGCACATCCCCCATTCCCATCTCCTTCAGGGCAAAGACTCTCCTGGGGATTGAGTTCAACCTGGTAGACTCAGTCCAGGCAGGTCCAGTCCCCTCCTCCCAGGCTGAGCAAAGTGTCCCTGCATAAGCCCCAGGTTCCAAACAGCCAGCTCATGCACTGAGGACAGGTCCTGGTCCCACTGCCTGGATGCCTCCCAAACAGATCAAGCTAATCAACTGCCTCACTTATCCAGAGGGCCTGATCCAGTTAGGGGCTCCTCAGCTATTGGTTCATAGTTCATGTGCTTCCATTCGTTTGGCTCTTTGTCCCTGCGCTTTTTCCAATCTTGGTCTCAACAATTCTCATTCATACAAACCCTCCTCTTTCTCGCCAATTGGACTCCTGGAGCTCCACTTGGGGCCTGGCTGTGGATCTCTGCATCCAGTTCCCCCAGTCATTGGATGAGGTTTCTAGCACGACAATTAGGGTGTTTGGCCATCCTATCACCAGAGTAGGTCAGTTTGGGCTGACTCTCGACCATTGCCAGCAGTCTATTGTGGAGATGTGGAATTTTATGGACCTCTCTAGCACTTTGCTTCTTCCTATTCCCATGGGGTCTTCATTTATCATGGTCTCTTTTTCCTTGTTCTCCCTCTCTGTTCTTGATTCAGCTGGGATCTCCTGCTCCCCGAAGCTCTCTTTCCCTCGACCCTTGCCCTTCATTACCCCCACTCACATCCAAGTTGTTCATGTAGATCTCATCCATTTCTCTGTCATTGGGTGATCCCTGTGTCTTTCTTAGGGTCCTGTTTTCTAGGTAGCCTCCCTGGAGTTGTGAGTAGCAGTCTAGTCATCTTTGTTTTACATCTAGTATCCTCCTATGAGTGAGTACATACCATGTTTGTCTTTCTGAGTCTGGGTTACCTCACTCAGGATGATTTTGGTTTCTCTGCAACATTGGCGTATAATCTTCAGTCTATAGGCTTAGTGTATCTGACAGACTCATTTGTGAAGTAGGTGTACATAAGGCCTGCAGCTCAACCTCACACTGAGTTCGAGTATTCCATGTATCAGATAAACCTGAATTCCACCAGTGTCCTGTCCTGATTCAGGATTTTAAATTCTGGAAATTTTTGGTGGTTTTGGAATTCAGCTGTCCATTCTTCTCAGCTTGTGGGTGGCTTAATCTTGGCATCCCATTCTTCTCTGCATCCCATTCTTCTTGGCTTGTGAGTGGCTTCATCTCTTTTAATGCCAGTCTACCATTGAGAGGTTAGACTCTGTCAGCTTAGTTACTCTTTCAAGAATAACTATTTCAGCTACTGTTTGCATACTAGAAGCCTTTGGTCCATTGCTTGTTAAGCTGCCTTTGAAGAAAGGGGAACTGTACCTTTTCCAGATAGCAAAGACTACTTCAGCAATGGTGCCATATTGTCCTGGCCTCAGAGGATGCCTGTTGCTAAAGCCGCAACCACACTTGTTTTGTGTCCTGTCTGTCCATTTTCGATAGCATACAGTCAGCAGTCAATTCAAGGGCATTTTGTTGCCCAGTGGCAAATTTTTGCCACAATAAAAGTTAACTCCATATGCAGTTTCTTCAATGCCCATATCTTCTCTGAAGTAGGTTAGTGCTGCCAGGAGCCAACATGTCTCATAGTCATTAAAAAAAAAAAAAAAAAAGGAGCCGGGCGGTGGTGGCGCACGCCTTTAATCCCAGCACTCGGGAGGCAGAGCCAGGCGGATCTCTGTGAGTTTGAGGCCAGCCTGGGCTACCAAGTGAGTTCCAGGAGAGGCGCAAAGCTACACAGAGAAACCCTGTCTTGAAAAATAAAAAAAATTAAAAAAAAAGGAAAAAAATTAAGTTATTAAAACATTTTAAATGCCATATTCTGTAGATCTCTGAAGGGTTTGAAGATGGTCTGTCTATCTAAAATATCTCTGCTTAGCCTTGAAAACATATCTAATATGACTACAAGTTCGATTATAATGTCTAACTACTAACTTTCATTTCTATATATCCTAGTAGTTGTAATAATAATAACATTCAAGGATTAGCAAATTGTATTACATTGCTAAATGATCTGTATAAGTACAATATCTGGAACAAGATTGGAAATATACATAGAACATTTTTTAATAATATCAATCTCAATATATATAATTTATATACAATATATAAAAATCTAATCCAATATAAAGTATTTAAAACTAACAGTTGTCTTTTAAAAGTAGATTCAATAATCTACCTTTTTATCTATATCATATATATATATTCTCTCTTTTCTTTTTCTTTTCAGAGTAGGTTCAATAATCTACCCTCTATTCTATCATTTCTATATATCTTTTTTTCAAGCAAGAACCTTAGATCTCTCCTTTGTTTAGCCCTTTTTCTAACCATTAACAACAACAACTTGAAACCAACCCCCCTAAACAAGGAAAATTATCCCAAACCAAAAAACCATTGAAAGTCCAAAAACCATTCACCTCACCCCACCTCTTTGGGAATGTGGGAGTCATGTTCTTAAAATTGCTTCCTGCTGTTTGTGGGCAAAGACATCTTTAGGCTATTCTGAAAAGAAAATTTTGAGTTAATTGTCAAGTTCTAGGAATGGTAGTTATATCATTTGTTGTCCAGTTTCTGCATAATGCCAAATTTCAGGGTTTATCTCAAGTCCTTGTTCGAGGAGTCTGTGAAACTGAATCATCTCAGCTCATCTCAAAATTGTTCTGAGCAGTTTGCAGTCCAAAGCTGATCTGTTGGTGATGTTTGTCACCTTAGTGGTATTATTATCGTTCACTTGGAATCATTGTTGCTGTGGGGCCCCATTATCTTTCTGGAGACTTCAAATTCAATGTTAGGCCTGGATGTGATTTCCTGCAGATAACTGATAGAGACTCAAACACAAAACATGTATGTAGTTGAAGTTTTTTATTTTAGTCCTGCCTGGCCCAAGGTCAGGACAAATCTCTCTCACTTACCAGTCCTGCAGCTGCTCAGACCCAACTAAGTAAACACATGGAGACTTATATTACTTATAAACTGTGTGGCCATGGCAGGCTTGCTAACTATTTTTATACCTTAAACCAACCTATTTTTATTTTTTTTTAAATTTGCCTAGTGGCTTGTGGCTTACTGGTATCTTAACATCTTCTTATGGTGGTGATTGGCAGCATTTCTCTGCCTCAGTTTTCCATTTTTTAGAATTTTCTTTTTCCTTTGTCCCGCCTATACTTCTTGCCTGACTACTGGCCAATAAGAATTTTATTTATACAGAGCGATATCCACAGCACATGTATAGGCAGCTAAATGAAGCCTTTTTTTCTAGAATTAGTTAGTACTCTATAAGAACATTAATATCATAAAAAAAGTTTAAAATATGCACATATATATTAATCTTATAAATTTTGATATAAATTTCATACCTTAAGAAAAGTTTAAAAAATCAAAATAGAATCAAAGAATTAAGATTAGTATCAATAGAAAAGGCTCTTATTTTGTTTGGTTTTCCTCTGTCCCATATCAGAAGATGTCTCTTTCTTCTGACATGATACAGAGATTTTGCATTTTCCTTTTAACAACATGCTTGGGTTTAAAGAAGGAAAGAGCTATTCTCCAATTCCAAAGTCAGCTTTAATTTTTAATTGAACTGGGACTACAAAAAGACCATTTGTTTTAAGTGTCTATAGAGAACAGCAAAAACAAACATTTTGGAAGACTTATGAAATTTTATAGGTGATATACCAATAGGCAAATTGACTCTTTTTCTTGTGACAATTTTTTTCTAGATGATTTGTCCTTTTTCTTCAGTTGTCTCATTTGTTCAGTGTTCTTCAGATTCCTTAGCCTTCATTATCCTAAAAGACAAAAACATAAACCTTTCCCCAAGACTAATTTTGGGAAAGTTCCCTTTTGGCAAGTTATATCTGATTAAAGGAAAAGGCATGTGTTAATGGTCTAAGTTAGTTTAAATTGGATGGTCATGCTGATTGTTGAACTATCACCTCTTCTAATTAAGAGGTCTCTTGTTCAAATTGAACCTTTATCATTTTGATGGTATCCACAGCTTATCTTCTCCTGTAGAAACAAAGGCAAAACCTCACCTTCAATGTAACAAATATTCTAGTTTCCATTCTGAGGTCAGCACATTCTTAAAGTACATAGGCTGATTTAATTCTGTAGTTTTTTCTATTATCCAATGTCTCTCTGTAGCTGTTGTTCCTTTCTCATTGGCATTGAGAAAATTCAAAGTTAATAGAGCAATATGCAGTCTATTTCTGGGGTTTTTTGATACCCCTTTCTGTTTATTTAGCATATCCTTTAGAGTTTGATTTGATCTTTCTATGACTGCTTGACCTGTAGTATTATGTGGTATACCTGTAATATGCTTTATATTGTAATAAGCAAAAACTTGTTTCATTTTAACAGATACATATGATGGACCATTGTCAGTTTTAATTTGTGCAGGTATACCCATGATGGCCGCAACTTCTAGCAAATGTGTGATTACAGAATCAGTTTTTTCAGAACTCAAAGCAGTTGCCCATTGAAATCCTGAATAAGTATCAATTGTATGGTGTACATATTTCAGTTTTCCAAATTCTGCAAAGTGAAACACATCCATCTGCCAGATTTTATTCCTCTGAGTACCCTTTGGGTTACATCCTGCTGATAATGGAGTCTTATTGTAAAAGGAACAAGTGGGACATTTCCTCACAATTTCCTTGGCTTGTTGCCAGGTTATGGAAAATCCTTTTTTAAATCTTTACTATTGACATGATTTTTTTTTATGAAATTCTGAGGCCTCCAGCACATTTCCTATCAACAATTTATCAATCTCATCATTACCTTGTGCTAGAGGGCCTGGCAGACCAGTATGGGATCAGATGTGAGTTATATATAAGGGATGCTTCCTATTCCTGATTGTATCTTGTAACTGAATAAATAGTGAAGTTAATTGTAACTCATCAGAAATAAATTCTGCAGTCTCAATATGTAATACCACTCTTCCAGCATACAGAGAGTCAGTTACTATGTTGAGAGGTTCTGAAAAATCCATTAATACCAACAGAATAGCATACAATTCGGATTTTTGAACCAAATTATAAGGACTTTGAACCACTTTACTTAAGTTTTTTGACTTGTATACTGCCTTTCCTTGTTTGTTTGCATCTGTATAAAATGTATGAGCTCCAAATATGGGTATTTCCCATACAATGTGAGGCAAAATCCATTCAGCTCTCTTTATAAGTTCACCTCTATCGCTTTTGGGTTATTTGCTGTTAATCTCTCCCAAAAAATTACTGCAAGCTCTTTGCCAAGGTTGACTTTCTGCCCATAATTTTTCAGTGTCCTCCTTAGTTAAAGGTACAACAATTTCTGCTGGGTCTATTTCTGCTAATGGACAAAGTCTCAAATTTCCTTTTATAGTCAAGTCAGAGATCTTTTCCACATAAGTTTAAAATTTTTTACTCTATTTATTTGGTAGAAACAGCCATTCTAATATAATATCTTCCCTCTGCATTAATATTCCTGTAGGAGAATACCCAGAGGGTAAAATAACCAAAATGCAGTTGAGCTTTAGATCCACACAATCTACATGTCCTTCCTGTACTTTCTTTTCTACCAAGGCCAATTCTTTCTCAGCTTCAGGTGATAATTGTCTTGGACTATTTAAGTCCTTGTCACCTTGTAAAGTTTTAAACAAATTACTCAGTTCATCATTTTTAACCCAGCAATAGTTCATAGATGGGAAATGTCTCTGAAAAATCTTTGAAAGTCATTAAGAGTCCATTATCGATCTCACCTTATTGCACCTTTTGGGGTCTAATTTTTTATAGACCTATTTTATATCCTAAATAATTAATAGAATCTCCTCTTTGTATACTTTCAGGAGCAATTTGTAACCCCCAACAAGGCAAAATGTTCTTGCTGTCCAGGGAGCAGCATGCAATGGCACACAGGTAAAGCCACAGAACATGTGGTGATATATAGATTAGCAGAAATGAGTTTAAGTGTATGAGCTAGTCAGTAGGAAACCTGAGCTAATGGCCAAGCAGTTTTAATTAATATAACCCTCTTTGTGTTTACTTAGGGTACTTGAGTGGGAGAGATTTGATCCTACCATTTCCCAGCTGGGAAAAAGACAAACTTCAGCCACCAGTTAGTGATTTTTATTTTTATGTGTTAAGATTAATAAATTGTATACATTAAACCAAATACCAAGTAAAATACAATATTCTTCACTATAGTCACATCTTAGATCTCTAAATATTTTCATTACAAATATATACTACTTGTAAATTTTTACCACAATCAATTCTATTATTTTCTTTCACTCTGGTGACAATATTTTATTTTATGTCTCTGAATATTCATTTTTTTTGGGGGGGAGTTCAATGGAATCTAAAAATACGTGAGCTTCTGATATCTTTCATGCACTGACTTCTGTCACTTAGTATATTATCACACAGATTTCAGAATGTAGTTA
Organism: Peromyscus eremicus; assembly: GCF_949786415.1. Taxonomy (NCBI): domain Eukaryota; kingdom Metazoa; phylum Chordata; class Mammalia; order Rodentia; family Cricetidae; genus Peromyscus; species Peromyscus eremicus. Next base: position 11,526,543 of record NC_081425.1, read on the forward strand.
AAACAATTGTGTCCCAATTTGGAATAATGTTTTACTTATTTATGATATTTATGACTACACATATTGTTTTCTTATCATGAATGATACACATATTTGTTCAGAAAACATTTGTAGACAGAGGTTTTATGTAATTCAATATGCAACCAACACAGACATACTAAATAATTTGAAGCTCTTTCTTTTTTTTAATTTTAAAGGAAATGTCATGATTCACATTTCTTTCAATAGTCTCCTGGGCTATAAGTGAACATCTAAACATTAACAAACCAGCTCATATAGAAGAATGGTCAAGTTACTGGAAACATTCACTAGGTGATTCAGGGAGAAATACACAATCAGAACTCACTTGTAACAAATGTAGGCTACAGGTAAGTTAGAAGTCATCACACACACACACACACCCACCCCCCCCACACACAAAACAAACAAACAAATGCTTAAGAAAGAGAAAAAAGAAAGAAAAGATGGATTCATTCCAAAATGTTGTAAAATCTTGAATGAAAAATTTTAGCTACTTGATCTCAAGCCTTTTATAAAACTCTAAAAGAAGTGATCATTTACATCTGGTATATACTTTAAAGCCAATATTATCGTTACAACAAATTTGATAAAGTCAGAAAAAATATTGTAATCTACTATCCTACTAGAATATCAATCCACAAATCATCAGTAAGATGCTAAGAACCTGAATCCACGGCGTAAAAGCATTATATACTATGACTAAATGAGACCATAGTAAGCATGTCATATCAACATGATATTATAAGGTATATATGCTCATATGCAAAATATTAGTGCAAAAAATATAAACAATAATCTTCATTTCATTGCTGAAAAAGATAATTCAAAACACATAATAGCCTCAACTGAAATACAACCCAGAAATTAAGAATATAAGAGAATTTCCTCAACAGGAGAGAAGTGCACTGATTTAAACAAGATAGCCTCATACTTATAACATCTGAGTACAGACATTACATGTAAAATAAGGAATCAAGTGAAGGTTCCTGTTTTTATAACTCATTTTTCAATTGTTCATTATAAGATACACGTGTAGTAATTACATATGTTAAAGAAATCAAAGGCATTACCAATGAAAATAAGAAACAAAACAGTTTCTGCTGATAACATGATGCAAAAAAATTAAAAGAAACACAGTAATAAAGTCAACAAAGTTTATTATTTCCCTTAGAATGTGTGCTGCCCTAGATTCTGTCTAGTGCTTTCAGGAAGATTGTATGGGGCATAGAAACAGTAGTTATCCAAAATAAGCCATATTGATAAACAAAACACTTAAAGAAAGACAGTAAAGAAAACAAATATGCTCTTAGTGTATGTAGAATAATTTCCTAGATGGATAAAATAGCAATGAAACGAAATATAAAATGTTAATAATTTCTAACTCTCCATATAGTGAAAAGGAGGAAGAGTTATGGCATGTCAAGCTGTATATATGTATAAAAGTACCTGCTGTTGAATCAAAGAATGCTAATTTTTGGATAAATTTTGAGTTAATAGGCTCAAGCAGAAAGTCTTTATTTTACAAAGTAAAATTAGACAGACAAAATATGAAACAAAACAAAATGAGGAAGCAAATTAAAACTGAATTGGAAATGAGAAATGCTCAAATTACAATGCATCACTCCAGGGCCCATGACAATGTTCTTATAAAGGAATTAATTGAAGAGAGATGTAAATGGCCTATGCTCCAGCCACCTGAATGAAGTATTGCTATTTATAATTGTTGACAATTTCAGTTTGAAATCATCCATGCCTTAATTATTGTCAAGCCTTCTAGTTAGCAAATTCTTCATCCCCACTGTGGATATGTTGCTCGACAGAGAAAAGAAAGATTGGCATTTTTGATCACTCAATTAATTTTTTTGCTTGAGTTGACAAGGGGAGATTGCTGTAGTCTGTTTCTGTGTCTTGTCAGAGCAAGAGAAAAATAACTAAAGCAGTTAAACCTATGTGATAGCCCTGAAACCTACCCATACTGACCAGCCCTTCACAGGAGTCTACCTTAATAATGAACATAAATAGCAGTTCCTCACAAAGATTCAGAGAATATAAAAGAATATTTACATAAATTTGATAGTCACTAAACCTGGGTACTTATTAGCTAAGGGCATTAAAACTAAACACAATTATACAATAGTACCTTTCAGGAAAATGAATGCAATGAAGAATGAAGGAATTTGTACCTAATGAGCTTGACTCAACTCAAGTTCACTCACGGTTAAAGAATACTTCAAAAGCAAGCAAATAATCCCATATTTTAACAAACTAAAATGAACATAATATAGTACTATAACATTTTATAAAATTTAACACTATAAATCTAATCTCACAGAAGCCAAGAGTAAGAGAAATTCAACAGGAGTTAAAAACCAGAGAAGATGAAACAGAGATTGTTGTTTTTCCATAGAACCAGTAGCACAATGAAATAACTCCTTCTCAATAATATTTTGGAAATTAATCCAATCAATAATGCAAGAAAAGAAACACACTAAAAGAAGGTTTTAAAGAGCATTAAATTGTCCCATTTAACAGACCAGAATTCTGAATACTAACAATGTTAAGTAATATATAAAGCAAATGCTGCAACACTTGGTTTTAAATGTATTTGCAGAAATGCTTACATTAAAATCCAATAATATTACAACATATTGTCACCAAATTATAAATAAAATGGAAATTTCATCTAAATTATAAAAGATAATATGATGCTACTCTGGGAAAATTCTATAAATTCTAAATATTGGGACAGATAATCCCAAGAAAACAACAAAATGAGAAATTGCAATATAACTGACATATATAATATTGTAAGTGATTTCATTTAATACAAAATGGTTTAAGGATACTATACTAAGGATACTATAATCAATCATGGATACTACAATAAAAGCATTGGGATAGGATACTAAATAATCTTTGAAAAAACAGCACAGAGGTAAGAATAAAACAATTAAACTAATAAAAGCTGAAGGCAAAATTACTATGGTAACATTTTTGAGGTAAGAAACAGGAATATACTTTTGTATGTATTCTGTGAATTTTCTTAAATAGTTGTGTTCATTAAAGAATACTCAGGAGATCTCTGCATCTGCTTCCATCAGTTACTGGATGAAGGCTCTATGATTATAGTTAGGGTAGTCACCAATCTGATTACCAAGATAGGCCAGTTCAGGCACCCTCAACACTTTTGCTAGTAGTCTCGTCTAGGGTTATCCTTGTTGATTCCTTGGAATTTCCCTAGTAATAGGTCTCTCCCTTACCCCATAATGTCTCCCTCTATCAAGATATCTCTTTCATTGCTCTCCCACTCTGTCCCTCCCCCAGCTAAACTATCCTGTTCCCTCTGGGGGACTCAAGATCATGATGGAGAAATCTACAGAGACAAATAAACCAAGCTCATAGGAACTTACGAACTTTAGATCTACAGCTATCGAACCTGCATGGGACCAGACTAGGCCCTCTACTTATGGGAGACAGTTGTATAGCTTGGTCTGTTTGAGGGGTCCTTGGCAGTGTGATCAGGATCTATCCCTGGTACATGTGCTGGCTTTCTGGTTCCCCATTACCTATGGTCTGACACCTCCCTCTCCCTTGAGGCCAGGAGGAGGGGCTTGGTCCTGCCTCAACTGAATGCACCAGGCTTTGCTGTTTCCCCATGGGAGAACTTACCCTTTTGGAGGAGGGGATGAAGGGTGAGATGGGGATTAGGCAGGGGTGGAGGGATGGGGGAATGGGAGGAGGGATGAGAAGGGGATCTGTGGTTGGTATATAAAATGAAATGTTTTTATGTAAAAAAAGGTGAGGGATGAGAATTTCAGCACTGCAATTATAACAAATGTAATAGAAATTAAAAAAGAGTACTCAGTAAATTTTTTTTTTTACTGAAGGGAAATAATTTTAAAGGTTTAGAATCAAGTTAATAAATATGAATATATGCATGACATAATATAAGTGTTTTGATTAATGTAATACAATTTCAACAGAATATATTTGTAAAAAACAAAAAGAAAATTATGTGCCCATGTACTCATGCCCCAGATATGAGCTTGAGAGGAGAGTGATGGGTGATGTTGCTCTGTATGCTGTGAATCTGTTGCTCTGATTGGTTGATAAATAAAATGCTGATTGGCTAGTATCCAGGCAGGAGATATAGGCAGGATAAGCAGAGAAGAGAATTCTGGGAAGAGGAAGGCTGAGTCAGGAGTTGCCAGCCAGACACAGAGGAAGCAAGATGTGAAGGCAGAACTGAGAAAAGGTACCAAGCCACGTGGCTAAACATAAATAAGAATTATGGCTTAGATTAAATGTAAGAGCTAGTCAGTAACAAGTCTGAGCTAATGGCCAAGCAGTTTTAATTAATATAAGCCTCTGTGTGTTTATTTGGGTCCAAGTGGCTGCAGTACTGGCAGGTGAGAGAGATTTGTCCTGAACATGGGCCAGGTGGGACACAGGAAAACTCCAGCTACAAATGATGCTCAATGGCTCGAGTTTCCACCTGAACTTGGAATACTTAATAAGCAATGCTAAACACAGCCAAAAACAGGTTCCTGCTTCATGTCTCATGTGGGCAGTGAGACAACACAGCATGTGGGCTTGAGCTACTCTATGGTGGGTTCATGGTGTGCTGGCTTGACCTATGCCAGGTTACACAGAGGTGTCTCCAAGCTGCACACTATACTGTGTGGTGGATATAGTTCTTGCTAGTTAAAAAAAAAGTTTATCATAAAAGAAATGGAAGAAATAAAATCCAAAGAAATGTGGAAAATATGGGTTTGTCGTTATGATTTCAAACATTTCCAAAGTATGCACATGTGGTAATATTATAGAACTTAAATTTTTATCTGAAGAAGTTTAATTTTCTGTTTTTCTAAATTGACAACTAATTGCATATACTTATGAGATACAGTGTTGCATTTATACAGTTGCATACACTGTAGTATATTAAGTCTAACTACTCAACCAGCACACCATCTATATGTCATCTCTTTGTGTAAAGAATACTTTAAATCAGATCTTTAAGTAATTTCAAAATGTACAATGCTATAGTTAGTATTCTTTGTCACAGAATTAAAAAAAATGATCCTAACTTCATAAAATTTTTTGTTAACCTCATTAACAAATTTCCTTTTCCCATTCTCCCTCCCCCTTTACTTCTAATAGCTCACCATTGCATTCTTTACTTCTATTAATCAAACATTTTCAGATTCCACACACTATAGTCATCACTCATTGTTTAACTTCTCTTCTTTTGGTGAAATAGCTTGTTGAAAGTTGTTCAGATATCCAGTTCTCATCACTATTTTCTTTTACAGATAATTGCTTCAAGTATTAAGGTATTTTAGAACTTCTTTTATAGGTTATAAATGTTGTTTATTTGGCCAGGGAGTCATCCATTCAGTAATAAACATTTACAAATTATGTGCTCAATTGGAATGACTTTGTTACTTATGATTGTCATGGGGTGAATAAATCAAAGATCTTCCTTTCCTTCAAGATTTTGAAAGTGAGTTTGAGAGAAATCAGATTTACATTACAAATGAGACAATTCAGTGGAAGTATTTAAACATGGTGAACAATGATGGTGGGACAAAAGTCATAGCACAGGAAACCCAAAGTCAAAATGTGTCTTTATTTGTTTTTTTATTTATATCTTTATCATCATTTTTATATTTTACGGCAAGTGAGGTAACATTGAGATTTTGCAGTTTAGGAAAAGTTGAATGTGAACAGACTAAGCCCTTAGAGAACAATGCCAATTTTTGAGATTTGTGAATTTACCAGAGTATAGGGAAAAAAAAAGAAACATATTAAATTGTATAAAAAAAGTGGCCTAATTTTTTCTTTCCATTTTCTGTATCTATTATTTTCTAATGGATCCAAAACAATACGTCAGGTTTTATTCCATCTTCCTGAAGTCTGTACTTAGGGATATTGATGCATTTGCACACACATTGAAGTAGACAGGTTGGCAGGATGTACTGATATGGAGGTCTATCAGAAATAATGAAGCATAATAAACTTCTACTTAAACTTTTTTCTGATATAGTAATTGATAGGGGAATTTGCTCTAAGCAAATGTTCCTGAATTTTCTATTGTTCTGCAATTTCACAGTTCATTTTTGTTTTTCAAGAAGGATTTGTCTCAGCAAGAGCACATTTGTGCTGACTCATCCAACCTTAATTTGTGAATGGCTAGAGAGTGAAGCTAATTTAAATATCACTCTATAAAAATTTTATTAGAATGATAATTTATCTGTAGAATGTGATTTGCATAATAATTCTAAAGTCACACATAAATGATTTATGGATTACCTACTGTTTGTGATTAGTTATACCACTTTCCTATTAAGATGATAAAGCTGATCTTATTTAGCATTTTAATAAGTAATCTTCAATAAGAAATGCACAAAGAATTTGGGATAAAAGAAGATTATACCAAGTTTCTTTGGATAGTGAATGCCACTTCAATCAGCAACAGACTTCCAAACATTATAAAGAAATCAGGGTTAGCAAAACTTAAAACTTTAAAAGACAAATTCTATAGTTTTATGTTGAATATGATTACATATATGCCTTTCTATGGAATTTTTTTTGAGGCATAGTTTCTCTGTGCAGCTTTAGCTGTCCTGGAACTCTCTTTGAAGATGAGGCTGGCCTCGAACTCACTGAGATCTACCTGCCTCTGCCTCCCAAGTGCTGGAATTAAAGGCATGCACTACCATCGCCTGGCTGGAATTTATAAAACTGTATGCCATAATTAATTTTCATAAAGGAAAACAATTTATACTAATTGTGGAGATAGAGTATATGAACATCATATATGGCTTGTGTGCATTGAATTAAACTACTATATTTCAAAAATAAATTTCATATGTTCATGAAAATAGCAATAAAAATGAAAATAGTCTGACCATGCAGCTGTGCTCCCTCATTTTTTGCTCTGTAACTTCTGCTTAGCTCTACTCCAGTTTCTCTACCTGTTTCCATTCTTCAGATGTAAGTTTGTTGATGCAAATATATCTATGAATTAGCAAAAAAAATAATCTAGAATATCCTGTATGAGTAAGACCTAAGGATGAAAAAACAAAACAATTAGATAGATAGATAGATAAATAAATAAATAAATTCATACAATTCCAGATAGCAAATGTATCTGATAATATGAGATTGGAAATAAATGCTACTTTCAGGATCTCTTTGTATACTATCTTCTTAAAATCAGTTCCTTGTTGTGGGTAAAACAAGGACTTGCCTACATTGTGCATGTGTTCTTTCACTGGAATATGTCCCAGAAGCAATAGATAAGCTCTAAAGTTAAGTTAGATGTCCACCAATGGATGAATAGCAAAGAAAACATGGGGTATACACACAAAGAGCTATGTTTAATTTTAAGGAAAAAAGATATTACTTTCAGGGAAATTAATTGAAATGGATACAGTCATATTAAGCAAAATTGCCATACTTCCAAGATACTAAATGTTTCACTCACATGCACAATTCATATTTAATTGATATATAGACCGAAATGTTGAGAGGAAGCTGTCGGTGAAATTACCAGAGCCTCTAGAAAAGAAGTAAAGAAAAAAATAATAAAAAGGGATCAATTTTATCAAAGTAAATGGTACAATATGTGAAAATGTCAATTGAAAACAGTCGTATTGAAAGGTCCAGGAATATAGAAATACGAAATTGTAAATCTAAAATAAAATAAAACAAAAGCTGACAGTTATCAGCTCTTAAGGTTAACTTCTAACAATGGCTCTCCGCTTACAGCCAGCTCCTCTGTCAACTGCCAGGGGTTAACTTTTAACTCCCCTTACCCCTTATAGCCAACAACTGCCTGGACCAAAGTTAACTTTTAATAAATATTTTTATGTGACTGCTAGCATGTACCCCATACCTGATGCTTTCCCCCTTACTATAAAATGGGGCAAGGGCCCACTTCCATTGGCACAGCCTCAAAATCCACCTCTGGCTGTGGTGTCAGCTAGCTGATAAGCTTTTGTGCTCAGTGGTGATATTTTTTTCTTTTTTCTGGAATAAAGTTTATTTCTAGGTTTAATAGACTTTGGTGGTCTGTCCCCCATTATTGAGCAACCCTGGACCCAATAATATGTCAACACTACTTAAGTTACAATGAATTCACCAATATATGAAAGGTAGCTAGGTGAAATAAACTGTGAATGTGTCATTTTCTCATTTACATTCATGAGACTAGACAACATTTACCCATGCTGCATCACAGCCAGCTGTTTGAAAAAGTATAGAATCTTGAGGGAAGAAAATGTGTATATTACAGAAGATGTATAGACAAGGGAAAAAACCAAATGTCAGTATTGACATACACAGTGTATTATTTCATAAAGATGACAGACAAATTATAAAGTGTTTTTTTCTTATATTTTCACTATATCATTACAGTTATGCTCCCTCTACTTTTCCTCCCCTCCCCTTTCCTCCAGATCCACTCCCTTTTTGTCTCTCATTCGAAAGAACTGCTTCTATGAGACAACAATGAAAAAAAAAACAATCACATTGATGTTGGACAATGCAAACCACCAGAAGGAAAGAGAAATCAAAAGAACCACTTGTCCACAAATTCAAGAGTCCATAACACTATTAAACTGATACCTATAACATATTCGCAGAGTTCCTAGTGACAGCCCTGTGCTTGCTGCTTCACCCTCTGTGAGTTCATATGAGCTTTGCCCAGTTTAATTAGCAGAGAAAAATTAGTGCTGGAGAGGAATATTGCATCTACATGTTTGTGTTTATGGTTAGCTTTTGTTCTGTTGCAATAACGTTATTGCTCATAGTTTCCATGGTGTATACTCCATAATCTTACTGTTTTAGCACCACTCTACAAGCAACAAAGACTCATACCAACTCCTGAGAAAGTTATCAGTATAGGGCCCCACAGGAATCTAAATAATGTGCTTCCTGTAAATTTTCTCTGAGAGGTTTTATTTCCATGAGTGTTATGTTTTAAACGGTCTCTATAGATTATGCTCAATCAAGGAACACTATTTTTAAACATGATATTTATATCAATATTGCTGAATGAATCCTCATGATTCAGTATGTTGGCTTGACCTGCTGTTCATAGTTCTTACAATTTACTCAACAAGAGAGGTGAGTGTAGTATTTAATATTGACTCTGATAACCAGACTGTATGAAATCCTTAGACTGATGATTCTGTACATCACATGTAAGAAGTGTTAAGGCTCATTCTGAAAGGGAAGCTGAGATCAGATAGTTCTAGTTCTTTCAACCAGTCCATCTAGTATTTCCTATCAGTAATTTTAAAGGGCTGATTTATATTACTCAGCTTTTATGTGTATTGGATTTTCTGTAAACTATGTTACAAAACAATTTACATAACAAATAATTCTAAGAAAACAATATTAACTATTAAAATAAAAAAGTATTAGCACAAATTAGAACATATTAGATATACAAGCCATATATAACTCGGAGGTCCAATGATAGCAGCTGAAGTGTTTAAAACTTACTATGTACGTATTGAAAGACCATACATACAATACATTTTAAAATCATTGTTTCATGCTTTTTCTGTTCTCCAGAGGAGGAACAATACTGATGCTGATGGACACAATTCTGTCATTGTTTAGTAAACCTCTGATAGCTGAAATCACAAAATGGAGACATTATCTTAAAATATAAAACACATATCCTTCTGAAATTTAAAATATTTATTTAAAATTTATTTAATTGACATGCAAAACATCCCTTCAGGTCAACATGTAGTATTTAACCATAATTATCAACATAATTCATGTAATTTAAGTATTTAATATATTAAGACAATTTGGAAGAGTTGGATCAAACAACACTGTAGTTTATAATGGAAAGTGTGGCCAGAATGTTGGAAATAAAATAAAATAAAATTTTATTCTATCTTCTACAACATTTAGACTTTAAGTGATTTAGTATATTAATCAAATGTCATGGTTTGTAGAAAATCAGTAATAGAAGATATAGAAAAAATGTCTGTTATAGTAGATGTTTTAGGTTATAAAGTAATTAGTACATCTCTTTATTTGCTTCATTATCTTCTATATTCAGAAGGTACAAAGAAGTCAAACTAAAGCACACATAAAATAGAAGAACAGCTACAAAAATTCTGTTTTCACATTCTTTTCATTCTTTAATTTATGAGCTTTCTTGTGAAAACAGAGAAAAAAATCAAATTAGCAAGTTACGTTCTTTTTTCTTTCTATAGGAAAAATTCATTGTAAAATAGTATGATTTCTAGGTATCAAGAAGTAAATTATAACACTTTTTTGGAGTAAGTTCATTTTAACAGCTGTGTAACTTTCATGTGTATGTGTTTGATCTTGAACTATTATAGTTGGAGTATTTCTGCTTTCATTACTATGAATGTAATAATGGCCAATCTTCTGTTTGTTAACACTTCCATGTACTTCTCAACCTTGTTAGAAGCTATATATTTATTAATACATTCATTAACAACAGCCAATTTAGTAAAAAGTTTCAAGCATGGTGCCCTATACCTCACATCTTAAGTGCCAAATAAAATGATAGAACTGGTGTTTGTAACATTTGCATTTTCATATGATATGCACTAATATTGAATTCACAACTTCAGAGTCCATAGGCAGAATCCCTCTTGATTTTTCTCTTTTCTCTCTTTCTTTCTACACTTATGTGGGTGGGTGGGGCACATGGGTGCCCTATGGTTTACTGTATAACTGTAGAAACAGGGCTTTCTCTACAGTGAAATTGCACAGCAGAACAAAGGAAAGTATTTAAGAAGTGATCGCTCACACAGAGCTTATAAACTTTCACAATTATTATAATTAATCAAGATGTAGTTTGGCTATACTGAATCTGCACAAGAATGGGTCTGTGAGCAGCTGAAAAGGGTGAGTAAGAGACTTAAGTATCTCTCCCAAGCAACTATGGAGAAATGATAAATTTGGGGAAATTGGGAGTTACTGTTATGCAGCAATGGAGAGTTACAAACACATGTTTCCAAAGGCTAAACATACTGTGTCTCAAAGCACAACCAACACACATAAATATTGTGAAGGTATTATAGAGAAAACAGGAAGTTGATAATGAAAGGAGGGGGACAGGGAAGAGAGGGGAAATGTGGACAAAACATACTATATATGTACAATAATGTATATATATGTAATTAACAAAGAAAAATTAATATTTAAAAATATCCCATTAAAGTCATCATGAATGGAGCGAGTTGAAGAAGTGCTTCTCTACTACATCAGATAACTACGTCCATGATCCCCTATTTTCAACCTATGTGTCACTACAATTCTCATGCCCTGAGAGTACTATTCATTTTTCAGGCATCTGTCACTCAGAGTGGTTCATCAGTTTTGCTTTCCACAGATTCTCAATTGCTATGCAACTTCCCCTGAATTTGGAATCATAAAGATTGGTTATTTTTTATTAATATTTTGTTCAGTTGATTCACTCTGAGATAAATGCTAAATCTACATTCCTCTGTGCACGGAATTTCTGCTGTAATGTTTATTACATAATTTTCATAATAATGAAGATTTTACACAAAAGGGTATGTATCTAAGCAACATAAATTACTTACTGATTGTTTTAAGGGCCTCTTAAATTATAATGATATACTGTCGTTAATGCAAATGCCAACTCATTTTGCACTTACTACTTGGCCACTGACATTCTTCTATAATTATAATCGTGAGAGTATCCCTTTCATCACACATGTTCCTTTCTCCCTATACTATACACATATGGTTATCTCATATAATATGAAGCTTGTTATGTGTGGATATTTACCACACTGTTCACTGCAACCTCACATATAAACTCCAACAATTCTGCAAATACAGGTGATGAATAGTCAAGAAATGTTGAACTCCTAGATATGAGTGTATAATTTCTAAAAAAATGTGTGAACACAAACTTTAAATTCAGAATTACAGTGAATAATGATCATCTAAAGCATTACAACTGTAGATAATACATTAAGACTTTGAGATATTTCAACTTGTTAGTGGGAAAATGTGAGATTTCTTTGAATTAGATTCTCATTATATTTTATCTTTCTCCATGTCCTTGGCCACGAGACTTGTGCAATTTGAGAGAGATAGTTTCTTTCTTGTCTTTTGAATCTGAACAATCCAAATTCAGGCATTTGGCTTGTTCAGACAATGGAAGAGCCAAGTTCCTATAACTAGAGGATTCATTTCTACAGTAAGACCTATGGCTCCGGGAAATAATGTGTGGCCATGTAGCTGTAGTATGGAAGGCAGAAGGTAAAATCCTTTTGTCGCCCACTTTGATAGTGACCTGGCTGTGAGGATGAGATGAGTAAGCCAAGCTATAATAGGACTTGCACAGCAAGCACAGAAAATATTCCTGTTCTACTCCCTGGAGGAGAAAATAAATATTTATCTTATTTTTTTTATTAAGAAAAAATGTTGTATTCATTTTACATACCAAAGATCCCCCTCTTCCCTCCTCCAGCTCCCCTCAGCTTCCCCCTCCCAACCCACCCCCATTCCCTCCTACAAGAAGGTAAGGCCTCACATGAGTAAAGGCAGGTCCAAGCCCCTTCCCCTGCCCCAAGGCTATTTGAGGTGTCCTATCATAGAAGTGGACTCCAAAAGGCCTGCTCATGCACCAGGGATGGACTCTGATCCTACTGTCAGCTCCCCACCCCCAAGAAGATCATGCTACACAATTGTGTAATATATATTTTTATAGGACTTTGATGTTCAAATTGTACAATATATATTTTAATAATCACAATAATAATCTAATACAGGACTCCATGCTATAATAGTGTTATATAATAATAATAGTAATAATAATAACAAAAACAACAACAACATTGGCTAGCAAAGATTTACATGGTTATATGTGGTGATATATTGTGTACACGAATAAACTTGTCTGAGGATCATGTATTATTTTAGACAAAAAAGGGGAAATGTGGTGATATATTGTGTACCCCAATAAAGGTTGCCATAGGATCAAAGGACAGAGCCAGCCACTAGATTAAACATAGAGGCCAGACAGTGGTGGCACACACCCTTAGTCCTATCACATGGGAGGCAGAGATCCGTCTGGATCTCTGTGAGTTCAAGGCCACACTGGAAACAGAGCCAGGCAGTGGTGGCACATACCTTTAATCCCAGTACTGGGAAGCACACACGCCTTTAATCCCAGGAAGTGATGTCTTGACAGAGAAAGGTATATAAGGCATGAGGAAACAGGAGCTCAATCTCTTTAGACTGAGGATTTTGTAGAGATAAGAACTAGTGGCTGGCTGCTCTACTTTTTTTTGCTCATCAGACAAGTTTACTAGGGTACACAATATATCACCTCAATTATGATTCCAGTTTTGTTCAAGGTAAACTAATAACATGGGCCATGTGTAGAGGAATACATATTAAATATGTGTTTTTCTCTAAACTAAAATATGCAATAAAACAAGCTATGAGATTGGAAAAATAGCTTTTCTGGTTAAACATTGGAAGTGTCAGTTGACTTCTTTTAATTGAATGCCACATGAATACTGAAAGAAAACAAATAAACAGTTTTCAAGAGGAGTCAAGGCTTGCTAGGTCGGAAAACAGCACTGTTCCTTACCCTGAGCCAGTATAATATTACCTAATGATATATAACCTCAGAGTGAGGGTCATAAAAACACAGAGTTGTGAAGCTCTGTCAAGACCTTTAAAGAATTGAGCCAGTGCCTCCGAAACACTTTCAGCTGTCTCACTAGCTCTCCTAGGAAGCTTTAGATCACAGCACAGAGAGCCTGGTCTCAAAATAGCACAAAATAAGTCCAGAGAGGGAAGCATAGCATGAAAGCAATTATGAATGTGGATTCTGTTTTATACCTAGCATTATAATCAGTGGGTAATAAAGTTCACAATGGTTTTCAGGAAATACTAATGAAACACAGTTGCTGAAGCCTAATGTATGTGTTGTGTCTTCTTTAATTACTAAAATAAAATCAGGGATTTGAAAATTCGATGTAAATCAGGCTCAGAAATTCTGCAGCACTTTCCTGGGACTTCTATGGGAATTCCTAAGGAGTACAGAGGAAATGAAGGGATATCAAAGGCAAATTCAAAGGAAATAAATACAAGCAGAGTTAGTATATATTCTAAAAGAGGAATCAACAAGTATCCAGGCATTATTTCTGTTCACAAATTAGGTAACTCAAATGCTAGCCCAGAAGTATTATGAAAAAGCTGGTAGGCCTCTTCTACTAGACCTTACATTCATCATTTCTCTTTAAAATGATTCTTTAAGGTGTGATGTGAACTCTCTCACCATTTTATTCCTTGAGTTCTGTAGAATCTATGTTTGTATTTCATACTTCCACATGTTAAGGTAAGGCAATTTAGAGATTTGAACATTGGTTTTATTAAATTGAGCTTTGTTGGCATTGGCAAGTGTCTTAGTCAGCATTCTCTTGCTGAGAATAGATGCCACGACCACAGCAACCCATAAAGAAAACCATTTAATTGGAGTTTGCTTACAGTTTCAGAAGTTTAGTCTATTGTGATCATGGTGGGAAGAATAGCAGCAAGCAGGCAGACATGGTACTGGAGAGGTATCTTAGAGTTCCACATCTGCATCAGCAGAAACTAGGAAAACAGAAAGACACTAGGCCTGGCTTGAGCATTTGAAACCTCAAGTCCACTCCCAGGGATGCACTCCTGCCAACAAGGCCACACTTCCTAATGCCGTCAAGTGGCACCATTGCCACTCCATAATGACCATGCTTTTAAATAGATGAGCTAAGGGAAATTACGTTAGGAGTGGATATGTTTTTTAATTATATGTTTTATTTAGTCTTTTGGGAAAAGAGAATGACAGTAAAAAGTGAAAGAAAGGAGGAAGGAAGAAAAAAACATTAAAGCTGCTTCATATATCTTCAAGGCATCAGAGTATTTAATTACCAAAAATTATATGTAAAACTTTACTGTGTAGTGAACTCACACCCCTTCACCTGACAATGCTCCCCAGAAGCGTGGTGATATTTTATTTGTGCTGAAATGTGATAATTTATTTGTATGTTAATAAATAAAGCTTGCCTGGAGATCAGGGGGGAAAAGGCCTTTAGGTAGAGTTTTCCTGCCTGGCCCACGGTCAGGGCAAATCTCTCTCACCTGCCAGTCACATAGCCCGCTCTGACCTGACCAAGTAAACACAAAGACTTATATTGGTTGCAAACTGTATGGCAGTGGCAGGCTTCTTGCTAACTGTTCTTACAGCTTAAATTAATCCATTTCCACTAATCTATACCTTGCCACATGGCTCGTGGCTTACCGGCATCTTCACATGCTGTTTGTCATTCGTGGTGGCTGGCAGTGTCTCTCTGACTCAGCCTTCCACTTCCCAGCTTTATTCTCCTCCTTGTCCTGCCTATACTTCCTGCCTAGCCAATGGCCAATCAATGTTTTATTTATTGACCAATCAGAGCAACACATTTGCCATACAGAACATCCACAGCAAAGGCCAGCCATTTTAAGTAAACAAGAAGTCAGGCAGCACAGACCCTTAATCCCTTAGCAGCCAGGAACTCTGTGTGTTCAAGGCCACACTAGGGAACAGCCAAGTGTGGTGACACAAGCCTATAATCCCAGTACCAACCATAGAGACCTGGAGGTCTGTACAGACAGATAGAAAGTGACAGAGCTGTGAACGAAGAGGAAGTGAGGTAGCTGGGCTAAGATAACCTATGAGAGGGCAGAACAGCAAGGGCAATAAAGGTGTGGGTAGACAGGAAGTACTGTCATTTGGAAGTTACAGAGTTGGTGACACCATTTAGAAATTTGTCTACACAGAAGACCCATAGGCTGTATTATATAGATACATATATATACATATATATATATATCTATACACATATATATATTGTATCTCCAACCCAGTATCTCATATAGGAAATTTCCCTTTGAGTTCTGCCTACCAAAATATAATAGGCTTTTGTTCTTGTCCTTTGATACCTCTTAGAAGTTGAAGAGAAGTTCCTAATTTGAAGTCAGTTTGACACAGAACTTCGG
Organism: Peromyscus eremicus; assembly: GCF_949786415.1. Taxonomy (NCBI): domain Eukaryota; kingdom Metazoa; phylum Chordata; class Mammalia; order Rodentia; family Cricetidae; genus Peromyscus; species Peromyscus eremicus. Next base: position 11,542,632 of record NC_081425.1, read on the forward strand.
AGATTCCTGCTGGAACTTACTTGAAAGTCTTATTCAGGCAATTTAACTTCCATTGTTCTGGAAGCTGCTATGATATTGACCAAGAAGGAAGCAATCAATAGTCCTATATGACTTGACACCCATGATCCACAACAGTGACAACATGACAATAAATCTCTAAAGGTGCATTAGTGGCACTCATATCTTAGTGGTAACCAACAGTAGTGTAACTGAAGGTAAGACCCACTCAATAGAAAGGAATCATTCCTGGTAATAGAAACCTAGTTCATTTCATTAAACCAGCATAATTCCTAACTACATTCTAAAATGTTTCCTTACACCCACAGGTAAGTGTAGCTTTTACTAATCCTCAAATAAGTTTTTTCTTTGTAGCATATGGATATTATTACAGATAACCAAATTTAGTTACAATGCAAAGATCAAGTGAGCACCCAAGTGTCCAATCCCAGTGGATACATTGACAACATAACTCCTGCATCTAAGACTTAGGGACCATTATGGCAAAGTGAGCAGAAAGATTATAAGAGCCAGAGGACCAGGAATTTACAGTAACATTAGATCTCCTAGAATTGACAGGGAAGCAACACACATGATATATCATAAATATCCTAAACAAGACTTGAACAATGACGTATGAAAAGATACTATAACTTTAGAGGAAAACCTCATGAGGTCCAACACCTGGAGAAAGAAGTAATGAGGAAGAATTGGTCTCTTCTTGAGATGAGATCCTGAATGGTTAAAATGAAATCATAACTACATGAAAGTATAAACACACAATACATAAGTACTAAACATAATCAGTAATACATACATACATATGTATATGTGTGTGTGTGTGTGTGTGTGTGTGTGTGTGAATAAAAATACTGCTTTTTGAAAAGCCAATTACAGAGATGGGAGTGGTATTGTAGGGATTGGAAATAGGAATGAAACAAATTTAGGAGGGAAAAAAGGGAAGGGGGGAGTGATACAATTTCAATTTAATAAAAATTAAAAATAAAAATAATATATATTGACACACATTGATGTAGTTTGACAATGAAGAAGTCAGAGGAGGGTTGAAAAGATGGCTCAGTGGTTGAAAGTATTGGGTGCTCTTCCCGAGGACCTGGGTTCAATTCTCAGCACCGCATGGTGGCTCACAAACAACGCCAGCTCCAGTTTCAGGGAATTGGATGCCCACCTCCAGCCACCAGACATGTATATGGTACACAGACATATAATCAACATAAACACACACATATATGTATATATACATACAAGAAAGAAATAAGGGAAAATTAAAAATTACTAGAGAAAATGAAAAAGAAACCATATCTCCCAGAACTTATGGAAAGAGGAAATGTCATTCTAAGGGAAGAAATTTGAGTAAGAGCATGGGATATTAAATATGAGCAATATCTCATGCAAATAATGTATATATCTCAATATCTTAGAAGAAGAAAGAAGGAAATACAAAAGCAGTAGACAAAACAATTAACTTTAGGTCAGATATTAATGAAGTAAAAATTAAACTAAAAATACAGATCACCAATGAAATAAAATGTTAAAAAAAATCATATAAGCCAGATCCATAAACGCTCTTAAAAACAAACCAAAGCAAACAAACCACAGATAAAGTGAAGATGTCCACTGATATATCTAGATATACAAAGGGAGATGGTAGTGAAGTTTATGAAATAGTAAATTTTGATGATCATAAGGAGATATTTACTAATTTTGTATTCCATGGTTTTTTGAGATGGTAAAATTGTTTATCATGAAGCTTGATGCCCAAGCTTCATCTTGACAGCTACATTGTAGACGCTGAGGGTAGAGTTCCTCAAGTTGTAGGTTATCCTCGGACCTCCTAGATGACATTGTGGCATGGATATATGGATCACACCCCCCCCCACCACCACCATCATATGTGTTGAGGGTAATTATTTAAAAACATATTCCAATAAATTTGAATATAATGGGAATAATTTAATATGTATATAGTCCACCAAAGGCAAAAAAGATTAAAAAATCATTAACCAACACTAAGAACAAAATAGTCCCAAAGTCGCCTCATGAGTAAGAGTCGAAGATTTTATATATTCTCTCTTAAGTTCTGCCAGAACTTTAAAGAAGTAACAGTACATATTAAGTCATTTCAAATGCATTTTATAAAGTCATCTTCTATGAAAATAAGAAAGAAGATTTATAGACAATGTATATCCGTCTAGTTTAGAAAATTAGGTAAGGACTCTCTGTAAAATATTTACAAAATTGACTTCAACAACCGTTTAGAAATTATTATTTCCTATGGTAAGATGGCTGCTTTAGAGCATTGGTTCTCAACCTATGGGTCTCAACCTTTGGGGACTGAGTGGCCATTCCAAAGGGTTTGCCAAAGATGATCAGAAAACACAGATTTCACATTATGATTCATACAGGTAACAAAATTACAGTTATAATGTTTCATCAAAAATAATTTTATGGTTAGGGTCATTAAAGCATGAGCAACTGTATTGAAAGGTCCCAGCATTAGGAAGATTGAGAACCATTGAAGAGGAAAACACATGGCAGAGGAAAAGAATAGAACAGTGAATGGGAAGACTAGTCTATAGTTTTCTTTCCTAGTATCAGAGACTAAACCTTAATAATGTAGGTGGGATAAAGATTTAGATCTTACTAAAAGTGAGTGCTTGCTACTTTCAGAACAGAAGGAGTTGCTTTTTGTGTTAAATTCCATCTGTCCAAATTGTGTGAATTTTATGGAGTCATATAACATGTACACAGCTTCCTAGAATCTTTTGCCTGGGTAATAGTACCTATTCTGAAGTGCATATTCAATAAAAGGTGCAAGTGTCCCGGCCTTACAGTAATTGTACTGTTTAATGTCTTTGTGGTGGCAAGTTTTCCACAAAGGGAAGGTTAAGGAGCTTGTATGGAGCTGGAACAGAGTGCTGCTCATTCCTATTTAGTAAGTAAAAGGTTTTGTTTTAGTTGAAGTTTAATTATGTTTCTTTACACTTGGTTGCATCTTAAATAATCTAAGAATACTGACTTCAGTGCCACTGACTAGAACTGAAACATGTCTCTAGATGTAAAATACCATTTTATCCTTCTCTCATTTCTCTCTTTGACTCTAGTATTGATTTTAAGTCACAGTTTCACATCCATGATAAACAATTCTGGTCAGTTTAATTTTGTGGCTTGGTTCTTTTTACAAAAGCATTTAATCAATTCTATTTTCTTTGATTTCTTTTCAAATGCTCTATAGCCATCTGACCTGACAAACAAGATATGGTGTAGTCCTCACAAGGGCATATATGACTAGATTGTAAGGCCTTTGTGTTACGTATGAGAAAATTAGTTTCAACCTGTGATAATAGAGTTTGTGAACATTTCCTATCCGCTCATTAGCAAATAATTCAGATAATTTCACCCAGTTTTGCAATGCTTTTGTTTTAGTGGAGCAGAGACATACAGTACAGACTGATGGGTGAAAATGAATTACATTTGTCATATTTCAGATTGTTATAATCTTTGGAAAAAAGAAGAAAGTGTTGTGGAATAATGAATTCTGAAGTGATGCTAACATGCAAAAAAGATGCTACTGTGTTTGAAAGTAGAGAAAAAAGTTATGTAAAAGGAAAGAGTTTCCTTTTAGGTAAAAGACAAAATCAATGAAAGTTAGGAGAAAAACAGCCAGTTCAAATTTCTGTTGGCAGAGCACAATTATGATTTTCAAGAACAAGTGAAATAATCAGATGGGAGGGTTGCTCAATAGTATGATGCTTGCCTAGCATGTGGGTGGACATCTTTTTTTATTTTTTTTTTAATTTTACATTTTTTAAAATTTAATTTTACATATCAGCCACAGATTCCCTTGTCCTCCCTCCTCCTGCCCCCTCCCCCCTCCCCCCAACCCACCCCCCATTCCCACCTTCTCCAGGGCAAGGACTCCCCTGGGGATTCAGCTCAGCCTGGTAGATTCAGTGGAGGCAGGTCCAGTCCCCTCCTCCCTTCAGTGGGTGGACATCTTAATTTCTTTTCCTGTTACTGTAATTAAACACTCTGACAAAGACATTTTAAGGAAGAAGTTATTTTAGCTCACAGTTACAATGCACTTGGCTGTCAAGGCAGGACTAAAGGATCCTGAGGAAGCTGATTACATTATGCCGGAAGAGAATAATGAATCCAGGCAGTTTAGTTAGTGCTCACCCTCCTATCTCCATTTTATGCAGTCCAGGATCCTCTGCCAGGGAGTGGTTCCCTAAGTCTTTCCACTTCTGTTATGCTAATCAAGATAGTCCTGAAGGCATATCAAGAGTCTCTTCTATCTTTTGATTCTAGATGCTGTCAATTTGAGAATTAATAGGACTTATCTTAGCGATCTTGAAGTCAACACACACACACACACACACACACACACACACACACACACAATTCCACTCATGCACACACACACATACACATACATGCAGACATGTATGCACATGTGGGAAATTTTAGTTCTATGAATCAGGAGTGTCTGGAAAGATAAGGTAGAATGAGATTGCTCAAAGGGGTAATTGCCCTTCTCACTGAATGAAATGTGAAATGTTATTTAATTTTGGAAAGAGTAGCATACTTTTGCTTGAATGTCAATTATGTGTACATATATGTATATGAATATATGTATACGTGTACACATATAAAGTCTTGCTACATAGTGGGAATGGGGGGAAAAGACAACATTATAAAAGATAGAACAGGTAGAAAGCTTTTCCAGGAAACAAAATATTTTGGTGTCTGTCATGCAAAAACAGGGTGTGGATTGGAGGAATAAAAGATTTAATTCTTCCCATGTGAAGAATAGAAGCATCGGTGTAAGATTTTATATTAGGTGACTTAATAACAGCATGGAAATATCCCCAAAGCATTGGTTTGTTGGTATTTTGTTTTTAATTCAACAACTGAAGGACAATTGTCATTAATTGAAATTAATATATTGATATGTTGGAAAGAGTTGTCAAGATTTCAGTTTTACACTTTGGTTTATATAATATATATCATATACTATGCTAATTACAGTTATGAAGTAGCAAAGAAAATTATTTTATGGTTGGAAGTTACCACAACATGAGGTGAATTAAAGAATCTGCATTAAATGTTGACAGCATTAGGAAGGCTGAGAATCTCTGGACTAGATTTCAGTGATTAATTTTAGTTAGAGATAAAAACCTATGAATATCAGAAAACATGAATGCAAATGGCCATAATTAAGTCAAATTAGATCACCCAGAGATATGTATGGTTAGACTAGAAGAAAAAGAGGACTGAGTCTCAGTCACTTCACAATTAGGAAGTCAGGATGAAAAGGAGAAAACATCAAAAGGGAGTAAAACAGAAAGGTTCTTGTTTGAGGGAGGATCAAACCTGTGGGTGGAGAGGAGAACCTCACCGAGGAGGGCAGTGTGAGTGCCTCCGGGAAGGCAGTGTCAAATCCCCTCCAATGTTGATAGTAGTCAAAGGACTTAAGGTCTACAAAGAGCAGCTTTTGTAGATTAATATCACAAATGTCTTCAATTATATCATCGTGTTTAAAAGATAATGAAAAACTACAAATTAGGAGAAAATATTTTCAAATGATAACTCCCTGCCTCCAGAATATACCGAAATGTTGAAACTATACATGACAGGTACTTTTAGCCTGGCATAGTGACTGGGAAAATATCAGATTAAATTTACTATTATTATATGATCCTTTAATTTCACATATAATATATGTGTGTATGTATATATGTATGTATGTATATATACCCAATACAATGGAAAGTAATATTTACCCACAGATTTTACATAAAAACTCACAGTATTATTATTATTAATGATGAAAAGTAGAAATAACCAAAATGTGCATGAAGTAATACATTTATAAATATAATGTGATATATATTTTAATTCTTTTTTGTATGAATATGGCTTTGGGACTATCCATTGCAGTACAGGAAAGCTACCCGTATCTACTTCCAAACAGCAAGGTTGACTTTCCCTCTCATAGCACCTATCCCCTGCTACTACAACCTCAGTGATGAGCAGGTCTTGAAGATTGTGTACACCACCTTTGCTTGGGCTTTGGCTGCCTTGATGGTCTTGAAGATTGTGTACACCATCTTTGCTTGGGCTTTGACTGCCTTGATGGGTCTTGAAGATTGTGTACACCATCTTTGCTTGGGCTTTGGCTGCCTTGATATTATATAAAGGTTGTGTGGATAATCACAACTACTGTAAATTCCTGATTTCAATAACCATGACACGTCTAGAGGACAGCATTTCACCAAAATCCTCCTTATGGTCTGGCATTACAATCTTTCCACTTCCTCTCCAAAGGGGATTTCTCTGAGCCTTGATTCATAGAATTACTACAGGTGTTTCTTCAGGGGCTGAACACTCTGTCTTTTTATTTGTTTATGTTTTATGTTGATTCAATATACAAATCTTTATTTTTTAAATAGAAAAATTGAAATGTAATTGTATCTAGTTTTTAAGAGTGTAATTGGATAACTTTATAAATGAAAATTTACAGAATGTTCAACAAAAAATTTCAGTTTAAGTGGATCAGTGACAGATGTTGTTCCAAGTTTGATTTGTTCAAAGCTTTGCAAATGCAGGGCAGTTTCCAATAAGGAGAGAACTTACAGTCAGTCTCTTAATCTCAGCACTGTGACCAGTTGCACATACATCTTTCAGTTTACTGCTCCCTTTGCAAACAGAAAATTCTCTGACCAAGATTGACAGTAGCGAAGGTCAAAAGGCATAACACAAATGATCAGAAAGCAATTCATTAGCATGACCATCACCATAGTAAGAATAACAGTTTCTATCCTAAAGGCATCTGATCTCCCCAGCTACTGGCTTTTGACCATAATTGTAGAACCTGGTATGAAATTCTCACCTGAAGAACATGCCAATCAGAATTGCCACTATTGTACCAAAGACACATGTAGCCCGGTATATTGGTATTGCAGCATGCACGGTCCAATGATAGGTAAGACCATCGATGCTTTCTCTCAAGCACCAGCCTCCAACAGCACCTTCCAGCACTATGAAAGCAAGCCTGTGAGAAATAAGTTTCCTGGCAGTTTAAGGTCGGCTTTGCTCTATGCAGCACACAAAACGTCTTGTCAGTAATGGAGTCTTACCACGTATTTATGGTGGGTAAAAAAGAACAATGGTGTAGCTGGATGTTTCTTGGGTCCCACCAAGCCACCACAGTCCCGTGGCCTGCTTATAGAATAATCACTCAGAAGCTTATACTAATTATAAGTGCTTGGCCATTAACTCAGGCTTATTACTGACTAGCTCTTACACTTAAATGCTGTGGGATGTTCTGTAAGGCAAATGTGTTGCTAATTAGTCAATAAATAAAACACTGATTGGCCATTGGCTAGGCAGGAAGTGTAGGCGGGGCAAGGAGGAGAATAAAGCTGGGAAGTGGAAGGCTGAGTCAGAGAGACACTGCCAGACGCCACGATGACAAACAGCATGGGAAGATACCAGTAAGCCACGAGCCATGTGGCAAGGTATAGATTAATAGAAATGGGTTAATTCATGATAGAAGAAGTAGATAACAAGGCCATACAGTTTGTAAGCAATATAAGTCTCTGTGTTTACTTGGTCGGGTCTGAGTGGCTGTGGGACTGACAGGTGTCAGAGATTTGTCCTGACTGTGGGCCAGGCAGGAAAACTCAAGCAACACTTAAATTAACCCATAATTCTTATTTATGTTTAGCCACGTGGCTTGGTACTTTTTCTCAGTTCTTCCTTGTCATCTTGCTTCCTGTGTGTCTGGATGGCAACTCCTCAATCAGCCCTTCCTCTTCCCAGAATTCTCCTCATCTGCTCACCCCACCTATACTTCCTGCCTGGCTACTGGACAATCAGTGTCTTATTTATCAACAAATCAGAGCAACACATATTCACAGCATACAGAATGACATCTCACAGCACAATGGCATTATCCTATGCCATTTTGGAGACATCTGTAGGCTCTTTGACTAATATCTTATAGGACAGTATGTAATGCCTGGTACTGCAAATTTCAATTAAAATGCCACTTCTTCTGGGAGAGACACTGTCCACTAATGCATGAAAATTACATTCAAATTAAAAGAAAAACAAGTTACATTTTGAAATTAACATATAAGTGGTAGGTTTCCAAAAGACTTTTTAATAGATTCTTATTTTTGTTTAACCCATCAATCAACCCATCCTCTGCTTCTATGACCACTTAATCTTTAAACATCAGGCATGTTCCTCTTGTCTTTTAGTTCGTTTATTTTCTATTAATCTTCCACATATAAAATGGACTGTGACTGACTATGCTTCCATATGTCTATTCGTAACCCCTTTCTTTGAATTATCTCTTCTCTTCATCCCTCAGTCCCTGCATACTCCCATACCCCTATCTGCTTCATTCTTCTGCCCCTAGTATTTCAGTTCTTCACTTTCATTTCACTTATAATCTACCATCTCTACTCATTTAATGTTCCCCTACTTGTGGTGGTTTGAGAGAAAATGGCCCCCATAGGAAGTAACACTATTAGCAGGTGTGACCTTGTGGGAAGAGGTGTGGCCTTGTTGGAGGAACTGTGTCACTGTGGAGATGGGCTGTAAGGTCACCTATATTCAAGGTATGCCTAGTGTTGCAGTTCTTTCTGCTTCCTGTGGATCAAGATGTAGAACTCGCCGGGCGGTGGTGGCGCACGCCTTTAATCCCAGCACTCGGGAGGCAGAGCCAGGCGAATCTCTGTGAGTTTGAGGCCAGCCTGGGCTACCAAGTGAGTTCCAGGAAAGGCACAAAACTACACAGAGAAACCTGCCTCGAAAAAAAAAAAAAAAAAAAAACGGAAAAAAAAAAAGATGTAGAACTCTCAGCTCTTTCTCGAGCACCATGTCTGCCTTCATGCCACCATGTCCTGTCAGGATAATAATGGACTAAACCTCTAAAACTGTAAGTCAGCTCCAATTAAATATTTTCTTTTATGAGACTTGCTGTGGTCATGGTGTCTTTTCACTGCAGTAAACAGCCTAAGACACCATTCAACGTCCCCTTTCTAGTTTCACAGCACCCACTTGTGCTACTACTTTAAACCAAAGAGAATATTTGAGGTAATATACATATAGGACAACTTACTGTGTGTTTCTGAGTCTTAGTTCCCTTATTCAGTGTATTTTTTCCATTCACATCAATTTATCTCCCAATTTCCTCACTTCACTTTTCTTTACAAGTGAGTAATATTGCATTATGAAAGAGGTGGAAGGAGAGAGTACAGGGTGAGATGCTTGGAACTGGAGGGCATTTGGGGGTCTATGTGGAAACCTAGTGCAGTAGAAACTCCCCAGAATCTAAGAGGGTGACCTTAGAGAGGGCTCCAAGTAATGGAGGGTAGGGAACCTAAACCATCCAACTTCAGTAAACAAACAGGGCATCCAGTGGTGCGAGTGTAACACTAACTGAGCCCAAAAACTTTCTATCTACAATCTGTCTTGCCTGCAAGATGTGTTGGAGCAATGGTGAGACAGAACTTCTGGAAGTGGCCAACCAGCGACTTGTCTAATTTGAGGCTCAGAGCACAAGAGAGAGCCCACGCTGAACACTGGCTGGGTTGCCAGGAACCAGAGACTGGATAGCTCAGGGACCTAGGGTAAAACGAAGCATGACTGGCAACAAAAAGCAAAAAGAAATCAATTAAATGATTCCTAATAATGTTCCATTATATTCATACATGGGTGCCTAGTCCAGTTGTCATTGGAGAGGCTGTTTCCAGCAGCCAATGGGAGGGGATGCAAAGACTCACAGCCAAACATTGAGGGGAGAGAGAGCCTAGATTAGAGGTCTCCATATGATTTCTCATTTTGGAGCTTAGGGAACCAAAGAGAAGATGGGGAGGAGGAATTGAGGGAACCACAAGAGCATGACCCACAGAATCAACAAAGTAGAGCTCATAGGGGCTCACAAGCACTGAAGCAATAATCACAGAACCTGTATGGGTCTGTGCTAGATGCTCTGCCTGTATTTTATGGATGTATGACTTGATGTTCTTGTGGGACTCCTAACAGTGAAAGTGGGGATTCTCTCCTTGACTCTTTTACTTGCTCTTGAGATCCTTTTCGTCCTATTGTGTTGACTTGCCCAGCCATGATATGAGGATTTGTGCTTGGTCTTTTTGTATCTTCTTGTGCCGTGTTTGGTTGATATTCCTGAGAGACCTGATATTTTCTGGGAATGAAAAGAGGTGGGAAGGTTACTGACAAAAGTTGAGGGAAGGGAAGCTGTGGTTGGAATGTATGTAGAAAGAATAAATAAAAATTAAAATAAAAAAAACAGTTGATAAAAAAAAAACACAGAAAATATGCCATACTCTTCTTAGCCATCCATTGATAAACAATTAGACAATTTCATATCCTTGCTATCGTGAACAGAGGCGAAATGTATGTAGGTGTGCATGTGTCTCTGTGATAGGATACACTGGTGAGCGTATAGCGAGAGAGTGATACACACAAGCCTGCACTGCTTACACTCTACCCAATGTAACAATTGCCTCTTCTCTTGAACCACACCAAAATTTAGTGTCATTCTCTTCAACCACACCAAAATTTAGTGTCATTTGTATTCTTGATAAGGAGAATTCTTTTTTTATTTATTCTTCTCTCATATAATACATCCCCTCCAGTTTCACCTCCCTCCCCTCTCCCACAGATCCACTCTTTCTCCTTTTCCTTTCAGAGAAGAACAGGCCTACCAGAGATAATGACCATTCCAAGTAGGGAGAGATGGTATCTTAAAGTAGTTTTAATTTGTAGTTTTACGTGGCTAATAATCTTGAGCATATTTTACAAGGTTTTCCTAGTCATTTGCACTTATTCACTTGAGAATAGTTTTGTTCCATTGTAAAGCTCTCCCATCCCCATCTTTGAACATTTTGACAGTTTCATTATGTAGGTCTGGCTTGCTAAGATCTTGCTACATAGGACTGACTAACCTTAAACTCCACTCGTTCTTTTGCTATCATCTACTTGTTGAAATTAAACGTATCAGTATATCCAGCTAAAATCTGATAGATATATTAAAGATACCAATTTGCAACAAATTGACAGACATAAGCAAGCATTAGTGAACCTTGGAGACTTTAGGCTAATTTCTATCTAGAAAGATAATGAAATTATCAAGTATGGTTTTAGAAATTAAATGCAAAGTATTGCATACACTATCTGTTAATTATAGTTCTAAAGCTGCACATGTGTTACTGTTATATTCTTCATATGTAGCAGTAAATTAATTATTGTTAAGAAATTGTTTTATTTGTTTAGTATAAGTAACAATATGGTCTGCATCAAGCAATCCATTTTTTTTTTCCAAACTATTGCTTGTTGATGAATTCTTAGGGAGGGACAGCCACCAGCTTTAGGTTTTAGCCAGTAGTAATCTCATCAGGATCTAGTTCACAGCTTCAAACCCAAGGTCAGAGAGTCCTAACTACAATAATTAGGCAACAGAAAGCCAGATGACATGGGTGTGAGATTTGGTGGGAAGGTGGGTGGTAGACAGCAGTGGAAGAGAGAAAATAGAGTAGAGGAAGTAGTGATGAGAGTATATTATATAAATGTATGAAATTGTACAAAACAAATTTAACAGAAGGTAAGTTTTGTTTTATTCATTTTTCTTTTTCTTCTTTTCTTTTTCTTTCTCTCTCTCCTTCCCTCCTTCCCTCCCTTCCTCCCTCCATCCTGCTTGCCTGCCTTCCTTCCTTCCTTCCTTCCTTCCTTCCTTCCTTCCTTCCTTCCTTCCTTTCTCTCTCCCTCTCTCTCTCTCTCTCTCTCTCTCTCTCTCTCTCTCTTTCTTTCTTTACAAGACAGGGACTACAAGACTGTAGACCAGGCTTGTCTCAAACTCAGAGATGCTCCTGACTCTGCCTCCTTAATACTGAGATTAAAGTTGCACACCACCACCATCTGATGTCATTCTTATTTTTAATCCTCATTTTAAAGTATAAATTTAGGAGATTATTCCACAGAGAATTTGAAATGAAAGCTGATTTTCACAGTTTTTTCTTTTAGTTCTGAGATCATTTAGATCTATCTTATTATTAAATTGTTATTTGGTTTAGGGATATAATTATACTTTTCTTTTAAAAAATGACCATCATGGAATAGCCTCCATAGAGTTCTAGAGTTTATGGAACACACAGTATTTCCTAGTGAGGCTCTCCTTCCAGCCCAAATCTCTTTGAACTTTCATTTTTGTTTGTTTGCAGGGTAAAAACCTTTTCCTTATACTAAATCTCATGCACTCATATTAATTTACTAATAGGAAGTCACTAAAATTTTACTCCTTTTTTATTAGTGAGTATTGTTTCATTGGTTGTATCATTTTTTTGAAGTTGTACTATTATACTATGTGGAAGATTTCATACAGGATTCTTGATTTTGTCTTTTTTGTTTTCACATTTCTATTTTTTTTTTTATACTTTTTGAAATCCTTTTGGTAGAGACTAGCTTTTCTCACTTGATTAATCAAATCTAAATATATCCTAGAAGCTAATTTCATTTCTTCTATTAAGGTTGATATATGTTAGAAGTTAAATAAAGTTGACCATCAGCACCTAGTAAAATACTACAGAATTTTTAATGAAAGCTGTGGAATCTCTCACATGCGCTAACATGAGGGACTTTTCAGCAGTTTATTTAAATATAAAGTTTGATATTTTATGACTATACTCTTCTAATAAATGTACAAACAGAGCTTTACTGGACTCTATTGAAAAGCACTTGATAGTTCTGTTTTTTTTTCTTTTTATTTTAAGGATGAATTAAGCAAAAAGATTGTAATAGATCACAATAGTGGGTGGTTTACCATAAGCAGAAATTTTGCAGCAGATGATAAAAGCCTGTTTTCATTTCATTAGATGGTAATTTTCACATGTGTGTTTGCTAAATTTAAGTGTATGCTTTCAAGCTTTTGACAAATATACACCATAGTATGATATGCTTTAGAGTAATGGCATATTTTATATCATCATCCAGAAATATTTCTCCTGTGATAAATATTTGAGGATGCAGAAATGTTTATTACTTTGAGTTGGTTATACACTTTATAAATGTATCAGACTGTTATGATAGACACATGATAGGTAGATCCATTATTTATCAGTATAAAATACAATCTTTTATGGCTTTGTTGTTTGATTTATTATTTGTTTTATTTTTGAAATTACAATATAGCTACATCATTTCTCCTTCATTTCTCTCTCTCTAAACCCTTCAATGTAACTCCCCTTGTTCTTTTTAAAACTCATAAGCTGCTTCTTTCCATTAATTGTTACATGCACATATATGAATATATATGTATGTTATATGTGTTTTATATATATATAGATAGATAAATAGATAGATAGATAGATAGATAGATATATTAGGTTTAATATTGCTGTAATGAAACACAATGATAAAAATCAAGTTAGAGAGTAAAGGGTTCATTCAACTTGTACTACCACATCACAGTTCATCATCAAAAGAATTCAGGACAGAAACTGGTGCAGGGCAGGAAATGAAGGTAAGAGCTGACACAGAGACCATGGAGGATGGTTGCATACTTGCTTGCCCCTCCTTCCTTGCTGAGCCTGTTTTCTTATAGAATTTATAACAACCAGCCCAGGGATGGCATCACCCACACTGGTTTTTGTGCTCCCACATCAATCACTAATTAAGAAAATGCCCTACATGCTTCCCTCAGGCTGATATTATGAAGGAAATTTCTCAATTGAATTTCCTGCTTCTCAAATGATTCTAGCTAGTGTCAAGTTAACATTAAACTAGCCAGAACATTATATACATATATATATGTGTGTATGTATATATGTATGTATATATGTGTATGTATATACATATATATTCATAAATATAACTGGTCAATCTGAATAATATTACTTGTATGTGCATTTTTACTGCTGACCATTTGTTACTGGACAACCAATTAGTGTACTGCTCCATGGCAAAGACTATTTCCTCCATTTCTCAGTATTGCTCAGTCATCTGGAGTTTTTTGTGCAGGATTGTGGGCTTCTTGGGCATTTTTGTCAACTTTGTCATTTTATTGGCGTAGTCAGGCCATGCTTCTCTAGAATTTATAATGACAGTCAACTGCTTCAGACACCCATAATCTGGATGACAGGGTTGCTTCAATATTATTGGTGCTTTGGATTGAAAAATAACTGAAAGTTTATTTTGAAATATCTACATTTTCAAGAGGAACACTATAAATGTTTTCTAAATTATATTCCAAAATATTAGAAAGAAGGGAATGAGGGGTAAGGCTGTCTCCATAACTACAGGAGTGAGAAAACTAAAAGGCAGGTGAGAACTCTAAGAAGTTTGCTTATGATGAGAAGATGTCATGATTGTCTTGGTCAGGACAAATACCTTGCATTGTGTATATATTATCTTTCTCTGTATCTATGGTAAAATCATAAATTCTCCAAATCTTTAATGAATAACAATGATTTCAAAGGATTTTACATGATCTATAAGGATAATTAATTATAATATATCTAAGATTGAAACTTAGTTCTATTAAATGAAAATTGTATTTCCCTGACTAAACTTTTGCATCATTATTAAATATTTCTGTCTGGATTTTGTGCTTCTATTTTCTATTATATATGTCCTCCAAAGTAAAATTAAGAAAGAATCCAAGAAAAAAGACATTAATAGACTCTAAAAAGCTGTACTAGTTCCAACAGAGACTGCAAAGGTTAGGGGTCAAAGGCCTCGTGTTTTAAAATTGCACATTATCTATGCTGAATAATTAGACTAATGAGTTTCCACTGTAGAGTTCACATTTATAAAAAGACTTTGCATGGAATAAATGTGGAGTCAAATTTTACAAATGTATTAATTTTTTTCCTCTGGGAACAGCCTTAAAATGGAAAGACCATGAAGATACTATTTATTAAAAGCGTCAATCTATAAATTGATTATTAAAAACATCTAGGAAGGAAATTTACAGAAACGAAAAATATTTTGTATGTAACATGGTTTTCCATCAGCTGTTTATTATGCTCTGTGATTCTCTTGAAGACATGGTTCTCCATTTTCCTTTGTATATCACTCCAGTGACATTCTCATTTTATACTAAGAAATCCTGTCCAAACCAGAGTGATTCAATTGACTATGACTGCTGTTAATAATTAAAGTTTTCTTAAAGTGACACATCACTTTTTATTACTCTATAATAATTATACACAACAATGGGTTTTATTATGGCATTTTCATGTGTATTTAGATTTTGGTCATATCCATACTGATAATTCTCTCTTGTCTCTGTGTTAGTATTGTTGATTCCTTCCTATTGCCAACTAGTTTTCTGTTTGATTTCAAGTCTTTGTATGTGTATCATTATGTGTGTTTTTCAGTGTGTGTCATTAGGATTGTTAAATGACTGTGTGGGGAAGTTATTTATATAACATGAACAACTTACTAGTGGTGAAGAGCAAACAAAACATCTCTCCCTTTCCCAGTTACCATTAATCATCAGTAGATCCTCAAGAAGTGGGGTTTCTCCATGGACCCCTCTCCTCACTGACATTGGCTCCCTATTATTGATGAATTCACCTGTTTATGTCACTTGTTATGAGGTAAATCAACTAATATTTAGTAGTTTCCATGTGAGAGGGATACTATCTCAGAATTCTTCATGTCTATGTCTAGCACTCAAAAATATCTCTTTAAGCACTTCTGCAACATCTAAAAGCTTTAAAGAAATAATTTAGAAAGCAAGCTTCCTGTAATAATTTCCATATGTTAAAATTAACAAAGCACCAGATATATTTTTTTACCTTTTATGACTAGTTCAAAATATTCATTTAACCAGAACATATTTTCTAATTTTACACACTATGCAAATTCTCTATTTATTACATTAAAAAATGGAAATTCACGTGTAATTCTCAGGAAATTTTCTCAAATACTCAAGTAGAACAAATATATATTTTCACAGAATTAACATTTATATAAAATATGATTGAATTGATTTGATTTATGCTTGACAAATTTTACCACTATTTTTTATGGCAAAAACAAGATGTATTGACATAAATTTAGAGAAATATGAAACATTAATCACACACTCAACATTAGGGAACATGATTTTCTCTTGTATCTGTGCCCAACCCCAACTTCTCCATTCATCTAAGTTAGCAATGATTATTAATATGTCTGAGATATCTGGCTACAGAAAACTGCATTCTCTAAAAACGCTTTCTTTGCTTTCTTCAGTGTCTTTTTGATGAATTTCTAAGATCATTTTACTATTACTCAATCACTAAACATACACTTTCTTGTAGATGTTATAATTAACCTTAAGATTAGCAAAAGAAATATGAATCACAGCCATAACATTTTAAATAAGTATGCTCTCCATTTCAAGCATAGAAATTCCTTTTGGTGTGATCATCCATTTCTTTCATATTCAATTGTACACTTACTATTTTATACTGTAAATACTAGGACATGGATAATGTGGATAGAATCTTTTCACCTTAATGTCTACTTTGTTGAAAAAACATTGTTCCTTCTGTGAAATGAGACTATTCTTTTACACATTAATATTTTAGAAGTACTGGGATATTCATGTATAAAAACATCTGATTAATAGTTTTGAAGAAACAATGAAGTTGGTTTGTTAAATCATCACCTTCACTTATTTAGGGCTAATACAGTCATTGCATCTGCTAATTTTGCCATTATTTTTTTTAATTGGGAAACAGACTAGGCTATAATAGACAAAACTAATACAATCAGGCATCACACTTATGGAAGATTCTCACCAATGTTTTACTAGAATAAAAGCAGCAATGGATGAAATAAATGTACCAGAACAATTAAGTGATCTATTCTCATAGTGAAAATCCTGAACACGGACAACACTAAATAATTTAGGGACTGATGAGTAGCAGGATGCCATTCATTAGTTGTAGGAATACAAAATGGTCCCGTGTCTTAGTAATATAATTCAGTATATAAGCTACCATTCATGTCATGATTATTTACTCAAATGAGTTGTAATGTATTTCAACACATAAGCTCATGCATGCAAATGTTTTTAAGTATTATTCATAATAGCATAACTACAAAAGGCAACAAAATATCCTTGAAAAGGTCAAGGCAGGAGATAGTCATATTTAAGCAAGGAACTGCATGTAGTCAAAAGTTTTAAATGAATTATGGTGCCAAAAAAAAAGAAATGTATGTTGAAAAAAAGCTTATCAGAGAACATTATATTTAGTTCTTATTACACAAAATTCTATAAATAACAAAAACAAATGGATAATAAAACAGTGATCATTGGTTGTCGCAGAATGTGTGGGTGGTATAAAGGAGATCAATAGATGATACATTAGAGGTGTTTAGAATAGTATACTAGTACTCTTATTCTTTTATTAAAAAGAGAAGACTTCAGCCGGGCGGTGGTGGTGCATGCCTTTAATCCCAGCACTCGGGAGGCAGAGGCAGGCGGATCTCTGTGAGTTCGAGGCCAGCCTGGGCTACCGAGTGAGTCCCAGGAAAGGCGCAAAGCTACACAGAGAAACCCTGTCTCGAAAAACCAAAAAAAAAAAAAAAAAAAAAAAAAAAAGAGAAGACTTCACATATTTACCAAATTTCACATAACTTTATAACTCAAATTGTCAACATAAATGTAAATTAAATACCACAAGTTAGTTAATGAGGTATAACATTTGCTTATCAGTTGTGATTTTCTACAATAAAGCAAGATAAATAATAAAGCACACTGTGAGCCTGTGAGAAAAGGCTTACTTGAGAATTCTCAGTACAAACTACCCACTTTAATGAAGATAAGAACCTATTAATTTATTATTAAGACAAAAAATAATTGTCTCACATTATAGCACAATTACATTATTACTGGTAAAGGGCATATTTGTCTTTTCTTTTTATCCTTTATATTTTTACTGTCAAACTGCATTATCTAGAATTCTTATTCAGTAAAGAATAAAATGGAGCAAAGTTGTTAATTTCTAGTGGCCTTGATTTTTAAAATAATATGCTGTCATTGCAACATTAAATATGATAATTAGACTAGTTTTGATGAAGTTATCCATTATTCACTCTAGAGTAGTTCCCACTAGTCTTCATTTATTAAGAGTTTTAATAATAAAACAGCATTGCACTTTTTTGAGTGCACTTTCTGATTCAAATACAACGATTAAATGGGGATACTATTTAATCTTTTAATACAGTGTGATTCTCTAATAGATTTGCTAGGTGTATACCAGTACTGTATGTTCAAGATAAAAATTAATTCATCACTACATACTGTGGTTTTTTTGGATAGTAGTGTTCAATTTTGAAATGTTATTGAATAAAATGTTTTCACTTATTTGCAGAATGTCTCCAACCATAATTTTCATTTTTTTAATGATCCTTGTTTACAGTTCTGTGATGTAGATAGAAAGCCCTAGCTGGACAACAGAAAGTTCTTCAAAGAAATTCAAGCAGTGAGTAAAAATCACTCTAGCAATCTTATCCCAAATGGCATAAAATAAATAAATTTAAATGGTACAGTACAATGAAATTAATTTTAATTTGGCTTATTTGCTAAAAGGTTTTATGATTTCCTAATTCCATCTGCCTGAGAGGACATGTGTTTTGACATATATGCCAGACTATATCCACTTACTGATTTCTAAAATCTAGGAAGAGGCAGATAATTATCAGAAGACACAATATTTTAGAAATATAAAAATTAAAATATTTATAAAGTTGAATTCTTCTAGACAGGAATTTTGAAATGATGGTATTATACTTTAAGGGAAAGAGAGATAAAATCCTTTATGGTTGGGAATTCAACAGTGAGCACTGAAGTATAAGGAAGAGAAGTTGGAATGGCAATAATAAAATGTATCCTAAATGATACACTTTTACAGGCCCACTCCTTGAGGTGACACCAATGAAAAGAAACGTGAATATGAGCCTCAGTTAATGAGACACCCCTTCCATAAATCGGAAGAAAGAAGAAAGGGTAATGGGTGGTTGAGTAGATGGCTTAACTGGTAAAGATCATACTAATCTAGATTGAGAATCAGCATTTGGATTCACAGAATCCATTTAATAATCTGGGCAGGCACAATCTCTCTTTCCTAAGATTCCTAGCTCCAAGTATTTAGGCATGACTGGGAACTCCATGTAACCATAGAAATCAGGAAAGTTAAATAGGACTTCAGTGTAGAGGAGAGCTAGAAATGGGAATAATAAGTTTCAGGTGATGTGAAGGGGTAAATTGAAATAGTAGGAACATGGGGTAACTACAAAGGAAAATGAAAGATGGAAGGACAAATAACATGAAAAATGTTTAATGAAGTTGCAACAAATTATATAATTTCATATTTATCTAAATATACAATATTACAACATGCTTGTGTATATATAGTGTATATATACTATATAAATAATTATATATATGTATTATGTATACAAATGTATTTAGTTATATATGTATATATATAATACATGAAGTAATAATAATAAATAACATGAAGTTATGCCACTTGGGCTGACAAAGTTCTACACATGAGCCCATAACCATGTAACAAAATTCCTAGTAACAAGCACAAGAAAGCTCTCTTCAAATTGTTGGTCAGGTTAGCCCAAGTGACTCTCAAGTCAACACATATTACTGATGCTGCCACTGATTGCTTCCAAGGGACTGAAGGTAAACCCCAAATGCTGAAAAGGCTGAATATTTTGGACAGAGGAATTTGAAGTTTAGAGCTGGATCTAAGCTCAAAGCACTTATCCTATTGTCTAGCTTTCATGATACTAGAAAGTGGTACATAATCTGTTGAGGGACATAAGCAATCAATTGTCCCATCCAGATATGCATACCATTGAACTATAACAGTGTAAAGCATTGCTAGATAGACCTAAAGTTCAACAATTGCACTCATAACTTTATAAAAACCAACAGCTGTCCCTTTGGACTTAAGACTAGCTCAAGATTGGGGAAATCATGTCTGTTACAAAAATTTTAGCAACTAATGAGCTTTACACGCCATGGTTTCTAAAAATGAAAGTCCATTCATCATTTACTAGATCAGAAAAATTCTTAATTGCATTCTAAAACTATACCTGTTGATAAGTGTATCTATCTTCATAGCAAATGAAAATATAACAAATCCAATGTAGATTACAGGGTATAGATTAACAGGTTGTTTAGAAAAAAACAGATACATATACAGCATTGCACATGCACATAAATTCAGTGAAGAAGAAAGCTTGTAAGACTCAAGGGATCATGACATGTGCAATGAAATTGTGTCTTCTAGAAACAACATGGAAACTTCACCAATGATACTTCAACAATATGGATGTCTAAAGAATACCCAGAAATGATAATACTAATAGAAACAATAATAAGAAATGTCATGGGTCATGGTAGGTTCTTGTCCCAAGGGTACCACTCCATTTATTCCATTTTGTATATGTTTTTCTGACCACAGAAGTTTCCTGGTACTCTTTTTCTCCTTAAAATGTATATTTTGTATATTCCCCCTCCACTGTCTCTAGTTCATCTATTGGTAGTCATAATAGTGATGATTAATAATTACCTTGAGAGAGTCATGGCTAAGTTGTTTTGAATTTTCTTTGCCAATGATATTAACCCAAAATTTTTCTCTTTATCTTTCAGAAGATTCTTCAGACAAGGGCAAAATGCATCCATATTATTTGCCAGATATCTTCAGAATGTTCTCTAATAGTCTTTCCCCATGAAACCTTTTGAGTTGGTCTTCAACAATCTATTTTGCTCTCAGCCTCACTATCTTCCATGCTTCTACTACTATAACTTATTAAGCCTGACCAAAACATTTAACCAGTTTTATAGTCTAAACTCTCAAGATCATCTATATTTCTTCAACAAACAGCATGGTCTGGACTCTCAGATCAATACCATATTCTTTGTATAGACTTCTGTTTTACTTACTGTTCTATTAGCGTGAAGAGACACCATTACCACTAATAAGTGAAAGCATTTCACCAGAGGCTTGCTTACACTCTCAGAGGGTGATCATCATGCCTGAAAACCCAGTGGTAGACAGACAGGCATGACATTCTTGCAATAGATGAGCTTGCTCTAAATTACAGGCAGCAGAGTGCATCAGACAGACACTGGGCCTAAAGTGGACTTTTGAAAACTCAAAGCCTATTCCTACTGCTACACCTTCTCCATCAAAGCCATATTTCCTAATATTGTAAAGAGTCTTCCAAATGGGATTTGAATATTCAAATATATGATCCTATGGTGTCACTTTCATTGAAACTACCACAAAGAGAAAAGGAATTAATTTAATAGAATGAACTTTTTTAAAGAAAAATTTGAAATTCTAATTGTGTTCCATTTTTCAAATTCTTCCCTCATAACCCTCTCAGATACACCTCCCTTTCAAATTCATAGCCTATTTTTCATGAATTTGTTACATTATATATTTATATTTACATAAATATATATTCTAAAATATGATCTACTCAATTTATATAATGTTACTTGTTTGTGTGTTTTCAGGTCTACCATTTGCTATTGGATAACCAATTGGTATGGTCTTCCCTTGGGAAGACTATTTATTCCTTCCTCAGCTTGATTAAAACCTTAATTGCCTGTTTTCCTTTGGGTAGGGTCAGGGTCGCAAGGGCTTTACCTTCCCCATTTGCTTGTCTTTGTTCATCTCACATTTGCACTGCCATGTTGGTAAAAGTATATGAGTATAGCTTGTAACATTGCTAGCAGACACAAGCTCACTGCAAACTCTCTTATCACCTTCATTCCATCCTGAGACATATTTTAGCTCTGTAGTACTTGAGTTTCTTGAACAGTACCACCATGGTTGTATTAGTCAGGGTTCTCTAGAGGAACAACTGATAGAATGAATCTATCTATCTATCTATCATCTATCTATTTCTGTCATCTACAGGTTTTGTATATAGGACACACACACATACATAGAGGTAAAGAGAAGAGGAAACAGACTTGAGAAGCAATGGCACTCAATATAGAATCCATACAGGCAAAACATTGTTAATTAAATAAATAATGTGTAAAACAGTCAAGGAAAGAGTTAGAGAATCATTAGATTATATTTACACTTCATATGAATGAAAGTCGGACAAAAGCATGTTACTAAAAAGTATTGAAAATAATACAGAGGCAATGTGAGAGTCACTCAACATTGAAGTAGAAACTGGTAACAAATATTCTATTCTTGTTAAAGAAATTTGAATATGAGTCAAGCAGTTCACAATTAACATTGTAGACAATACACACTTGGGGACAGGTGTTACTGGGTAATCATGAGAATGCAACAAGGAAGCATGTCAGCTGGATTTATCTGCTTTTAAAATCATCCAAAATTTAAAATGGCAAATCAATTATACTTTAATCAAAACAAGGCATTTTGCCTGAAACACTTTATTCCTAGGACAAGCACAAGATTGGGAAGTATTATACCTGATAAATGAAAAGAAAGCAGAATACTTCTAACAAATATACTAGACAGGTAATAAATTGATAGAGATAGATATATGGTAGATATATAGACAGAAAGACAGACATACATATTTTAAAAAGTGTTGTTCAGTTGGTAATTACTTTGTTCTGTTCATTAAAATTACAGGATGAATCAGCTTTAGGGCCTTCTACTTTACAGTGATTTCTAAAAGGACATTATAAAATAACAATATCAATAAGCCATGATTGCTAGGCAATGTATACTTTGTAAGTAAAAAGTATATCCTACAATTATGTCACCCTTACTCAAGGGGAATGAGTAAGTGACTTAGTGCTTAAGACTATCCTAATTTTCACAAAATTAGGATATGTGAATTTTTGTTTCTCTCTCTCTCTCTCTCTCTCTCTCTCTCTCTCTCTCTCTCTGTGTGTGTGTGTATATTTGAAACAGGGTCACACTGTAGGCCAAGGCTTGATCTCACTTTGTTGGCTTGACTTGTCCTAACTTATAGGTCATCTTCTTGAATTAGTCTATCAAGGGTCATAGTTATATCTGGCTATTTTGTGATTTTTAAATGAATGAGCACACATAATTATCCTGTTCCTTTATGAAACTCTGTATAAAGAGCTATACTTTATAATTAATAAGATCCAATGAAAAGAAATTTGAAATATACTTCACGGGAAACTGTAGCACGAATCTTAAAAGATCTTATTAATAAAAGCAAACCTGGACCCAGGTATTGGGGTGAACACAGAAAGATCAGAGATATAGAACACCCAACTTCACCTTGCCAACTTCTCAGCTGATCTTGTTTCCTCAGACTGAAAGTCTCTGAGTCCTCATCCAAATGGATCTCAGCTGAACTGCTGCTAAAAGCTAAATGCTTAAAAGGCTCTAGTTTCTGGTTTTCACGCTTTATATACTTTTTTTGCTTTCTACCATCACTTCCTGGGATTAAAGGTGTGTATCAGCATGCGCGGCTCAGTTTCCAGTGTGGCCTTGAAATCATAGAGATCCGGATGGATCTCTGCCTTCAGAATGCTAGGATTAAAGGCATGTGCTATTACTGCCTAACCTCTATGTTTAATATAGTGGCTGGTTTGTTCTCTGACCCCCAGTTAAGTTTATTGGGGTGCTCAATATATCAACCACAGGAAATCTTGATCTTCTGTTTTGATATTCTGTCTTCTCTGCAACCTTTCACAATTTAAAATTTTAAAAATATAACTCACAATTAAAAGAAATGTAATGCTCTGTTAGTGTCTGTTAGGCTTTATCATGAAACATTATTAAGTGGTGACAACACAGATATTTATCATTCATACAAAAAATTTAGAGAATCATTTTATGCTGCAATATCATAACATAAAATGTGTGAGGATTTACTTGTATTTTCACTGATACAGATTAACTTAAATAAAAATATGTGGTTATATCATATATACTATATAAATTATATGTAGAAAATTGTCATATCAGATCATATATATATGTATATCAGTATTTAGAGTGAGAAAGTAGCTATAGAAAAATACTTCCTTTTCAAGACAAAAAGTTCAGATAAATTTATCTTTAAATATATTTGAGTTAATGCAAATAACTGACATAAGGATATTCATGTCCTGTGTAATAGAAATAAATGTAAATGTCAAGGTAGTATAATATAACCTATAAATAGAGAGAAATTTTTATTGATCAGGATTATTCCAATGAAGACACGGTGAAAAGACAGCAGTGGTGGGGGAAAGTTTCACTGAGTTCTCACTTATTTATAAACACGCTTCAGTACAAAGACATGGGCTTGTGAGTTAAGGTGAATGAAGGTAAAAATGAAGACAGAATGAAGATTTCTTCTGATAAAAAATAAAGGCCTACACAGGTTTCGCATTCTATGTAGGCAGAGCAGCATTGCAAAAGAAAGAACGGATTTTAATGTGGGGGCCAGAATTAAGAGTGGGAATTTCTACAAGACAGAACCATTTCATATCATTGTAGAAGTTTAGCATCACTAAAAGGGACAGGATATCTCAGAAGAGAGATCTTTCAATGTAGTTATATGGTGTTAATGGAATAGCCTTTATTGTAACTATAACCTCTATCCTATAAAGTTTCCAATGTCTATACACATTAACATCAAGAATTCATATAATGATAAATCTCTAAAAGTTAATCCAAAAATTAACCTTAAGTATATATCTTTTCCAGGAAGAACTTTGTTAAAAAGAAGGCTAACTGAAGAATGCCCTTGACGGAATTTCAAAAAAATATATTCACTAATTTTATTATTATTTATTTTATTTTATATTATATTTCTGTGTTTTTTTTTTGAGTGTGTGTATGTCATTTGTATAACTGCACATGTGTACATGGGTCAGAGGGCAGCTTTCCATAATCTGTTTTTGTCTTCTTCCTTATTGTGCTGGGGTCTCTCGTTTCAGTCCCGCAGTCCTGTATACCCCAGGTATACTAGCTCTTCAGCTTCCAGCCTGTTCCCCTGTCTCTGTCTCCCACCTCATTGTAAGAGTGCTAGAATAACGAAGCAGGCTTCCACGTCTCAGTTTTTCTCACGTGGATTCCAAGGGCAGGAATTTGGACTGGTACATATTCATGTTGTCAAGCTGTCAAAGTAATTTTACCAGTTGAGCCGCCTTACCTGCTGTATTTATTAAATCAATATTATATTTAAGTGCAAAGAACTATTTTTTAAATATTCAACAAAATTCAATATTATGTATATTACAATAGTGATTTCTATGACCATTGCAAGAACATTTCAAGTGGAATTAAATAATACTTAATATTTCTTTTTAACTTATTGTTATTAATTACAATGAGGACTGTGACAATGGACAAATTTTTAACTCCTTTGCCGTTCAGTTCTGACATCTTTCAAAATGGAATAGCAGTGATAATTGCCATATATTGTAAACATTTCATCTATCTACTAACTGACTCTTTTTATGTCAAATAATTTCCTAAATACTTTGGCTTCTGGAATCTATTCTCATCGTGTTTTCCTCTCCAGGAACACTTCATTCTGATTGTGTTTTAAACATTTCGTAACCTTTCCTTGCTCCAGCTCTCTAGGTGCATTGCCATTAGAGTTTGTATTTCACAAACATAAAACTGGTGTGGAGGACTGCAGCACAGAAAAATCAGGCTATTCCCCAAACTGTTCTTAGGTTACCCAACTTTCTTCTATTTATTCTAGTCAGATCTTATTTGGTGTCCCAAGTAATGAATATGTAACAATTAATGTTTAACTCCTAAAACTTAGATTACCAAAGGAATTAATTTTTAACAAATAATTCTGGAAGAGGAAGAATTTTACATTTAACTTAAGTCTTCACCTAGACTCATGGCAGCAGACTTTCAAAATAGTTATAATTACTTTTAATTGATTTTAAGTCCATATGCATAGTAATAGGTTTTTCATAGTGACATTTTTGTTTATATGAATCATTATACTCTGTTCTAATATTAGCTCTTCACTCACTAACCACACCCATGGTGGGTTTCTTCCTCTCTTCTGTTTCCCTGTCTCACACTCCTTTACCCTCAGGGTTTCTTCTGTCGTCTACCATCATGACCCACATGAACACAAGTTTTCCAGATATACATAAATATGTGATGTAGATATTTTATATAATCTAAATGATGTATGGGTTTATAATTTTAAATTTAGTTCACACATAAGAGAAAAAAATGCAGTATTTTCTATCCAAGTCTGGCTTGTTTATCTAAAAGTAAGTTTCCAGTTTCTTTCATTTTCTTTGAAATTCTGTGAATTCATATTTTTCTAATGGCTGTATAAAATTCCATCTCATATATATATATATATATATATATATATATATATATATATATATAAAACTATTTGCTGGTGGACATCAATATGGATTGATTTCCAAGCAATTAGTAATAGTGCAACACTAAACATGGGTGGGTGGTAAATCTTTTGGTGTAGTGTGAAGTTAGATTCCTTTGAGCATACTTACATAACTAGTTTATATGACAGTTTTAAACAAACATTGAATAGTGATAATTACCATGGTTATTATAAAAATGTGAACTATTGGATGTGAGGATTCAGTGGTTAAGGGAGGGCACTTGCTGAGAATCCAGGTTCAATTCCAGCACCCACATGGGTAGCTTGCAGCCATAGATGATAACTCTAGCTAGCTACAGTGGATCCAATGTCTTCTTCTGACTTCCATGTGTATCAAGCAACACGTGATACACAGAAATGCATGATAAAATAAATTTAATTAATTGAAAAAATAATAAATAGATAACACACTGTCTATAAATAAAAAGAAAGATAATACCAAATCTGTCATATTATAGAATATCTATATGTGTGAGAACAATAAGTATTTTCCTATCTGAACTCATTAAAAATATTTTCCAAATTTATGTTTTTAAATTTGCAATCTTCATAGTCACTTTCTTTATAACCTGATAAAATTGGAATACATATTTGAACCACATTCTCAGTATTCATTGATTATATTATACCTAATCTAGGATTCTTCTATTTTTCGGCTACTGTGTTGTTGGTTGTTTTTGCTCTTTACTCTTTTGGCTCTTTAGAGGGCTTGCCACCCAGTTCCCAAATAAATCACACATAAAGGCATATTCTGAATTAAGTACCTGGTCTTAGCTTGGCTATTTTCTTACCAGCTTTTCTTAATTTAAATTATTCCTTCTACCTTTTGCCTCTGGGCTTTTTTCTTTTCTTACTTTGTATATCTCACTTTCACTCTAATAATGGCTGGCTATGTGGCTCTGTGGCTGGTCCTTGACATCCTCCTGTCCTTGTTCTCTTGCTCTTTATTCTTCTCCCAGATTTCTTTTTCTATTTATTCCTGCTGCCAGCCAACCCTGCCTATACTTTCTCCTGCATTGACAATGGGCGTTCAGCTCTTTATTAGACCATCAGGTGTTTTAGACAGTCACGAAAACACAGATTCACAGAGTTAAATAAATGCAACATAAAAGAATGCAGCACATCTTTGCATCATTATAAAAAAGTTCCAGAGCATAAACAAATGTAACACATCTTAAAATAATATTCTATAACAATACCATAAATAGATCAGCAATTGGCATGAATGTTTAGGTATCTCTATAGCATGACTTAGAATCCCTTGGATGCATATCCATGAATAGTATAGCTGGGTTATATGATGATTTTATTTCTAATTTAAAAGAAATATTAAGACATTTCTAAAATGGCAGAACTAGTTTACAGTCTAACCAAAACATATAAGCATTCTTTTTTCCCTTTACAACACCAAACGCTTATACTTATTCTTGATGGTAGTCATTTTGACTACAGCAATTTGGAGTAATAAAATTGTTTAAATATTCCTTTCCCTGAAGACTTGGGACATTTTAAGTGAAGTGTTTCTTGGCCATTTGGATTTCTCCTTTTAAATAAATATTTTATTATTTTACATGCATGGTTGGTTGACTTCATGTGTCTCTGCACAAGACACTTATTTAATAAACAAAAAAAGTCCAGAAGAGGGAATCTGATCCCCATTAAATGGAGTTACAGATGGTTGTGAGCTACCATGTGTACAGTGGATTACAAGATCCTTTGGAAGAGCAACCTGTGTTCTTGATTCTTAAGACATCTCTCCAACTCCTGTATTTATTCTTCTGTGAACTCTATTTAGTTCTGTAGTTTTTTTTTTATAAATTGTGTTGCTTTGTTGTTGTGTAGTTTTTTTGAAATCTTTGTATATGCTAGAGACTAATTATACATAGTAGGTATGTATAATTATATATAGAAATCAGTAGGTATATATAATTATATATAGAAACCTACTGTCATGTAACCCAAATTAAAAAAAAAATAAATTAGGGCAAAGCATAGAATATTGTGCTATAAATTATTGGTAAGGAGGCCTAGAGGAATCCAAAACAGTGTAAGCTACTGGTACTGATTTTGCTAGCTCACTATGACTCAATGTTAAAACTCTATTGTTGAAGATACCACATAGCTGCAAAAATAGAAAAATCAATCTAATACTGGCTAGCAAACTTTCTCTCTGGCAATTAGCATTCATAGTCTGAGTAGGTTCCATGAAGACCTCTGGAAGAAATAAGACATCTGCAGTGTTACTTACTAGTGGTCTGATATGACAACTGGTGTAATATTGGCATGACTGCTCTGTTTTTAATCAGCCACAACCTGAGTGAACTAGAGTGCTGCTCCACAGAAGGGAATTGAGGCCTATTAATGCAAAGCTGGTCAAAAGTCCACAGCTACTGAGGACACAGACCCTAGAGAAGAAACTCCTATTCTTGCTGTGCTAAATGATCCTGGTGTCAAAATGAAGTCTAAATGTTTATACTTTTAACCATAAATCTATATTCTCATAACCTTGATCTAAGAAGCTTCTTCATGCAGTGGACAACAGGTCATGCATAGTATTTTAACAGGAAAAATTCCAGATAATAAGTAATTGGTTGAAAATACTCAGCCCTATAAAGGACATCTTTAGCTCAGACCTCAGAAATTTCAAAAGAGGGGAAAGAAAAAAATATGTCAGAGGACATAGAGAAAATCTATGAATTGTTCTCTTCTAGATATGATATGCTCACTACTAATATATATGTGAAAGACCTTCACAAAATCAATCCAGTCAAATTACTAAACGGGGAGTGGATGGTCTTCCTTAGGCCTTAGTCCCAGATGAGGACATATTAGCAATTGATGGGAACTGGGTAGTAATAACATAATCATATGGAAGCATGGCCACTGATAGGCTGTTCATAATCTTGTATATGTTCCACAGTCATGTACATTGTGAGATATTAAATATACTCAGGTGCTTATTATGAAAGTGAGATAAGTGAAAGAAAGGAGTGAGGGAGGGAAGGGAAAGAAGAGAGGGAAAGAACATGATGTTTTGAGGGGGACATGTTAATTAGGGAATCTAGTGAGCATTGGAAAAGGTGAGTAGAGTGGATGAGATAAAATGTCATTGTGTACATGTAAAAATGAAAAAGACTAAATAAAATTAGAGTTTTATGTAAAATCACTAGGATGATCATTTCTTTGAGTATGAACAATGAGTTATTTATATAAAATATTCTATTACAATTTTTATGAGCCTATCTTTGCTGTAAATCCTAGTTAATATATTGAAAGGTCAACATAGATTAATGTACTTAAAATACATATTTAAAAGCCTAAACCTTTTTATAAGCATTAAAAAGCAAAGTAATTGTTTTTCTCTGCTGAGTAGTATTCCATTGTGTATATGTACGACATTTTGTTTATCCATTCTTCAGTTGAAGGGCATCTAGGTTGTTTCCATGTTCTGGCTATTACAAACAATGCTGATATGAACATAGCTGAACAAGTGCTCTTGTGGTGTGGTTGAGCATTCCTTGGGTATATGCCCAAGAGTGGTATAGCTAGATCTTGGGGGAGATGGATTCCCAATTTTCTAAGAAATCGCCATATTGATTTCCAAAGTGGTTGTACAAGCTTGCATTCCCACCAGCAGTGGAGGAGAGTTCCCCTAGCTCCACATCCTCTCCAGCATAAGGTGTCTTCAGTGTTTTTGATCTTAGCCATTCTGACAGGCGTAAGGTGGTATCTCAGAGTTGTTTTGATTTGCATTTCCCTGATGATTAGGGATGTTGAGCAATTCCTTAAATGTCTTTCAGCCATTTGAGTTTCCTCTGTTGAGAATTCTCTGTTTAGTTCTATAGCCCATTTCTTAATTGGACTGTTGGGCATTTTGATGTCTAATTTCTTGAGTTCCTTATATATTCTGGATATCAGTCCTCTGTCAGATGTGGGATTGGTGAATATCTTTTCCTATTCTGTAGGCTGTTGCTTTGCTTTGTTGACCGTATCCTTTGCCCTACAAAAGCTTCTCAGTTTCAAGAGGTCCCATTGATTGATTGTTTCTCTCAGTGTCTGTGCTACTGGTGTTCTATTTAGAAAGTGGTCTCCTATGCCAATGTGTTCAAGACTACTTCCTACTTTCTCTTCTAACAGGTTCAGAGTAGCTGGATTTATGTTGAGGTCCTTGATCCACTTGGACTTAAGTTTTGTGCACGGTGATAGATATGGATCTATTTGCAGCCTTCTACATGTTTATATCCAGTTTTGCCAGCACCATTTGTTGAAGATGCTTTCTTTTTTCCATTGCGCACTTTTGGCTTCTTTGTCAAAAATCCTGAGTGAGGTATCCCAGACTCAGAAAGACAAACATGATATGTACTCACTCATAACAGGATACTAGAATGTGTAACAAGGATGACTGGACTGCTACTCACATCACCAGGCAGGCTACCTGGAAAACAGGACCCCAAGAAAGACACAGGGATCGCCCAATGACAGAGAAATGGAATGAGATCTACATGAACAGCCTGGACATGAGTGGGGGTAGTGTAGGGCGAGGGTCGAGGGAAAGAGAGCTTGGGTGAATGGGAGATCCAAGCTGGATCAACAACAGAGAGGGAGAACAAGGAATAGGAGACCATGGTAAATGAAGACCACATGAGAATAGGAAGAAGCAAAGTGCTAGAGAGGCCCACAGAAATCCACAAAGATACCCCCACAACAGACTGCTGGCAATGGTCGAGAGACAGTCCGAATTGACCTACTCTGGTGATGGGATGGCCAAACACCCTAACTGTCGTGCTAGAAACCTCATCCAACTACTGAGGGATCTGGATGCAGAGATCCATGACTAGGCCCCAGGTGGATCTCTGGGAGTCCAATTAGCAAGAATGAGGAGGGTTTATGTGAGCGAGAATTGTTGAGACCAAGGTCGGATAAAGCACAGAGACAAATAGCCAAACAAACGGAAACACATGAAATATGAACCAATGGCTGAGGGGTCACCAACTAGATCAGGCCCTCTGAGTGGGTGAGACAGTTGATTGGCCTGATCTGTTTGGGAGGCATCCAGGCAGTGGCACCAGGTCCTGTGCTCATTGCATGAGTCGGCTGTTTGAAACCTGGGGCCTATGCAGGGTCCCTTGGCTCGGCCTGGGAGGAGGGGACTGGACCTACCTGGACTGAGTCCACCAGGTTGATCTCAGTCTGTGGGGAAGGCTTTGCCCTGGAGGAGATTGGAATGGGGGGCGGGCTGGGGGGAAGGTGAGGGGGGCAGGAGGGGGGAGAACAAGGGAATCTGTGCCTGTATGTAGAACTTAATTGTATTGCAAAATAAAAATTTAAAAAAAAAGCAAAGTAATAATACATAGGCAATGTATTCAAGATCTTTGCTATATCCAAATCCTGTTGTATAAATATATTATCTTAAAATGATGATAAAGGCATTTCATGATCAAATATTTATTAATATTTGTTCCTCTATAGGGTAATATACAATTAAAGAATCATTCAACTAACTCTAAGCTCAGGAAGTTTTAACTATTTTTCTGAGGGTTTTAGATTATGTTCTTAAAAATAAACATTTAGCATCTTTTTTATTAATAACTTTATTAAAAATAAAAAGAAGTAATTTTCAAAGATTACATTTCTCATGTATCTCCTTGTTCTATTACATCATTATTAGTAACTAATGCTTCTGAGAAATCATAAAATTGATTTTTTACTTTCATCTTTATGGTATATGATATTTCCTATCATTAAACATACTAAATAGAAGTAACAATATGAGATTAGGTCTCTTATTAGAAAAAGGGACAAATCATAAAAGTAAATTATTTATTGGTTTGGTTTATCCAATTCCAAAGCTAACGAAACTAAACTTCTCCTTCTGAAGTGTTTGTGAAATTATGCATTTGCCTTTTATCAAGCATTTTATAGAACAGTAGTGATATTAATGAATATGAATATATTTATATAACCAACCAATTAATTATAACTAAGATGTTGGACCCTTTGTCTATATACTGTTACTTCTATTTCATTGCTTACATAAATGTACAGCCTTTTAACATGTCATATTAAATGCATTAAGAATATTAATCAAAGATAGTGGGATTGTTGCTTGCTCTGCAGCTGGGGTCCCACTCTCTCTGATCCTGGGGGCAGGGG
The DNA here is from genome assembly GCF_949786415.1 of Peromyscus eremicus. NCBI lineage: Eukaryota > Metazoa > Chordata > Mammalia > Rodentia > Cricetidae > Peromyscus > Peromyscus eremicus. Next base: position 11,575,212 of record NC_081425.1, read on the forward strand.
GTGAGTAGATGCAGAGCCAAACAACACAGGCTCTGGGAGGTTGTAAGCAATCTCATTTATTAAACAAAGGACTGAGGTATTTATGTGTGTACTTTTTGGCAGGCTCTGCTTTCAGCTGCCATGGTGTTACCTGATTGGCTCTGGGTCATACGTCAACAGTGGTCATCTTGAGGGTCCAGTTTCAGGGTCCTCTGGGTCAGGATACTACTGTGCATGTCAGAGATCTTTGTTAGCTTAAGGCATAGCCCAGTGTTTTAGGCCTCATCTGCCTCAGTGTGATATCTGATTTGATAGAAAAGAAAGAAAATTTTTATTACTTTATATCTTATAGTTTATCATACTTTCATTTCAGCTTTAATTTTATTTTATCAAAATTGAGCTTAATGAGAAGAATAGACCTAGATGGTAGAAATAATACATACTAGCTCACAAAACTTAAAATAGTCTACTGACTTTATTAGAACATTAATTTTATATTCACCTCTAAAACAACTTTGTTCTCTATTCATTTCTCTACATATGGTATAATTCTATTCCCCAAATGAGGAAAAGGAACTCTGAAGATGCCATTTATAGCACAACAAATTGTTTTCTTGCCCATTTTGCCAGTCTGAATTCTCCTCTGTAGTTTGGCACATTGCCATTGAAGGTTGTCATAACAGAAATTTAAATTCTGTCATCAAAGTTGCTTAATGAATCTACTGGAAACTGTCATCTAATTTTGGTTAAATTTTAAATAATTTTAATGTGACCGTGATATGCTAAGCTGTTGAAATAATCCCTGAGAGCCTCTTCTTTTCTGAAGGGAAATGGAGGAACAGCAGATCTGAGGGAGAGGGGAGGTGGTGGGAGGGTGGACAGAGGGAAGGCTGAGGTCAGAATTATTGTATGAAAGAAGAATAAATAAAAAGAAAAAATGAACAAAGAAATGTTTTAGCTATAATATTTGCAATTTTGAAATCAAGTAGTTCACATGTAGCTAGTTTATTGTATGACTCCTGTTACACAGAGCATGGATAAAGATCATTCTTTTGGCTCATTGTTATCATTTATTATTTTGAGTAAATGTCCCAGTATCTCCAGTCTGTTTCTAGAGTTCCTTCTTAAAGTTTTGTTCTAATTTTTATCATATGAATAAATTAATGTCTAAATTCATTTGTTCTTTCCAGCGTACTTATGGGAGTTCCTTATATGTGTCTGTCCTGTATCTACTATCCCTGAAGGGCTAAATGCTACATTTCTACTTTATATGCACTTTGTACTTTTATATGATCCACAAGGATCATATGTTCTATTTTTATATTGCTTATGCAAAGTTAAATAAATTAAGCAAACTTTCAGCATTATCCTTTAGCTGTACTATTTTTAGGTTAAAAAATTTTAAATTCTATAATGATTTGACAAACACAAATTGTCAGAATATTGTCAATATGTATATGTGAGTCAAAAGAAGAGTTAGAAATTAGTAATGAAATATTACTTTTATATAGCATCTGGATAATTTTCTTAAAAAAATTGATAAGTAGTGAAAAATCACATGAATTTCACATTTCATTTTTATTTAAGCAGTGTGAAGGGAGAGCCATGCTTGAAAAAAAATGGTTTCTTAAAAGAGACTGCAACTAGCTGTTCTCAGCAAAGAAATGGTGATTGTTCACTAAACTGTGAGCATAGTACAAGTTTTAGAAATACAATCCCTGCTGTACTACAGGAAGCCATTAATCATTGCAAAGCACAATTGTCCCTGTTTGGCTCATTCTACAAATAAAGCCCGAAGGAAATATGAACACCGAGCTATAGACCAGCATGAGACATTACACACAGTGCTAACACTGGGAACTGCAAAGACACCCCTGCTGAGCTGGGATAACTCCTGAGCCATCATGACCTCAGTGGTGCATTGTACATTGAATTCATAAGACATCATGTTATAAACGTACCATATAATTCAATAAATACAACAGAAGTTATTTTGCTAGTCAACAGATATATGATCATGGACAAAATGATCTTATTAATGTAGCTATTAAAATATGCAGTATTTTGATCCACATCTACCAACATAAATATATTAATTTTACCTGTAATGTACAGACAGACTTTAAACCATGTATGTTTATTTTACTTTAAATTTTTTTATACAGTGTCAGCACAAGAGAGAAATGGCTTTTGTGGAATTGTTCTTTCTTTTCTTTGATTTTATTTTGTTGGGAGCATGGTCTGGTTCTATAGCTAATGCTGTCCTAGAACTCAATATTTAGCCCTCACTAGCTTTGAAATTGTATCATACTCTTACCTTAGACTCCTGAGTGCTAAAATTATAGGCATGTAAAACCACACTCAACTAATAAATTGGTTATCAAACAGAAATTTGGGGCTGAGTTGCATGGAATACTCTCTTGTGTAGAATCCACAACAATAAGCGAGAAATCAACATTCTGTGCACTTACATTCTACACTGGAGGTAAAATTATAGTACTGATTTCTTAGGACAAGTCCAGTGGAAATGAGTAATGCATGACTTGTAAAGTTCTTATTGGTACAGATTGTCTCCTTGTCAAACAGTCATTGAACATTATTTCCCTTCCTTCATTTTGAAGTTAAATTATTTGTGTTAATATTTTGCTGAGGACCTCTTTTTACTCACAAGTAATAGTTTTTTTCTTATTTAGAGATAAATGAGTAAGCAATGCTCATCTTCTTGAAGTAATCTGCTACATTCACTGCCTGGAAATGACAAGGTAGCTTTAAATTTATTGAGAAAACGTGAAGTAATTAATGAAGGGTAGGTTGACCTATTTCCATTGTGAATCTAAAGCCAACTGCTGTGTATGAAAAGACAATTAGAAGTCAACCTCAGGATAAGACTAAGTAAGTAAATAAATAAGAGCTACTGTGCTTAGTAATAAATAACAGGAACTTAAAATGATGTTTTTATTTCATTTCAATATAGCAAGAGTAATTTTAACCAAGAAATGTCTGACTGGATATGACTTTAATCTCAGCTTTCACATTTGCCTCATGCTTACCTCACACTTTCATCTAGATCATAATGAACCTAAGCACACTTTTATATGAAATAAGGATAAACTTTAAACAAAATTATCAGGTTACTGAAGACGTCTTGGGTATTGAAAAAAGTTCACTCAACTTGTTTTGAATTATTTTTTTACCCAGTTCTAGACATTTCATGACATTGCATAACACAATGTGATTATAGATAAAGAAGTCACAATTGTCCAAGATTAACTGAGTCACATGAAAGCATTAAAATATACAATTGATTCTATAATTTAGTATTCTTCATAGACTTTAAATTTCATGTAGGTTTCATAAAGATGGTATTTAATAGACACTTCCTCTGGGATTTTTGCTTTGCTTTTATTGCTATGCATTTTCCAGGTCACTTATTGAAGTATAAATTGAGATTAAAAGCTTTATTTGTAAGAGATACTGTATTTCCAAAATGCTTTTAAACAAAAATATGTTGAAATATAATGTAAGGGATTCAATAAATATCTTATAGTCTTGATATTTTACACTACAGCATTTTGTCTTATCAAGCATTTTTATATAATACATATATATAATGTTAGCTTATGGAATTATACTCACTTGTTTATTAGGGTCACAATTTTATAACATTTATAAGATAAGTATTTTGATATAACATTTGTATTTTTTCCTGAATTTTCATTCATTTCCCAATAACTAAATAATTTGTAAAGAACATGGATTTTTATTTCAGTATACTGAAATGGATTTTCACTATAATTACTTTGATTTGATGGCTTGAGTAATAAATATTTGCCTTTTGAAAATATTCTTATTTGTGCTCTGAATATAGTATCTCACTCTTGGAAAATTGAGGTAGAGATCATGAAATTACATTTTGTAAATTTAAGATTTTGTGGGAGATCCCAGCTGGATCAACAACAGAGAGGGAGAACAAGGAAAAAGAGACCATGGTAAATGAAGACCACATGAGAATAGGAAGAAGCAAAGTGCTAGAGAGGCCCACAGAAATCCACAAAGATACCCCCACAACAGACTGCTGGCAATGGTCAAGAGACAGCCTGAACTGACCTACTCTGGTGATGGGATGGCCAAACACCCTAATTGTCATGCTAGAAACCCCATCCAATGACTGAGAGGGATCTGGGTGCGCAGATCCACAGCTAGGCCCCGGGTGGAACTCTGAAAGTCCAATTAGCGAGAAAGAGGAGGGTTTATATAAGCAAGAATTGTTGAGACCAAGGTTGGATAAAGCACAAACGAGTGGAAACACATGAATTATGAACCAATGGCTGAGGGGTCCCCAACTGGATCAGGCCCTCTGAATGGGTGGGACAGTTGATAGGCTTGATCTGTTTGGGAGGCATCCAGGCAGTGGGACCGGGTCCTGTGCTCATTGCATGAGTTGGCTGTTTGAAACCTGGGGCTTATGCAGTGTCTCTTGGCTCGGCCTGGGAGGAGGGGACTGGACCTGCCTGGACTGAGTCTACCAGTTTGATCTCAGTCCGCAGGGGAGGCTTTGCCCTGGAGGTGGGAATGGGGGGTGGGATGGGGGGAAGGTAAGGGGGGCAGGAGCGGGGAGAACAAGGGAATCTGTGGCTGATATGTAGAACTGAATTGTATTGCAAAATAAAATAAAAGAAAAGAAAAAAGAAAAAAAATGTAAAAAAAAATAAGATTTTGTGAGAACATAAGTACTTGACAAAAAAACGAAAAAGAGCAAGCTGTATTCCTGGGATTATGATAGAAAATGATGGATTAACAGGATTTGTATGTTCAAAACGTATAATCTTCTGATACAAATAAAAGGTATACAAAGGAACTGATTCTAAGAAGTTGTCTCACCTTCACCAAATTGAGAATACAGTTCAATTCAGTGGACCTGTTATAGATTTTGCATGTACATGAATGCACCTTTTTCATAATGCTTAACTTCAAAACAAAGACAGTAACAATATCATGCCTCTTATTTGCCCTCTTATTTGCATGACATAAATATATCTATAAAACCAAAACCATGTATACCCTGTCTTTCAAAAGGGCACATTAAATGTTTACACCCCTGCCACTCACCTTTGGATACTATTTATTTCTTTGCATTCCATCATATTATACTATCCCAGTATAATCACCATTCAAGTGGATAGAGTAAGATGAGCAGTGGGCACATAATGGGATATGTTCTTTTAATCTGTTCTTTTGTGGAGATTTTTTTTTTTTTGAGCTGAGGACTGAACCCATGGCCTTGTGCTTGCTAGGCAAGCGCTCTACTACTGAGCTAAATCCCTACCCCCTTATCTTTATTAGTAGAAACTTTGTATCTACCTATTGGTGCTATTAAAAGGAAGATTAGCATAATACCCATTCCACAGCCACCTTATCACTAATTTCCCAATTATGAGTCCTAACAATATAATTAATTCCACTTATCTAAATTGTTGTTTACTTTCACCACATAACCTTCCAAAAGATTATAGGCCACACCAATTTTCAAGCAAGATCCTGCCAATTATTCAGAAGTATTAAGTATTATCTCATATCATGAACCTCTCGATTTATTATGTATTTTCATCTCCTTTGCTACCTACATCTACGGTACCTTTTACTTCTGTAAAATACAATAAGCCTTTAATAGTATAAAGTTTTCCATGAATAAATAATTAAGTAAACTAACGCCTCCTTTTATTATCAATCTTAACTGCTTATTCTAAGAGATAGTATAATAATTAATGTTATTGTGTAGCACTTAACCATTTATATGTATCTTTTGCAAAAAGTATATTATGTATGCTGCTAAACAATACAGATATACATAAAGGTACTTGAATTACTATATTTCTTATATAAAATAATTGTTATACTTCATATTTTGTTATGTTATAAAAATATTAATGTAAGAAAGAAAATATGTCTGAACTAAATTTTTACATAATTAACTGTACTCCCTGTTTTTTTTTAAACTATTTTATTTGTCCTAAAATGATGAAATCTGTGAACATCTACATGCCCTATTTATGGAAGACATAATGATTCCATATTAATTAAGCATCCATGCAATGAAGTGTTACTTTTCTCCCATTGTGGTGATATATTGTACCCTAATAAAATTTGCCTGAAGATCAGAGAACAGAACAAGCCACTAGATTAAACATAGAGGTCAGGCAGTGGAGGCACACACTTTTAATCCTAGTACTGGGAAGCACATGCCTTTAATCCCAGGAGGTGAAGGCTGGATGGAGAAAGCTATACAAGACCTGAGGAAACAGGAACTAAAGGCATTTTGGCACAAACACCCCTTGGGCTAGAGGCTTTTCAGGCTGAGGAGTTGGTGATGTAAGAGGGGGTGGCTATGGCTTGTTCCATTGTCTCTCTGATCTTTCAGCATTTACCTCAATATCCAGCCCTTGTTTTTTTTTTTTTTTTTAATAAAAGACCTTTAGAAATTTGAGCAACACCCCAACACACACACACACACACACACACACACACACACACAAAGAGAAATGAAGGTATTTAGAGACAAAATGTTTCCCAATAACACCAGAGTAAACTTTGTACCTTTTAATCCACCCTAAATCCCACTCCACATCCTGTTTTCTGAAATGCTGTCAGGGAGAAGGAGTTTGTAGAAGGGCATCAGAATCTACCTCATTCTTCTTCTATCTCTTCAACAGGAGGGCAGAGCGGCATGGGTGCCTGCTTTTAGCACCCAGCTCTGTCACCACTGAATTCTTTTCTACATAGAGCCTTGTCTTCACTTTTGATATTCAATAAAGTTAATTACACGTTGATGCTCAATATTTTTTCTGTCCCTAAAGAATGATTTTCCAGCCGGGCGGTGGTGGCACACGCCTTTAATCCAGCACTCGGGAGGCAGAGCCAGACGGATCTCTGTGAGTTCGAGGCCAGCCTGGTCTACCAAGTGAGTTCCAGGAGAGGCGCAAAGCTACACAGAGAAACCTTGTCTCGAAAAACCAAAAAAAAAAAAAAAAAAAAAAAAAAAAAAGAATGATTTTCCGTTTCTGCCCCCATAGTTCATCTACCAGTGACCCTTGGACTCCACATCTTGCCTGCCACGGTGTGCTCAGATTCCATCACTTCTGTTCTGTCATATGATTAATAAACTGAATCTGCCCTGCATTTGTGTCCATGCTTCTGGAGCTTTCTCTGACAAATAATATCTCAAATGCTTTTGATGAATAAATTATAGATAGAAAATGTGAACCATAAGCTTGTAGAAGAAAATACCATGATAAACTTAGAAACAGATAAAAATAAAAATGAGTTTTGAAGTGCTCAAATGTGTTTCAGAAGTATTTTAAAAAGTTATTTTTTTAAGTTTTTAGGCATAATATTGTTATAGACATAATGCTTGAATATCTTAGTGCATTATTATAATTTAAATTTTCAGCAAACTGGTTACATAAAAAATCAATACTAAAATTAATAACTCGTCCATGTACCAGTAATAAACACCCTGTAATAAAGATCATACAAACACATTTACAATAGCCTCAATAATTAGCTCCAAATAAAACTAACCAAGTTAAGTTAAAGATGTCCATGAGGAAAACTCTAAGTCTCTGAAGAGATGGAGGATGACACTATGAAATGGAAAGGCAACCTATGATCATGAAAGATGAACATGCTATTTGTATTAGGGTTTTCTAGAGGATCAGAACTGGTAAAATGAATCTATATACAGTCTTGAGGAAATAGGTTCTAATGTCAGTGAAGGAAGAGACTTGCCAATGAAAGCAAGTTAGTAAAAAGAGAGCAAGCTTCCTTTTTCAATGTCCTTTACAGAGGCTGTCAGAAAAATGAGTGGCTAGATTAAAAGTGGATCTTCCTACCTCAATGAAAGAAAAACATCCCTCATTGGTGCACTCAGCCATTTGAGTTTTAGTCCTTTCTGGACCCAATCAAGTTACCAACCAAGAATAACCAGCAGCAACCCAAGAGCAATTTGTAGATTGTAGTTGAAAGTTTTTCTGTGTCTTGCAGCAGCTTGGATCCAAGAAAACACACAGAGGTTTATATTACTTACAAACTGTACGGCCTAACCTGTCAGGATTCTTTCTAGCTAGCTCTTACAACTTAGGTCATTTCTACTAATCTATGTATTTCCACATGGCTTCATGGCTTACTGGTACTTTTGCATCTTGCTTCTCCTTGCTGTGGTTCATCGTGTCTGCCCCACTCTCCTTTCTTCTCTCTCTCCAGTTCAAATGTACCACCTAACCTTATTCTGCTTCACTATTGGCCAAAGAGCTTTATTTATAGCAATCAGAGCAACCAACACATATTCACAGCCTACGGAAAGACATTCCACAGCAATAGATTCAGTTGAATCCCAACAAAATCCCCTTGACTTTCTCAACAGAAATAGAAAATAGAAAACATTCTAATAATTCTTATGGAACCACAAGAGATTCCAGATAGCTAAAGCAATCCTAATCAAAAAGAACAAGACTGGATGGTATACTATGCCAAATTTCAAGATATATTACAGAGGCATTGCAGTAAAAACAACTTCATACCAGCATAAAAACAAACAAACAAACAAACAAACAAACAATAACAACAGACACATAGATCAATGGAACAAAATAGAATAGTCAAACGTTATCACAAGTAGTTAAAACTATCTACTAGTTTTAAAATGTGCCAAAACATACATACTAGATAAAATAAAGGATCTTAAAACTAAAAAGTGCACGGCAAAGGAAAGAATCCACCAATTGAAGAAATGCACAGAGTTGGAGATAACATTTACCAACTATATATCTGGTAGAGGAGAAATATCCAGAATATATAAAGATCTAAAAAAAAATCTTGACAAAATGATCTAATTTTAAAAAATTGCCATACAGAGATGAACACAGCCTCTTCCTTCCTTTGCTCTTTTTCCAGCTTTGGCAATCTGAGGTTGCTAACATGATCTCAAAGTAGTCTTACTTTCTATTTATCTAACTTTCAAAGGTACTGAACACCTTTAAAGATATTTTTGGCCTTTTTAAAATTCTTAAATATGTTAACTTGATTTTAAAAGGGAAACCTAAATTTTGACCAAATATGTACTTCTTTATTTAAATCCAATGGAGCAATTTATATAAGCAATAGCACAAGGACTCTTTATATGAACAGAATGTTAATTAAAATGTAAAGCATGTGTTTATGGATACAATGCAATGTAATGAATTCTCAAACAGAGGACAAGACATATGTTCCTGCATGCCAAACAACTACACAAATTTTCAAAAAGCAATCCTTTCATACTGAAAATCACAGGTTCATCATAGAAACAAAATTGTCAGTAAGTCATTAGATGGCCCAAGGATCAACTAGATTCTGTTCCCAGAATATATTTTAATCATCGGGGACATTGAGTCACAACTAGAGAAACTTCTCCAAAATTATAAAACAACATAGAGTAATTAATTAACTTGTTATTAATAGTAATTAACTACATGAGATTATACCATTGAATGAATATTCTTAAACTGTTCTTTGGCCTAATAAGTTAATAATCTTTAATTGTATTGAAATATTGAAAATAAATCACAAACAAGTAGAATTGTAATTGCAACTAATGAATTTAACATATTTCTTTCTATATATAATTATTATAGATGTGCTAATTGATCTTTATTTGAAGTAAACATCACAATACATATTAACTACTTGTGACGGCACACTACTTTAAATTCAGCAATAGAAAAGCAGGGACAAGAGAATCTCTGTGAGTTCAAGGCCAGTCAAGTCTACAGAAAGAGTTCTGGGTTACCCACCACTGCACAGTGAGAATTTATATCAAAATTTTTTTTTTGCTAATTTCCTCATTGTATCACTCTAATGAAAACTGACAGCCTTACTTGTGTTTGGCTTTCTAGTCCATTTTACAATTTCTTTTATAAAATAGCTTGTTTACTTATCAAGAAATTTACTTGTATTTTGATTTTAATATCTATAGATTTTATATCTTATTTTCATGATTATATTGATATTTACTTGCTGTGCTTAATGTTTCTTTTTCTATTGCCAATATGTTAAGAAAGATTTATGAATATATTAGTGCTGTATGTCTTCTCTAGGTTATCAAACAATTTGTCATATATGTCTTTATTAGTTACGTGTATAATTAACTCTCAAGCATTTGCCGAACAATCATTTGCTTGTTTTCTTATCAATGTAATTATGTTTCTCAGGAAATTAATTAGAAAATAAGGAACACATGAATTGAATATAAATGTTGACATTTTAAAGTCTAAGCATTTGAAATATTTATCTTAGAAATCTGCTAATGATATATGAGTATTTCTAATAACATGCTTATTATACACAACATAATATTTAAAGACTCCTTCACGTTCATGATTTATTTACAAGATCTTAAGGAGTTTGATGACTTTGCTTAATAAAGTAGATAAACTTAAATTCCTTCCAAATAAATCTTAAACCTAAAAACTATTTACATATATAATCTAATCATAAAAGCTCTGAAATCCCCAATACTAATTATGCCCAAGAAAGTATAACTTTAAAGGTAATGTATTTATACAGAACTCTATTTTACTACAGCTTAACTTACAATTCTACAATGTTTGGTTTGTACCAGTAGCACCTAGAGGTGACATTTATTTCATTATTTCCACTCAAGCAAATTGCATTCATTGCATTCAAAATACTATCATTTCTTCTTATCTGTTTTGTTTGTTTTGCTTTATTGTTTTTTATGGATGACAAAGAAAAACTCTAACAGATTTTGAAAATTGTTGCATTGTGTATATTTTTCATGGTAATCAAATTAATATTAGCTGTTCTGCACACAAGTATCTGTAACAGTATCCAACAATTGTTTCACTCAGTACCAGGAAAATTCCACTAATATCATATACTATACTAAGCTAGCCTGCTTCAGTGTCACAGATTTATTGATTTAATTTTCAATTGGTTAAAATTTATTCTGTTTATTTTACAGATTTATTTTGTTATTAATTGTGTGTGTGTGTGTGTGTGTGTGTGTGTGTGTGTGTGTGTGTATACCTGTATGTACAGGGCTGAACTGCATACTTCACCCTGAATAAAGTTAGAAAGTCTTTGGATCCCTTGAGAAAAAGTTAGAGGCAGCTGTGAGCCTCTTGTATGGTTGTTGTTATCTGAATCCAGGTCTCATGAAAGAGCTGCAAGTACTTTTAACCACTCTAAACCCCTACAGTATTTGCTGTATTCTCTAGAGTATTTATGTAGATTTCTGCACGGTGTGGATTATTCATAATAAATAAGTATTAAAATCATTATAAGACATAGCAAAGTACAAGCCTTGTCCTGTGTGATTTTCTTTGAAGGGCAAGCAATCTAGAGAGTAGTGTTTGGGGAATTATAGAATCCGAACCCCCAGCCTTTATCCTGTCTGTTACATGGAACACTGTCACATAATGGGCCATGCCACAGAATCTAGTTTGTTGAAAGCTCAGTCCACCAGTGTCTTGGGGGAAGCTCTTGTTACCATTCTGTTTAACTCTCTCTTTTAGGTGAGTTCTGTGTCCCTAGGCATCTTGACTCTCGCTACTTCATCTGCCTAAACTTGTAAATTTTGTTGCTAGATGTTTTGTTTTATTTTTATTTCATTAACGTAACTATTTTCTATTATTTTCTATTATACAAAACATGTTTCAATGTAATACTTTATATGAACTAGAAAGTAATATGTTAGATGAAAGTGTTGATAACTGTAGTGGTTTGAGTGAGAATAGCCACTATGTTTAGATACTTGGTCTTCAGTTAGTGGAACTATTTGGGAAGCATTAGTAGGTGTGGCCTTGTTGAAGGAGGTATATCACTAGGGATAGGGTTTGACATTTCAAACACTGGTGCAATTTCCAGTAAGCTCCCAGCCTTAGCTCCAGCACCATGACTCCCTGCCTGCTGACATGCTCACAACCATAGTGGTCATGGACACTAACACTCTAAACTTGTAAGCCTCAAATAAAGATTTCCATCTATAAGTTGCCTTTGTCTTAGATTATGATCACAGCAATAGTAAAATAACTAAAACAATAGTGAAATTATAACAATGTTTCTGCAACATAAATGACTTTAAAATGATATTCTCTTATCATTTAGTATTATTTAACTACTAGTAGAGAAAAATACTACTCCTCTACTGAATAATCATTATGTCAAAATCAGTGAAAGGTATAAAAACATTCAATGAGTAAATAGAATTTAATTTTAAATTTTAATTATGTAGGATTAATAATTTTGTATATAACTCTGGAATTAAGGATGTAATTATGCAAGTAAATGTATTATGTAAAGACATAAACCTTAATAAATACTAATCAATAAGTCTGTTTCACTGTTAGTTGTGATAAGCATATGACTGCATATTAAATGCAATAACTATTAATTATAACATGTTATATACTTTAAATATTAGTAGAGCTATTACTTAGTTCTATGAGAAATGATCAGTGCAAAAGACATGCACAATAACATGGTAAATTGGTGATTTATGTAAATTAAAATTTATATTATTCTATTTAAGGTATAGTAACCTTAAATGAAAGCTCTGTTTTTCTTATATATAATATTGTTAAACCTACAAATCACTGCTGTGGGATGCCATTCTGTATGCTGTGAATATGTGTTGCTCTGAATGGTTGATAAACAAAATGTTGATTGGCCAGTAGCCAGGCAGGAAGTATAAGCTGGCAAGCAGACAAGGAGAATGCTGGGAAGAGGAAGGCTAAGTCAGAAGTCACCAGCCAGACACAGAGGAAGCAAGATGACAAGGCAGTACTGAGAAAAGGTACCAAGCCATGTGGCTAAATACAAATAAGAACTATGGGCTAATTTAAGTGTAAGAGCTAGTCAGTAATAAGCCTGAGTTTATGGCCAAGAAGTTATAATTAATATAAGCCTCTGTCTGTTTACTTGGGGGATGTAAGTGGGAAAAATTTGTCCCATCTGCAGGCCAGGTGGGACACAGGAAATCTTCCAGCTATAATTGGTGCCCAACATGGAGTGTTGGTCCACATAAAACTAAGAAAGATTAAAGATTCTGAACGCACAGAAAGAAAGCCACACTAGGCTTCCTAGCCTCACATTCTCATGCCAGCAGCAGCACAAACTCATCTCCTGACAGCTGCTTGCAAGGTGGAGTTGGCCTGCTGTGGGATGTTCTGTATGGCAAATGTGTTGCTATTTAGTCAATAAATAAAACACTGATTGGCCATTGGCTAGGCAGGAAGTGTAGGCGGGACAAGGAGGAGAATAAAGCTGGGAAATGGAAGGCTGAGTCAGAGAGACACTGCCAGCCGCCATGATGAGAAACAGCATGTAAAGATGCCGGTAAGCCACAAGCCATGTGGCAAGGTACAGATTTATAGAAATGGATTAATTTAAGCTGTAAGAACAGTTAGCAAGAAGCCTGCCACGGCCATACAGTTTGTAACCAACATAAGTCTCTGTGTTTACTTGGTCTGGTCTGAGCGGCTGTGGGACTGGCAGGTGAGAGAGATTTGCCCTGACTGTGGGCCAGGCAGGAAAACTTAAGCTACACTGGCCACCAGCTGCCATGAGCTAAGCTGCATGGTGGATTTCCCACTGCAGTACACAGTTGCGTCTGCAAACCCGGTATGCCAGATTTAACTTTTGCTAGTATAAATAAATACATAAATAAATGAATAAATAAATACAAAGTTTTGGGCGGCTACATGCTGCTGAATGGAAGCATAGACCCACTGTATCCCATAGTCCGCAATGAGCATGGTTCCCTAGAGCTGGCTGCAAACCTAGTTGTGCCATGTTGGGAAGCTGAAGTGGGCAGATTTCATCAGGACTGGCTTCTCTCCTAGCCACTCTGCAGTTTAAAGCAATAGTTTCCCAGTAAGAAAGATTCAGATGGGATAAACCCTAAACAGTTTACAGTGTGTGTAAAAATGTATGTGCCTTGGAAGAAAGAAGAATAGGAGGATAGACAGTTATATAAAGAAATAGAAAGTTACAGAAAATAAAGTCTTTAAAGAGATAGTAAAAGTGTATAAAAATAAGCCACATAGAGATAGAAATCACACACAGAGTCTGGATTATATTGTCTTTGAGATTTTTTAACTTCAGAAAGACATTTAATTATAAAGGCTGCTCAGTTAAACCAATATGTATATTTTAAAGTTATTGTGACTTCTAAATTTGGATCTAAGGATATGCTACTTTGGAAAGGAGGCTCTGCTTTTGTTTCCACAGGAAGCAAGAGGCTATGAATTTGTTCCAGGTTAAGATAGATCAGATTAAAAAAAAAAAGATGGATCATATTTGATCAAGACAGACCTCCTGAACCTTAACACATGGTACCATCAACAAAGGTTATAGCCGGTCTTCCCAGGACTTGATCATTATAGCTGAAGTTTTTCTGGTCCTGCCCAGCTCCCATGGCCCTGCACTCCCAAGTAAACACAAAGAGGCTTATATTAATTAAAACTACATGGCCATGGCACAAGACTTTTGCTAACTATCTCTTATATCTTAAATTATCCCATAACTATTAATCTATGTATCGCCACATATTCCTTGGCTTACCTGTGTCCCATTACATGTAGCTCCTTTAGCTGTGGGCTGGCGTCTCCCCCTGCCTTCTTCTTGTCTCTTTCTTTGAATTTCCTGCCTGCTTCTAAGCTGCCTTGCCATAGGCCAAAACTTTATTATCAACCAATCAGAGCAACACATATTCACAGTCTACAGAAAGACATTCCCCCATCAGATCATTATCTCAAATTTTCTCAGGATACCCATAAGACTACTAGCACCCTCTATCAGCAGGAATTAGCCTAGAACACTATGCCCACATCCCCCCGCCAATGGATTATGGATGTTTGTCTTGTTTAGATAGTTGGTTACAAACAGTTATTGGTCATAGTCAATCTCTAAAATAAAAAATGGGGATAAGATATACATATGATAGGATGAAAGGGTAGATTATTTAATCTACTTTTAAAGAGCAACTTGTTTTAAATTGCTATAGATTTTAGTTGATTGATACAAATTTAAAGTTAATTTTGTTACACTGTATGTATATTTCTACTTTTATTTAAGATATTATGATTGTGTAGCTCAATTGAAATTGTAATGGATAATTAAGAAATACAGATTAATAATTAGTCTTCTATGATAGTCAAACTAATAGTCATGTTAGTTCAGTTTTCTAGATATACATAGATATATTTAAATTAGGTAGGTAATCTTCAAACACTTTAAAGTCCTACAGAATATGACATTTAAAATATTTTAAGAACTTTGACTTTCTGGACAGTGAGATACGTCTGCTCCTGGCAACACCAATCTATTTCAGAGAAGATAATGGGCATTAAAGAAACTCATAGTGGAGTTTGCTTTCTTTGTGGCAAAAGTTAGCCATTTGGGCAAAAAAGTACCCTTTTGTCAACTGCTTGACAGTATATTGTATAAAATGGACATGTAGGACCCATAGAAAAGTGACCATTGAACTTTGCAAGATGAGATGGATCTTCAGGTTCCTGCTTCACAGAAGACACTGTCAAATATTCTACAGGACACAAGGAGAAGTGACTAAAATCTCTAGGTTTATTGGCTGAAGATGGATATAGACGAATTTCTAAATAGTCTTATTAAATAAGAAACACAGAGACAAATACAGGGGTGAAAGTCATAGAAATCAGAGTGACAGCCACCAACTAACCTTAGTTCACCACGTAGCCGTAGCTTCCCCGGAGAGAACCAGCCTCTTCCTGTCTAACTTATGCCCTTATTGCCTTGCTGTTCTGCCTTCTCATTGGCTCTTAACCCAAGCACCTCACTTCCTTGTCACTGCCTGTCTATACAAACCTCCAGGTCTCTTTGATTGGTACTGGGATTAAAGGTGTGTGTCACCACACTTGGCTGTGTCCTTGAACACACAGAGACTCTGCCTGCCATGTGATGGGATTAAGGACATGTGCTACCACCACCTGACTTCTGTTTATGGCTTGCTATGACCTCTGATCTCTAGTAAAACTTTATTTATTAACATACAAATGAAATGTCACCACATTTCAGCACAAATAAAATATCACCACAGATGGATGCTCTAACATTACAGAGGAATTTTGGATGACTGTTCAGGAAAGCAGCTGTCTCTGTCATTCTAGAATTTTGGAAGATGCTTACAATGTATTTCCTGTTTTCTTAGGTAATATTATATCCTTCTGAGGTCTTTGATGTAGTTTAAGACTAAATGGTCATAATTATAGTTTTCCTTGGTCATGATAAAAGATAAATTAGATATGAAACTTTAGAGTCACAAATGTAGGATAGGTAGAATATTTTCTCTAATTTTGCCAAATACAAATAGATTAGATATTATAACTGTAATTCTTACTTGATAACTGTTTTGTTATATGTAATTTTACTATGTTAAAATTAAATTTTTCCTGTTTGATTAGATATAAAAAGGGAAGTGCTGTGGAATGTCATTCTGTATGCTGTGAATATGTGTTGCTCTGAATGGTTGATAAACAAAATGTTGATTGGCCAGTAGTCAAGCAGGAAGTATAAGCAGGCAAGCAGACAAGGTGAATTCTGGGAAGAGGAAGGCTGAGTCAGGAATCACCAGACAGACACAGAGGAAACAAGATGACAAGGCAGAACTGAGAAAAGATACCAAGCCATGTGGCTAAACATAAATAAGAATTATTGGTTAATTTAAGTGTAAGAGCTAGTCAGTAATAAGCCTGAGTTAATGACCAAGAAGTTATAATTAATATAAGCCTCTGTGTGTTTACTTGGGGGATGTGGGTAGGACAGATTTGTCCCATCTGCAGTCAAGGTGGGACAAAGGAAATCTTCCAGCTACAAATCACAAATGTAAAAATAAACTGTCCTTATGGCTTTCTCTACCAAAAATATAAAACTGTCCAGAAAACCTTGATATATCTAAATATAATGAAATGAAGAGAAGACTTTGGAAAGTCCTGTGGAGGTTATACCACATTTGGCAGTCACTGCACTGAGTGCTGTTTTAAAGAGTACAGCATTACTGTGTGGTCCTTTCATCCCAGAACAATTAATGCAAAGTTCCAAAGTGCCTCACTGCCATTCAACTTGGGCTCTGGGCAAAAAAATAAGAACTGCACTTCCATTCATGAGGGTTTTAAAAATAGTTTTCTGTATTATATGTCAACTAAAAACAACATTTTCATGGAATAAATAAATATCAGTGTTCCTAGATAATAGTTATTGAAAATCTGAAATAAAATTTCACAATTAATTCTGGTCAATGACAACACAATTACCACCTGCTCAAACAAATGTCACACATGCAGTAGTTTGGACCAATCATTAAAAAAATAAATAAACCTCATTGACTTTACCATTAAACAAACAAACAAAAAAACCGCATGTAACACATTGCATCTGAGATGAAGCAATATGGTTCTTAGGCAGATTATTTCATTGTTTAGGTAATTCAAAATTAATTGTTCTGTCAGCTGTGATTGTGTATATTTTAAATCCACTGTAAGTTTAGTGTTATCATGAAGCTACAAATCCATTATATTTTGTGTAAACACCTACTTATGGGAAAGGATATCTCCCACAGTGCATATATGGAGGTTGTATTGATCAGTGTTCTATGGCTGTGAAGAGACACATGACCTCTGCAACTCTTATAAAGGAAAAAATGATGTTGGGTCTGGCTTAAAGTTCAAGGATTTAGTCCTGTTCAAACCCAGGGATGTCAACAAAAACATGAGAGTATTTGTTTTGTTCCTCTACCTCCTGACCCCTAAAGATTAAACTCAGGCCCTTAGGCTTCATGAAGCACCTTTACTCTCTGTGTTAATGTGAAAGCTTACCTTTTATATATATATATAAAGTGTTATCACAAAAATCAAACTCATGTTTGATACATGTTTTATACAATTTGTATTTATGAATTTAGGCACACACACACACACACACACACACACACCAATTCAAGAAAATAATGTCTCAAATTTAAAAGACAGTGTCTAAGGAGAAGGGTATATTGAAGCTTAGGAGGGAGGAAAGGGAGGGTAAAATGATGTGCTTATGTTACAATCTTATAAAATACAATCATGACTCGTCCCTCTTACTCTACTTGGAATAAGGAAGACACAAAACTGCAGGTTTTACAAACCTGTCAGGAAACTGAAGAAAGAAAACAATAAAACCAAAATGAACTGGATTACAGTGAAATAAAAAATCATATGAAGGAAATTGTCATATTGGCTTTCTCAGGTGGAGTCTAGGATAATGAGGTGTATCTTATAGTCAGAAAGAAAAAGTCGGCTGCATCAATAAATATCCTTGTGGACATTAATAATCTATGGAACAAACAGTTCTTGAAGGTAAATTGAAGAATGTCCAGTGTCTACCCAATAATTGTCTTCTTCAGACAATTGTCACAGGTGAGTAGTCCAAAGGGTTTTATCAGAAGATATGAGCTAAGAAACTCAGGATAAAAATTCCAAATGATGAGAACTAAAGCTCCATTGTGTTCACCAACTGGAGAGCAGAGCATGGATAGCATGGACATCCTACTTTCCATCATTAGCCTACAAGAGAGAATGTCATTCATACCATTGTTTTATCAAATATTGTAATATAATTATATGCTACTAAAATTTCACTATCAGCTATAAAACGCACAAGATAATCCATGTTAAAAGGCAGTGCTGACTTTGGCACACATTTGGGAAGTTCCAATCTGTATGCTTAAACTCACTGCTTTTGAGTCTCTGCAGGAAGGCTGGGTATAAAAAAAAGATAGGATGTGTTGCAGAATATTATTTTAAGGTGTGTTATTTTTGTTTATGTTGCCTTTGTTTAACTCTGTGAAGCTGTTTTACTTTGCCTGTCTAAAACACTCGATGGTCTAATGAGGAGCTGAACAGCCAATACAAAGGCAGGAGAAAGGATAGACAGGTTTTGCAGGCAGAAAGAATTAAAAGAAGGGGCAAGAGAACAAAGAGAGGAGGATGCCAGGGACTAGCCACCCAGCTACACATAAAGCCACTGAGTAAGAAGCAAAAAAAAAAAAAGTATATAAAAGCCCAGAGACAAAAGGTAGAGGGGTTGATTTAAGAAAATCTGGCTAAAAAAAAGCCAAGCGAAGGCCGGGTATTTATAATTAAAATAAGCTCCATGTGTGATTTATTTGGGATATGGCTGGTGGGCCCCCCAAAAGAGTAAAAGTAAACCAACAACAAGAATGAATCCCATATCCATGTTCAAGGCCATGCCCTCATTGGCTTAAGACAACTAATAAGCAATGGTCACCTTATCCAGTTTCTAACAGATAATAATAGTGCCACTCTGGGCATCAAATAATTCTTGCCTGAAATTTGGGACATTCTATATCCAAGCTATGGCAATTCCATCCATCTGTAGCTTAACTGAATTCATCGAGTCAGTACTAGAAACAAGACAAATTTGCCAATGTACTTAATACTTGTCATTATTAATGAATACAATTTTTAGGATGTATTAGCTTAAATATCAATATTTAATGTGTGATATCTTTATTAATTTGCCTTGTTGACTTGGAGTCCATTGCAAAGGTAACGCTTTAATATGAGTACCTGTTCACACGGATTGTTACAGACAACCAATGTCATCATGCTTCTGCTATGTTTTAAATCATTGCAAATCATAATGTGAAAAATTATGCATAACATTTGGAGACAACCCTAAATAAGTTAAACTATGATGAGCTTAAGGACTGTTTTCTACCAGTATGAATTGAATAGAAGAACAGGGATGTCCTGATCCCTTTAAATGGTAAATGAAAATACAGAACAGAACAGATTTCCTTGTTACAGCAGACCAAAATGGCAACAGTTATATTAGCAGATAAAGTAGCATCAGAACTGACAAATGTTTTAAGTCAATTAGAAATAATGGAAAAAGTCAATGCAAACTCTATCATCCACCACTACTCACAAACACACACACACACACACACACACACACACACACACACACACACGGACAAAGACACACATACTACATGCAAGGAACATTCATCTGAAAAATTCTTTTTTGCTTTGTTTTTTTCAAGATAGGGCTTCTGCTTTGTTGCCTGTCCTGGACCTCACTCTGTAGATAGGCTGGCCTCGAACTCACAGAGATTCACCTGGCTCTGCCTCCCTAGTGATGAAGATTGACTGAAGAAAAACATTTTACTTCATATCAATAAAATATGAGTGATATAAGAAACGATCTGTAGAATATTTAACAGCAGACCTGTGAGTATTTATGATTCCAAAAGTAGGCAATAGCTGAACTACAAGACAATGACTGAAAAGTGATTAGTCCTCCTGTTGTTGCGTCAAAGTCTCTGTTATTCTGTTTTAGCTTTCTGTCATTGTGACAAAATTCCCATGATTACCAACTCTACAAAGTTTAAAGGTGGATAGTGGCTCCCATTTCAGCAGTTTCCTCCCTGATCCTCAGGCCGATTGCTTTATCCTCGATGATTCAGGAGCTCATGAAGGAGGAAAGCTTCCCATCTCCTGGCAGCCAGAGTTTGAACAGATAACCCAGTGGAATGACTTGTCATTATGTCTTTTATGTATCTCTAAGCAATTCCTACCCACTAATGTCCCTACTATCTTGCAAAAGTGCCACAGTTGCCTTTGTGGAAATATAGGATCCAGAACATAACAATCAGGTAAACAGATTATTATATTACATATTCAAATTAACTATCACCCGCATTATATTGAAGCGATTTTTACAATTATTTACTCTAATTATATTCAAAGTTTACTAAACTGCTTCAATGTGTAAATTTACAGTAGCTTTAAGTCAAATAAGGCATATTAAGAACTTAGTAATTATGTCCTTCTTATGCATTTTTAAAAGTAATCTTTTGAAATCTACTTGAAACTTTTAAAATTAGTTTTATTTTTATCGATTATTTACTTCATTTTTTGAAATTATAATATAATTACATCATTTCCCCTTCCCTTCCCTCCTTCCCAACCCTCCCATATTCTCCCCTCCCCTCAATCTCTTTCAAATTTATGGCCTTTTTTTAACTTTAATTTTTTTACATGTGTGTGTATATATATATATATATATATATATATATATATATATATCTATATATATATATATATATATATATATATATCTTGTGGGGGGGAGGGTGTAGGTATGGGTGTTCAGTCTGTTCAGTCAATATAATGTTACTCACATGTATGTTTTCAGGGCTGACCATTTGGTATTGAATAAACAATTGGTAAGCTCTTCCCTGGCTAAGACAGTTTCTCCCAGCGTCAGCAATCTTAGCTGCCTTCAGTACTTTGTGTGGGATCTAGCCCTCAGTAGTCTTTCTTCTCTTCACATTAGCATTTCTATTGTTGCTGTCCTTGTTCACCTTATGTAGAGGCTGTCCTGTTGGTGAGACTTTATGGATGTAGATTCTGAAGTTACTGTTCTAACTAATGAATGATTGTTTCAATTTTACTCCAAACTTTCTTAAACATGGTTTTGAGTTATTATTTCTGTTTTTCTATGTTTCTAATTCTAGAATGTTTTAATGAGGATCAATATCATTCTCCAAAAAAAGAGACAAACAAATAAAAAAACTGATTCAGCATGCTCTTCCTGGTTCACAATAGTGTGGTGAGCAGATGAAATCCTGAATGTGTTTTTGACCTGAGCATAGTACATCAAGGACCCCAATGTCTCAGGCACATTAGAATGGTAAAGCCTTCTGCAGGTCATTCTCATGGAAGTGGAAAAGCCTTCTACTGATCAAAGATTAATGTACAGAAAAAGCATCACCTGCCTGCAGTCTACTCCTCTCAGGTACACACAACATGAAGCTCCTGCCCTGCAGAGAAGCCCCCCGAGACCAGCTAACCCTTCCTCCCTGTGCTGCACATAATCACCAAGCTAAGATTCAGGGTGGCACAGTAGGTGCCTCCAAAAGAGTGAGTATCACCACTCTAACCATGTGATTGGGTGGACTTACGAAATAGATGGTATAAAATAAATCAATTAAGGAGTGGTATTGTATCTCAGTAGATGAGTGTTAGCCTAGATTTTGCGGGTCTGACATTTGATCTTTGGTATTAGAAATGTTAAAAATAATTGAATCTTAGTTCCTAGTGTTTTAATCTCTTGCATGAGCTGTGCTGCCCTCTTTATTTTACAATTGCATTATATTGAAAGAAAAATATCCTAATTTCGATAATAGAATGCTTATTTATTTCTTAAAGCTCTATATCATTAATTAAAATTTTAAAATCATTTTAAAGTAAATTACAATTTAAAGACCACTTTTCTATTCATTTGAACTAATTTTCAAAAGTATAGAACAGTGTCATTAAGTAGATTTTATACTATTGTATTTAAGCTACTTAATAAATGCATGTCATCAAAGGGAATAATTCTTTATTCAATATAGGCACAGTGTTGTTTACTTATAAACTTAAAAAGAAATAAACTTTTCAAAGTATTTCACTAGAGTATATGTAACTTAACCTTAACTTTGCTAGGTACTGTAGATTACTTTTCTCTAAAGGTAACTGTGACATTGGAGATGAAGGTTGTGAGAGAATTCTGGATTCTGTTATACTGTCATCAATGATTCCATCCATGAGACAGAGCATGCTCAGCACCAAAAGTGTTCTCCAAGTCCTCTTGAATCTTGTAATATTCCTGTCAATATTCTATACAATTCACTTCCACTTGTAATCAGACACAGTGATATGTAAAACCTTAATGCTGTCACAGGAAGCTTGGGCAGAAATAAATAATATAAAACTGTATGTGTTTAAATGTCACCGGAAATGTATTCTCAAAGTAGATTCTTTAGGCAGAAATATGTATGATTTATGATTAAGTCAGAATGGTCTGCCATACCAATGCAAGAAC
Organism: Peromyscus eremicus; assembly: GCF_949786415.1. NCBI lineage: Eukaryota > Metazoa > Chordata > Mammalia > Rodentia > Cricetidae > Peromyscus > Peromyscus eremicus. The sequence continues at coordinate 11,598,153 of NC_081425.1, forward strand.
TGATTCAGAAGAGAAAAAGTGAAATCATTGTAGAAACAGAATAATAAAACATCAGAACATTGCCAAGAAAGTAACTTTTTAACATGTATTAAGAAACTAAGAGTATTAAAGAGAATTTGAACATTTCAATAAATAGGGGACTGTGGCAGAATTCTACCATTTATACATACAGCTTGCATGTGCATGCAGGGAAATTGTGTGTGCACATACGTGTGATACACCAAGGATAAGCAAGACTGTGAGGAATAAGACTTAATTTCAAGGTACTCTGAGAAGAATATCATGTTGACTAGATATGGAACATTTTAGTGTATATGTACTTTAATAACTATAATTGAAAAATATTACAGACTGTTTTCATTACTGAAATTAAAGGTGGAGGGAATGAAAACAGTGGGAAAGTTTTATACATTCATCTTTAGAGAATACATTGCAAATGAGACTAAAAAGGTCTCTTTTTCAAAAGTAGTACTATACATGATAAGCATGTGATAGAACAATTTATAAGTGAAAAGGAATAATTTTTTTAAATAACGTGATCATTCTGTTCAGTCAATAAAATAAAAATAAATCACTTTATTTTCACTTGTTCTTTGTTTCAATAGTGACACTTTCTTAACTCTACTTGATCACTGAAGAAAGGCAGATCAATGGACTTTTCTGTTCATTCAAAGTCCTTGCATTTCAAGGCTCAAATAGAATCACAATCTAGGACTGATTCCGGAGGAAACAGGAGTGCGGCGTGAACATGGAGAAGCAGAAGAAAACAAGGAAATATGCGACTATGAAGCGAATGCTTAGTCTCAGAGATGAGAGACTTAAAAAAAAAAAGGATAGATTCAAGCCTAAAAAGAAAGAAAAGAAAGATCCCAGTGCGCTGAAGGAAAGAGAAGTCCCCCAGCATCCTTCCTGCTTATTCTTCCAGTATAATACACAACTGGGTCCACCTTACCACATCCTCGTTGATACCAACTTCATCAACTTTTCCATTAGAGCCAAACTGTTCTTAGTTCTCAGTCAATGATGGACTGTCTGTACGCCAAGTGTATCCCTTGCATAACTGATTGTGTGATGGCTGAAATTGAGAAATTGGGACAGAAGTATCAAGTGGCACTAAGGGTCACCAAGGATCCACGATTTGACCGACTTCCATGCGCACACAAAGGAACCTATGCTGATCCGCTTGGTCCAGAGAGTCACTCAGAACAAGAGTTACATTGTGGCCACAGTTGACAGGGACCTCAAACGAAGAATCCGAAAGATCCCTGGAGTTCCTATCGTACATTTCTAACCATAGGTACAACACTGAACGGATGCCAGATGATTATGGAGCTCCTCGGTTCTAATTCTTACTCGACAGAATTTGCTTGCCTTTCTTTGACCAGTTTTCTCTGTTGTCAATTAATTAAACACACTTTTTGATTTTTTTTAAAGAATCACAATCTAAATATGTGTTTACCAAATTACTATTACAGCTGTAAACTTGATAAATACCACTTTTCTTCTGGTCTAACCTGTCACCAATTTGAGGTTCATCTATGTAAAATGGTAGAGTCACGGCCATCATTGCCACATTTGTCTCTGGGTCTCTTTTATTTCTTACGTATTGATCGTTTCTTTAGAATGGAGACTTTTCAGGCTTTTCTTGTTATTAACAAGAGAGACCTCAGTTTTAGAGAGAGGACAAATGCTGTTATAATACTGCAGTCACCTGCACTAGTTGAGTCTCTTTGCAGCCTTTCTGTGGAAATAATTTGCTTTCCAGTGCTAGGTCATATCGCAAATGTCATGGATTATTATACCTGCCTCTTTTCCAACTCTGGTATTTATGATCGACCACTCATCAGATCACTTGAATTATGTTGTGTTTGAGTTGCCCCTTTCTTAGTATATTTTAAAAAATAATTTTTCATACAATATATTCTGTTTGCATTTTTCCTTTTTCATCTTCTCCCAGATCCTTCATACCATCTACACATGCAACTACACACTTTCTTTCTCTGTCTCTTTAGAAACTAAAATGCCAACAAACTAACAATCAATCCAGAAGAAAACATACAAACAACACACAAAATTTTAAAAGAAAATAAATGTAAAGTACAAAACACAGACATGCACATGCACACACACACACACACTCACACACAACCACACACACATGCACACAAAACCATAAAAACAGAAAACTGAAAATCATTTGGACAAACAAAAGACAAGTAGGGTAAAAAGAAATGTTCAAATAAAGCAATATTAGATAAAAAGTCTCCAAAATATCGTTAAGTTTGTTTTCTGTTGGCCATCTGTTGATGAGTGTAGGACTTACCTTAATTGTGGTTTGAATAGTGAGTGATACTACATTGGAGAAAGTTACTTTTTTGTTTAGGAGTGCTTCCGGGTTAAGGATGGGGGCTCATGTCTACTAAGAGTCCAGGGACTTTCAGTGCTGGAGTCTCTCTGGTTACACCAGTGCAGACCTCATGAATTCTGTTACAGTCTCTATGAGTTCATATATGACACTGGATTTTTTGAAGGCCACAATTACCCTGATACGTAAGCCACACAAAGATCCAGCAAAAAAAGAAAATTTCTCTTATGAAGAGAGATACAAAAATTCTCAATAAAATACTTCCAAACAAAATCCAATAATATATCAAAGATCATATACCACAACCAAGTAGGCTTCATTTCAGACTTGCAAAGATGCTTTGACATATGCAAATTAATAAACATAATCCGCCATATAAACAGGCTGACCATGATCATCTCATTTGATTCAGTTACTCTTTTTAACTAGATCTTGATAGGACTTTTATGAGCCATATCCCAGTGTGATCCATTCTTGTTTAATGGGGATTTTCAGTGCATGTTCTCATGAACTGGTAGTATCTTCTCATAATTCTAATTTCCAGGAAACTCAATAAGCCCTTTAATTCTACTTTAAAATCTTTCTGATTAGACTCCAGAACTCAAGTCATGAAAGCCACTACATTTTATGAATAAACCTGTTGAAAGCAACTCTTTCTAACTCCACATGAGGAAGCAGAAGTAGATAAACCTCAGAGGTGTTATGAATGAAGTACTCATATTACTTTACAAAGATTAAACTAATGGGATTTCCCTTCTTCATCTCCCACTCTTTTCCTTCCGAATTTCCATCTTCCTCTGTATCTCCATCTCAGTCCCTTTACCCAGTATCTTTGTTCACATGTCATAGGTAAATTCATTCAGAAAAACTCAGTAATTTAATATTGCCTTGATTGTTATTTCTTTCTGACAGCATACATATATGCCCCACAATCATTTGTGGATTAGAACTTTAATATTGCCTTAGAATTTTTAATAATTACAAACTTTGTGAAGCACCAAATACAGGTAGATTGTAAAATAAAAAGATAAAGCAAAAGTCAGTTAATATAAAAACCTATGAAGTCATTATTTCATGACTGGTAAAAAGAAGGGCACAAATAGAATAGACTTAGGCACTGGGTATGCATGACTTTATTAACATCTATAAAATTGCATTCCTTGAAAAATGAGAACTAGAAGATATGAAATATTGGGAATTGTGTTAAAAGGTCACATATATACTTAGTGAAAGTCATTTTATATGAATTAAGAAAAATAATCATAGGGTTATGAAAGGTGATGTGATTTTATAACAACTGTTATCATATTCTAGTCATGTAAATTAAAATCACATTTCTTCAGAATACCCATATGTATAATTTTTAAGGATATGTGTATTTTAGCACTTTAGCAGATGTACTTTATGAATGAATGAGACACTAGGATTCAAATCTAACTCTGAGGATGAAGGAAAGAACCATGGACAAATAGGACCTGTAAACAAGGACATTGACAGGATGTTTTATGCTTAACTAGTCTTGAACATGAAATTCATGACACAGGAACACATACATTTTTATTTGACTATCTTTAGTCATATCTCACAGCAAATAAGGGGAAAAGTAGCTAAAAGTAAGGACTATTGAAAGTTTGATTTCCAAAATTCCTACAGTGAAACCAAATCCTAATGTAACAGCACTAAGAAGTTAGACTTGGCTTTGAGTACTGCACCCTCATAAATGATTAGTGTCCTGATAAAATGGCTCTAAGGCATTTGATTGTTGCTGGAGAATTTCTCTCCAGCTCCCGCCACCAAGTCCCGCCAGTTCCAGAGCCCACTTATAAAATAAACACACAGACTCTTACATTATTTAAACTGCTTGGCCATTAGCTCAGGCCTGTCATTGTCTAGCTCTTACTCTTATATTTAGCCCATTTCTATTAATCTTTACTTTGCCACATGGCTCATGGCTTATTGGTACCTTACATCTTCCTTGTCCTGATGGCGGCTGGCCGTGTCTCCCTCACCCAGCTTCCTGTTCTCTCAATTCTCCTCTCTGTTAGTCCCGCCTATACTTCCTGCCTAGCCAATGGCCAATCAGTGATTTATTTACTGACCAATCAGCAACACACTTGACATACAGACCATCCCACAGCATTTGATTGCCACTGTGGCTATTGAAGACTCAGGAAGAAAACACATTTTCACAGAAACTGAGCCCAAACCCCAAAATTAAATCTATTATCTCAATCTAATATATAGTAGCCCCTGGTATTATAAATATTAAGTTTCTGTAGTTTATGCCTTACTCAACTAAGGTGTTTCCCCATTTTCTCAGCAATTGACATTCTATTTATCTATTTGAATATAAATCAGAAAATGCAATGTGCAGATCCCTTCATAGTCACTGCTCTGAGCTTTGAGAGTAAGTGGTTAGTAGCTGGAGTCAACAGTGATGGGCAGCTCTTTGGAACTCTTTTAGCTACTGGAGCTAGTAGCTTTTCATCATCATTCATTGTTCTCTAAAAGTGCTTGTTGTCTTCAGTATTTTCAACATACAATAGTGGCTGTTTTCTGTGTTAACAGATTTTAGTGGTCTAGCTCTTAGAACAACTATCTCAGCCTACTCTACTGGAGCAATAAGTTATAAATTCTCACAATAAAATCATATGAGGGAGGTTTTTTAGAGCTGATGCTTCAGCATAAAGAGTTTTAACAATTTACCCAATGAGGCTGAGTGTGATGCAAGCCTTAAAGACATGGCATGGCAAGAGAAAGAGATCCCTCACTTTGGAGTTGAGAAAGCCTCTCTCCAGCTGAGAGTCAAGAAAGACAACATTGCTGACAAGCTTTTACACTGTTACCTGCATAGTTGCTCTTTTTTTTCCCCTGGGGGTGGTGAGTATTGCTTAATGTCAAGTTACACAAGCTTGAGTTATCTTGGAAGAACATTACTTGAGAAAATTTCTCCATCAGATTGACTGATTATAGACAAGTCTGTGGGACATTTTTTAAATTGTGAATTGATAAAGCAATGCTCAGCTTACTAGTGGAAGTGCCACTCCTGAGCAGATAGTTCTGGGCGACAAAGCAATCTGATCAAGCTGTGATGAACAAACCAATGAGCAGCATTTAACCATGCTGTCGGCTTCAGTCCGTGCCTCCTGGTTCCTGTGCTGCTTGATTTCCTGACATGACTTCCTTCAGTGATGAATTGTTACCCCCAAAATTGAAATGAAATAAACCCGTTCTTCCTCAAGTTGCTTTTGGTCATGGTTTTATAGAATCTAAGTCATGAAGATATTTCAAATAATTTTAAAACAGCAATATTTACTTTACTTTAGAAATATATGCTTAAGAGCTAAGCATTTTATAGCCTTTCTTCTTTCCCAGCTGTATACCTGAAAATTTTCTAGAAGTTGCACAAGAAATTCCATTTTATATAAAAATCAGGCTTTAACCTTCTATTTCTACCATTATTATATCAGATTACAATCCAGTTCCAGGCACTACAGAACCACCCTCTTATGACAATTATTGAAACAGAGAGAAAAGGAAAAAGGGTTTTCATCAATACTTTGTGATGTAAATTACCAACCACTAAAATCATAGAATTCAGTGCTTCAGGGACATTTAAGTTTGACTTCCAACTAGGGATAAGCATGCACCAGGACACACATTTGAGAGAGTATATCCTACTCTTTTGCTAAATTCCTCTCTTTCTGTACATATATTATAAGATAATCTCAGAAAACAAAAGACATATTTACAGAAACTTGTGTTAAGCTTTCTCCCTCATCAATCCCAACTTTGGTTCAATTGTTTCATTCTGAGCTCATTTCTCTGTCAACTGAAGGATCCCTGCTTCACAGAAGAAAAGGCCTGTGAAAAGAAGCCCACAGCTAACACTAGCTGTGACAGAAGGTTACATTCACAGGCAGCAAGGTGAGCTCATGTAAGCCCAGTATGCATGGGGAAGAGAACTCATCTGACAGACCATAGTGAGTTTATTTAAGCAGATGTAGAACAGACCCACAGGCCACTAACTGTGATGTTTAGGTGTCAGTCTTTTTGTGCAACTTTTAGAAGTTTGTAGATAGTTAAAAACAAAACAAAAAGCTTCCCCACGTGACTGTCAGGCCTGTGTATTATGTCTCTATAGAAGTCTGGGTGACTTCCTCCTCATGGAAGTGTCAGGCCCTTGTATTCTGTCTATATAGAGTTCTGGGTCATTTGGTATTTGGGGTTTGCTGATGAATGGCAGAAATTGAACAGTCCTTTATGTTTTCAGAGTCTTTTTTTTTTTTTTTAAATTTCAACTCCTTATTTCTTCTGAAAAACAAGCCCTTTCTTTCCTGCCTAATACTACATATCCCCTACATGTAGAAAATAAACAGGTTTGCTGAATTAGGCCAACTGCTTGGTGTGATGAGTTTAAGTTATCTCCTCAGCACCCTAACTTCTCAAAAATTTGGTCAAACTTAGAGCTGCCACATCATTTTTTTTTCATATAGTGGAAAGAGAGAAGCAATCTCCAAATCAAATATTTCTCAGGACAGGACAGAACCAATGTGAGTAGGAGTAATACTGTGTCTCCCGCCCTTCAAACAACACTGAACTTAACACTAATAATTGTTCTGTTACAGAACAGACTGTAATACCTGCCTGTGTCTCTGACTTCCCAATGTCACTTGGTGAGCTTTCAATGTTTTCTACTGAGAAGTTCAGAAATAAAGGGTTTTGTACCATTGATAAGTGTCAAACATCAAACATATGAGTTAGTCTAGAGTTTTATATGCAGATCCAGGGAAATCCTACATACTCTTCTGGCCTCTTTAGGTACCTTGCCACGTGTTTATATATATTTCCTCTCTCTCTACACACACACACACACACACACACATACATACATATATACATACATACACACAGACCAACAAACATACACATAAATATAGTAGAATATTTTAAAGAACAGATTTGTGTGGAGTGAAGGCCCTGTGGAGGTTGCTTAAAGAAACATTTTTTTTTTCTCCCTAAGGGAAGTGCAAATCTTCCTAGGATACCAGAGTACTTGTAATCTAAACACTAGGTCCTTCAATTATTTTTATATTGAACATTGTTTATCATGGTAGATCCAGAGTTCTGTTCACAATTTCCTTATTTATAAAACAGATCAATATAAATTTCAAAATTGGAACTAGGAAAATATCTGAGTACAGAGCAAAATATGGTGTATAAGAATGGAAAATACCAAGACAATTTGTATTTATAATAGCAAGAAGGCTGAGTTTGAAGTCTGTATCTAAGCGACACATTTAAATGTTTGAGATGCATGGTAATTTGAATGAGAACAATCTCTATGGGCTCATATATTTGAATGTTTGGACTTCATTTAGTGGAATTCTTTGGGAAGGATTAAGAGATGTATGGCCTTGTTGGGAGATACATGTCACTAAGGGTGGGCTTTGAGGTTGAAAAACCCATGCTAAGTCCAGTCTGCTTCTCTCTCTAACTGTTTCAGCGCCATGGCGGCCAGCCTGCCATCATGCTTCCCACCGTGATGATCATGACCATCGGAATTTGTGAGCAAGCCCCCAACTAAATTCTTTCTGTTATGAACTGGTCACAGTGTCCACACAGCAAGAGAACAACAACTAAGAAAGGAGTGTTCAAATGTTCACACACCATCAACACATGTTTTATACAACAATATTGTGTTTATAATCTAAAACAAGTGCATATGACCCAGCACTTCGTGTAAGTTTCTCATAATACTATTATGAGTATTGATTTTGAATTTTGTTAAGCATTCTTGAATTTACTGTCCATGTTTTTCTCATGCAAGTAGATAGCTTAAGTAGTAGTCAATACATAATGTTGTTTAGATAATATTACAGCAAATAGAATTCCCTAAAACAATGAGTCCATGTGCTTTGTCTCAGTAGGGTTGGAGATGTAGATATTTGAGCTTTTTTTTTTTTAAAGTGGGAATATTTTTGAAAAAAATTATGCTTTTTACAAAGGCTAAATAATGTTTACTCTGCCCAGTATGCTTTACTGTTTTCTCTTGTGTTCATATTTAATGCATATGCATGAATGCTTGGATGTGTTTATATCCTCTGGGACTCAATAATCTGTGCTGAATTTTGTCTTCAGTTTTTTGTCTTGATTATTTCTTAATATATTTCCAGTTGCTAAGTTATTTTATCTAAGATATTTAATGATTTTTACTTGTTAAATTTCTGATTGAATTACTAGAAATGTACCCATTAAAAATAGTCTTTATTTTCTACCTTTCTTTCTATCTTTCTTCTTCCTTTCTTCTTTCTTTTCACTGCTCAAAATTTAATCTTGGGCCTCATGCATCCTAGATAGCACTCTAATACTGAGATTTATCACCTGTTAATTTTTTTTGTTTTTTTTGTTTTTGTTTTTTTCGAGACAGGGTTTCTCTGTGTAGCTTTGTGCCTTTTCCTAGAACTCACTTGGTAGCCCAGGCTGGCCTTGAACTCACAGAGATCCGCCTGGCTCTGCCTCCCGAGTGCTGGGATTAAAGGTGTGCCCCACCACCGCCCGGCAACCTGTTAATCTTTTTAAAGCCTTAATCATTGACAAAAAGGCTGCTGAGAGATGTGGACATGGATCAGTCAATTAAGGGCATGGTGCTTTAGCCTGAAATCCTGACTTTCACCTTCAGCACCTTTAAAATTCATGTTTATGGCACACATCTATAGTCCCAGAGTGGCTTGGACCTCACTGGATAATCAGTTAATCAGTTTGTTCAAATGCTACCAGTTAGTTCAATGAAAAATACTGTACCAAAAAATAAAGTGTAGGGTCACTCAAGAAGTAACCTGATATTGATCTCTGGTATCCACATGCACATGCTAATATATGCAGGTACACCAGCATGTCACACAAATAGGGACACATACATACATAAATCTCTCTCTCTCTCTCTCTCTCTCTCTCTCTCTCTTTCTCTCTCTCACACACACACACACACACACACACACAGAGACAGACAGACAGACAGACAGAGACAGAGAGAGACAGAGACAGAGGGACAGAGACAGAGAGAGACAGAGACAGAGGGACAGAAAAAGAGAGAGACAGAGAATAGCAGTGTAGGGAATTAAACATAGTGAACCTCACACTCCAAATAATATTTTAAAATATTGTAGTTTTGAAATACTGGTTGTTGGTAAATTATTTTAGAGTGATACATTGTGTCAAGTATCTAAAAGAGAATAATGCAAGATATAGTAATTGTACTAATCTATAGGATGAAAGATTTACTACCCAGAATTTTCTGAATAAAATTAAATTTGTATTTTGAGCCTATGAACTCATTTTTACAGATTTAATTGTAACTAATTTCCTTTATTCATCACACTCATAATTAAAATCTTAATCTGTAAATCCAGCAGTAAAATCCAGTACTACAAACCACAGTACTTTTAATTGTTTAAAGTTTATTTTATTACACTGATCTGATTATATAACTTATTGTTTTTCTTTTGCTTTTTTAACTTTAAAATATGTGTATGCATTAGTGTTATATGGGTGGTGTGTGTGTGTGTGTAAATGCAAGCACACAGGTGCTATGGTGTACACATACACACAAGAGAACGCCTGCAGAGGTAGTTCTCACCCTCCACCACGGGGTTCTGAGATTTAACTCGGGTCTTCAGGCTTGCACTGCCTCCCCTTTATCTGCAGAACCACATGTAGCCCTAGTGTGATTTTTTTTTTAAGTCAAAATGAAGAATACAAAATTTGATGCTATTTCATTTCATGAAACCATATTTGCTTAATCCTGGTATGTTGTCAGTGCTTTGGATATTATATCTGAAACCCATTGTTAACCATGGCACTTTAATAATGTTTTGATCACTGTAACATTATGATACAGTTTCAAGAAATGTATGACATCATAAGCATTTTTACAATTGTTATTAGTACTTTCAGAACTTCCATCAATGTATTTTAATATTTTTCACTTCTCATCTCACTCCTCTCAAAGAATTAAAAAATATTAGCAAATATTGTTTTCTTAATATTTCACACACACAAAGACAATAAATTTTGCAAATAAACCACACAGCATCAATATATGGTTATTGATAGTGTCCTGTATAATTAAATGTTGGCAAGTCAATAGAACTGAAATGTTCTCACAGGTATAAAATTGAGTGATTATGTGAGATGATGAAAAGTTAGTTAACTTGATTGTAATAGTCACATCAAAATGTATAGGTTTGTCCAATCACTTATGTACACAATCCATTTATACAGCTCTGTCAAACACAGCTCAACAAAACTGGACCCCAATACTTTGCTTTGAGAAGTACGTTCTCCCTTGACTCTGTGGACTCTTATTTGCTATTTTGAAAAATCTTTCAACTGAAATGTATATTACACACATTTTCTTAAGCGTTTGTTTTGATCATATTGTGTGTTCATTCTTTTCTTCATGTGAAGAACCCATAATAATGCTTGGGTATTTGGATTCTGAATATTTTTTGCACAATTTTTAATAGCACAACCAGTGTTTTTATTCTATTCTCTCAGTATGACTCCTGATTAATTCCTCAAGACTCCAGTAAATAAGAAGTACTTAGAATTGTGTAGCTTGATCTGCTTAAGGGGCCCCCTGGCAGTAGGATCAGAATCCATCCCCAGTGCATGAGCAGGCTTTTTGGAGCCCACTACCTATGATGGGACACATCACACAGCCTTCAGACAGGAGGAGGGGCTTGCACCTGCCTCTACTAAATGTACTTCCTCATGGGAGGCCTTACCTTCTTGTAGGAGGGAATTGGGGGTGGATTGGGATGGGGAGGCTGGAGGGGCAGGAGGAGGGAAGAGGGGGATCTTTATTGGTATGTAAAATGAATTAAAAATATTTCTTAAGTTAAAAAAGAAGTACTTAGAGTGAAAACAGGGCTTAGTTGTGCACAGCCCATTAAAGCCTCTAATGTAGGTACTTTTTCCACAAGTGTTGAATCTTATATTAATTTGGAATATTCTGAATGTTTCCTATGTGAATTATCATTGTGATCCTTACTGATTATTTTTCCATAGTGCTCGTTTCCAGTTAACATAGTTGTGTAAGGCATAATATTGAAACTTACTTCTCCCAAGAGTCATTTAAAGAATATAATGGTATAATTCCTTGCATATGTAAAATTAGGAAGTTTTCTCTTCTGTAACTATTTACAATATTATTTTAAATGAGTATAAACATAAAACTAAATACATTAAAATACATATCTGATATATGTTAGACTATCAGAATATGGTCAACATAATCTTTTATGTTTTTATAATCAGCATAATATTTTTAAATGTTATATTTATTATCATTTCTAAATGAGTCAGTTCTCAGTTGAATTATAGAAGCTTTTTATCCCATTGTTATTTCAATGACAATTTCTATTGATTTCAACACGCTAAGTGATTGTGTTCAAGCTGAACATACATAGAACCTGAACATACATGAAGCCATTATTCCATCCCTCTTTTGCAGAAGTAACCATCTTATTAAATAAGAAACACAGAGCCAATGTAAAGATAAATGCCCAAGAGGTCAGAGCTAGGAGCCTTACCCTTCCTGCTTCAGCGATCCTCTTCAGCCAAGAGAGACCTACTTCCTGTGTGTTTGTCTTTATATAGACTTTCTGTTCTGCCTTCTCATTGGTTGTAAACCCAGCCACATGACCGCCTCGTCACTGCCTGTCTGTACAGACCTCCAGGTCTTCTATGGTGGGTATTGATATTAAAGGCGTGTGTCTCCAATGCTGGCTGTATCCTTGACCACACAGAGATCTACCTAGCTCTGCTTACCAAGTGCTGGGATTAAAGGCGTGCACCATGCATGCCCAGCTCCGCTATGGCTTACTATTAGCTCTGACCCCCAGACAACTTTATTTATTAACATACAAATAAAATCACATTTCACTACAAATAAAATATCACCATACTCCTTTCATGCCAACATTTGGTACAGACTGGAACATGTGATGAGGATCCAGCACTTATGCCGAATATCAAGATTTCTTCTTTGGAAGTTAGGAGTAATGTGCTTTCATGTTCTGCCGCATGTGCCATAAACACACAAAAGAAGAAAGATGTACATCACAGATCACTTTTCATTTAATCTACTATGTGTGCATGTGTGGACAAAAAATTCTGTCACTCAGTAACATAATTTACATCTTAGTTTATATAAGTATATTCTACTGTTTTCTGGCAAGGACAAAAATCCTTGAAGAGTGTGCTACTCAGAATGTGGCTGTGTGTCTATCATTGAATGACACAGCAGTGTACAGGAGCCATAGATTTTCATGATATATCAGTAATTATGGCATAATTAATGCAAAAAGAAAAAAAAGTGACATTATTGAGTGATTTAGCAAAAGTGGCTTCAGCCAAGCCTTGTATAACCATTTTTTAATTTCCTAAATCCACCACTGTTATCTTTAATGAGATACATATATGTGAAAGTACAATGGCACGAATGCAAGACACAATGAATGACAATACAGACACTCTTCAGTACAATAAACACATGAAAATCATTCTAATTAATACCCTTTAATTTCTCCTGATACAGAGGAAAATGGCATTCAAGACGTTCTTATGGCTAATGACTTGTGTCTGGTTTTAAATGTTATCTGCCTTAATGCGTAGACTTCAGATTATTTGCTTAAAGATTATTCTCCTTACATTTTCTTCTATAGAGTTTTCTATATACAACACAAATTCTATCACTACTATTCAGGTAGACTATTCCACTTCCAATTGTTAGAGACAAATTTTCTCCCCACTGTTCATATGTCACAAATATGAAACATTCATGTGCATACTGTCGATTTGCTATCTCAAATCTTTTCATTAATAAGTGTTCATAACTTTAAGTTCATAATTTTAAGAGTCTAATTTAACATTCATTAAAAATTATTATTTTTACTTATTTTTAACCATTCTACTCAAGAGTTCTATCATTAAGTTTAAAGTCATGTCCTAGTTTATCATTTTTCATGGTCATGCCCTGACATCATTCAAAAATAATCTTTTCTCATATTAAAGACATGAAACGGTCCTTCAAATAGCTTCCCAAATGATGTAGCATCTTTGAGCCTGGAGAAATGGCTTAATGTGCAAGAACACATATTTCAGAGGATCTGAGTTAGGTACCCAAATCACCTCCATCTTCCAAATCATCATCCAAATCACCAAATCACCATCATCCAAATCACCTCCATCTTCAGTTCTAGGGACACTGTTGCCCTCTGCTGAATGCTATATGCACTTGCATTCATGTTCACATGCTGCTTGCCCAATAAATTTTTTTAAAAAATTAAAATAAAATTAAACATTGTAGTTTTCATATTCCGTTCATTCTTGATACATTTAAATTTTTCACATATTATTATGATGTTTCTGTCAGTGTCAGTTTTAGTAACTTTCCTTTGTTTCTTTTGATGCATGTGGTATGTAGCACCATTCACTGAAGAGGTTATTTATATCTTTTTCTTCACTGCCCATTTTTGTAATAAAACCCAATATCTTCTTGCACTTGGATCTGTTCAGGCTCTATTACATTAAATATGTCTGCCTTCCTTAGAGCCATTATCATAACTATCATAATTAAAATTAAAAACCATAATCTACTCTGAACTCTAATATCCAGTAGTGTAAACACTCTGATTTGTTACTTCTTTTCACAGGTAAATTGAATATTAGATAACTGGTAAATAAACCAGTAAACAAAGCATTGGTAGATCTTTTCCAATGGACACGTGATACCCTCATAGCCTAGAATGATGTACATATATGAAACAGACACTTTCCCCTTGTCAGCCTAGGGGAAATATGAGTGCACATCTGATAAATATTATATATCTATGGCAGCCCCTTTATCCTTATTCCTCCAAATCTTTTCTATAGTAATCAGATGTATGGAACAAAGTAATTGTAACCTGAGAAGACTGCTTAACTCTTGATTTCTGTTGAGAAAAATAATAGCTCTTACAGTAATAGAGTACATACAGGAAGGAGACACGGCACTTTTTATTCCCAGCACTATATGAATGCTGTTTTTTTGTCCCTTCCAGGACAACTGATTTATTAAGGTATCATCTTTCTATATGCTTCTCTGTTCTAAGGTCATGTTGTACCTTGGTTAGGTGATTGCAGAACCACTATCTAACAGGTGTCTAACCAAGCATGTTTTGAGAAGCAAATGAGAGAAAGTTAAGAGCTTAGTTCTCTTAGTTTTAAATCAAATAATATTTTAGATATATTTCTGATTGATAAATGTCCTTCTTCCCTCTGATTTTATTGCACAGCAAACATTACACATATCAGGTAATTTTGCTATTTTTGAAAATTGTAATATGTATTTTAACAATGATTCATTTATAAGTGTTTTTTTTTAATTTCCACCATCATTTTCTTCCTTATTCATGGTTGATGTAATTATCCTGATTGTGTTCTCATAATTAATGATATTGTCAACACTAACATAGTAGTAAAGAATTTGTTCCATAATTTAAAACCTAAGAATTTATTGATTTTCACAAGTTCTTCACAGGTTCTATAATTTCAGTATTCTGAGGTTTGATATGATAGAAAATATGATTTTTAAAAAATGCTGCATGCTTCCATTTGTTTATGGATTTTTATGACTACCAATAAGATTATGATTTTAGTCATAGCTACATTTTCTTCTGTATAGACTATTCATATAACTATTGCTTCTCATCTATTCATCCCTTTGTCTTTGAAGACTAGGTTTGAAATACTTTCTTCTAAAATTATTTTATTTTTACTTATAGAAATTTAAGATGACCCAGCCATGCAAGGTTATGTTAAAGAACCAATACTGTCTCTCTGAGTCATATACATAGCACATGCACTGCTAAAAACACCCCTTGTTCTATCAAATATCTGGTTGCTGAAGAATTTTTTTGTATATTAACAAGCAGTGATATTAGTGTTAACTGCTATTTACCGCAAAATAAAAACTTTCTTTACTGACAAATGAGAGATGCACTAGTATATGTATATATGAATAATCATTAGAAGTCAGTTTAATGGTATGTTAGCACAATAAGTTAGTAGGTTAACCTATAAGGCAGATTCATTGCGGATAATATGATAAGTAATTAGAATGAATGTTATAGTTACAGATACTCCTATGAACTGTTAGTGTAAGATGAAAAACTATAAAGGAGAACAATAGCTGCTTTAATGGAGACTGATCTAGAAAGTCCTCTTTGGATTATTGACATCCTAAGAAACTATCTAATGAGCTTTAGATAGTCTTTGGGAAAGAATAACATAGAGCAGTCATGGTACAATCTTCGTTCAGTTTGGAAAGCTCATGGTGCATGCCAGGATAATTCTGATGATTCAGAGAGAAAACCCAGTGAATAAGTGAAGAAGACTGCATGTAGATTTATTTTTTATGCATTGTATTGGTTACATTAAAATAAATTCCTCTTATAGGTAGATTTTAGAAAAATATTGAAGTCCTAACTCTATTGCCTAAAACACTTTGTTTATGTATATGTTCCTTTTATAATGATTTATTTTATTATATAGTACTACAATGTAATGATATACTTTCACCCTTCCCGTTCCTCCCTCAACACCCCTGTACCCCTTATTGCTCTCTTTCAAACTCATGATCTCTTTTTTATTTAGTATATAGTCATGTGTGTGTGTGAATCAGTTTCTTTTTCTTTTTTTTTTTTTTTTTTTCACTTCACAGTTGGTGACAAAGACTGAGTTCTCAAAATCCAGTGATAGTTGCAGGAGCAGAGACCAAAAGTTTTTAAGGATGCAAATTCAAATTTATAAGGAAATTGCCTCAGGGTCCCAGGCTTTCAGGATCTCATATTAGTTATGCTTTGTGCATAGGTCCTAGGCTTTGTCTCTCTACCCACAATGCTTGAGACACTGTGAAAAATAATTCATGATTTCACGAAATTTGACATGGCCTTCAAGGTTAATGTCAACTTTGTGGGGCTTATTTTATACCTGTGTTATAGCTTTCTTTAAGATTTTGGCTTTCAGCCTCCTTATTTCTTTTTTGTTCATTTCATACATGCATTTGAAACAGTTTTTTTTTTAGTATTTAATTTTTCATTCATGTTTGTTTTAAAAAGAAACTCAGAAACTACTGTTGGAAAGAGTAGCATTTTGGCTTATTAGTAGTGAAGTTTTTTCCTGCAAATGACAGCCCATCCTTTTATTTATATGTTTCATTAGTAACCATGTCAAAGTTACAATAAACTATGTTCAATATTTGAAAATATATTATGGATATTTGAAATCTATTAATTTTACTGAAACAAGTGGATATATTGACAAGGTAATAATCTTTGAAATAAAAGACATAATTGTTCTCTAGAAAGCCCAATTCAAATGCATGTAAGCTTAACAAAGAAAGTGTTGACATTTATAACAGACACAATCTCACAGTAAGCTCTCTGATCCCCTACCCTTTTCAATTTTTCTGTCCCTTCTCAATGAACATTGAGCTTTAGGTGCAGGAATCTGTTGTATATGCATCAGTTGGATTCATGCTAACTATTCTATATTTTGAATGATTGTAGTATTATATTTTCTTTTTCTTTGAGACAGGGTTTCTCTGTGTAGTTTTGATGCCTGTCCTGGAACTCACTTTGTAGACCAGGCTGGCCTCGAACTCACAGAGATCCGCCTGGCTCTGGCTCCCGAGTGAGTGCTGGGATTAAGGTGTGAGCCACTGCTGCTTGGCGATTGTAATATTCTATAATGGTCTCTTCTGTCTGTTGCAAAGAGAAGTTTCCTTGATGAGGAGTAAGAGCAACATGAATGCTTTAACATGAGATAAAGAAGATACTAATGTGCATGCTAAGGTGAGAGGGACAGTTATGAACTTCCCTGAACAAAGACCTAAAACAACTAAAGAATTAAGAGAGATGGAGAAAAAGTCTTCCCCACAAACATGCACACCTGTTGCTCATCCAATACCAAATGAACATCCCTGAAAACATACAAGTAACACTATATAAACTGATCAGATTGTATACAATCTGATTCACACACACACATGACTATATACTAAATAAAAAAGAGATCATGAGTTTGAAAGAGAGCAATAAGGGGTACAGGGCGGTTGAGGGAGGAACGGGAAGGGAGAAAGTGTGTCATTACATTGTAGTATTATATAATAAAATAAATCATTAAAAAAGGAACATATACATGAACAAAGTGTTTTAGGCAATAGAGTTAGGACTTCAATATTTTTCTAAAATCTACCTTTAAGAGGAATTTATTTTAGTGTAACCAATACAATGCATAAAAATAAATCTACATGTAGTCTTCTTCACTTATTCACTGGGTTTTCTCTCTGAATCATCAGGATTATCCTGGCATGCACTATGAGCTTTCCAAACTGAACGAAGATTGTACCATGACTGCTCTATGTTATTCTTTCCCAAAGACTCTATCTAAATATCTAAAGCTCATTAGATAAAGTTTCTTAGGATGTCAATAATCCAAAGAGGACTTTCTAGATCAGTCTCCATTAAAGCAGCTATTGTTCTCCTTTATAGTTTTTCATCTTACCCTAACAGTTCATAGGAGTATCTGTAACTATAACATTCATTCTAATTACTTATCATATGATCCGCAATGAATCTGCCTTATAGGTTAACCTACTAACTTATTGTGCTAACATACCATTAAACTGACTTATAATGATGATCCATATATACATACACTAGTGCATCTCTCATCTCTCAGTAAAGAAAATTTTTTTTTGCGGTAAATAGCAGTTAACACTGATATCACTGCTTGTTAATATGCAAAAAAGAAGAAGTTGATGAGTTCTTTGCCATAAATGGCGCATCTATAACAGCCCTCCTCTCAGGTATAATCACAGGGAATACAGAAACATAATAGCCAGAAGCAGTAGGTGACCACACAGAAACAGTGTTTTCTGTATATGACAGGGCAGTTGCACATAGAAACTCACGGTGGTGTGACTGCATGCACGTGTTGCACAGAATGGAGCTTGGTGGAGGGAGACAAAAATTATAGCACTTTCTCAAATATTTATCTCAATTTATTTTGGCCTATTTTCAATACTAAAGGGAATGATGTGTAGTTTTTCCTACCATTCCTTCTCTATACAATCAAATACCTAGAATATTGTAAAAATAATTATGGTGAGACAAAACTCAAATTTTAAATCTCTTAAAGCTGTTGACAGGTTATGGAGAGTTGAGAAACGACAATGTGGTAAATTCCTTCGATATTGATTTCATCTCGATTATAGCTCTGAGTTACATCAAGAAAGGTGGCACATGCCTTTAATCCCAGCACTCGGGAGGCAGAGGCAGGCAGATCTCTGTGAGTTCAAAGCCAGCCTGGTCTCCAAAGCGAGTTCCAGGAAAGGCGCAAAGCTACACAGAGAAACCCTGTCTCGAAAAACAAACAAACAAACAAAAAGAGGATGACAACAGTTGACCACCAACAAACTTAAATTGGTAAAATAACTGTGGTAGTTTGAATGTAACTGGCCCCTATAGGGAGTGGCACTATTAGGAGGCATGGCTTCTTTGGAGTGGGCATGGCCTTGTTGGAGGAGGTTTGTCACTGTGGATGTGAGCTTTGAGGTTTCCTATGCTTAGGATACTGCGCAGCAAGTCAATGGATTTCTTGTTGCCTGCAAGATGTAGGACTCTCAGCTACCATCTGCCTGCACGAAGCCATGTTCCCCACCATGATAGTAACAAACTGAACCTCTGAAACTGTAAGTGAGCCACCCCAAATAAGTGGGATTTTTTTTTTCTTTATAACAGTTGTTGTCATAAAGGTGTATTTTTCACAGCAATAGAAACCCTAACTAAGGCAATAACCATAACAAAAAAAAATAAGAATAGAATAATTTCTCTGACTAGAGGGTATAGAAAGCTGAATTAAAACAGACACTAAGTCAAAAATTCCACTCACGACTACAAATGTGGCATCTTTGATAATTTACTCCTCTGTTAGCAGTAGTAACATTAAACCTAGAATCCATTTCACCCCTGTAAAGCATTCAGATCACCACTTGGCAATATGACCTGACAACAGCAGCAGAAAATTCCATGGTATCCTGGTCATCCCCAGGCAATCTCTATAAGCCAGACCTAGTGCAGGTCATATGATGAACAGATGTAGCAGCAGAGGGTTTATGAGACACTCTTTACTCTGCTCTATAACACAGGTCGCAGCAGGCAGAATAAGTTTTTGATAGCAATAACAGCAGCAGTAGACCTGGCAGAAGTAGCAGCAATAAAATCGTGCTTCTACTTCCTCCCTCCCCAGTTTCAAGAGGAGTCACTAACCCAGTAGATTTGAACAAGTCCTCCCACAGATGAACAAAGTCAATGATCAGTCTTTCCTGGACTACTATACATGTGTAGCTTCTAAATGTGATCTTTCCAGGGGAAGTACATAGACTATGTAATGTTATGGAGTATCCCTCTAAAATTATTAGAATTTACATCTTGAAATGAAATAGAATATAACAATGTTTAAAAGAATATTTTTAAATGAGATCTATATTTTCTAATAAAAAGTACAAATATAGAAAGTATAATGGGAAATAATTTAATAACTGAAGTTATGCAAATATACGAATTTGAATGAGGAGGACAATAAGATGACAGCAATATCAAGAAAAATATTATATTGCTAAAACTTGATAACTGTCAGAATCAAATGTCATAACATATTTTATAAATTTACTGCACATGATCTGCTTAATGTTTACATTTATTGGGTCTTTCCCCAAAGTGTTTCTTACTAATTGTTTGAGAATTTCATGTATGAATATAATGTGTTTTGTTCAAATCTATCTCCTATCCCTCTCCTCCATCTTCCCTCTATCCACCTTTTACTTCTTTTCCCTGTCTGCTTCACCTGCTCCTTTTCTTTCACACTCTCTGAGAATGTTGATTATTTTTCTTCCTAGTACCAGGGACAGAGCTTATGGCTATGAAAAGATAGCAGTAGGAATAAAGTTTTCAGATTGGTACAAGTTAGAGTTCCCTGCGTTGCAAAATTCAAGTATGTTGTATCTTGACAAAAAGGGTCTTACTATTAAGTTCATGGGAGTTACCAAGAGCAAGAGAAGTAGCTTATAGCATTTGGCATGTTCTGGACTCTATTTGACCCCAGTGACCAACAATTACAAGTGAAGTAACTCAAACCATGTAGTAGGATTTTCATTTGACAGCTTAGTGTCTGGCATTACATGATAACTCAATTTTTAAGTTTATTCATAGATATACATTTTGTGACAGTTCTACAGTTGATTGTTTTTATATCACTTTTACAAAAGTCTCTTTGTTAACTAATTCCTCCTCATATTTTTCTCTCTGCCCTTCCCTCCCATCCACCACTCTATCTCCATTATACTGTGTGCATTATAACCCTCTTCTCTTGACATTTCCCACATGTCCCTTAATAGTATTCTGGTTTCTATGGGTACTTCAATTTAACCACATATTAAAGATTGGAAGATAGCATCTATATACAAGAGATAGCATGCAGACTTTGTCCTTGTGGGTCTGGTTACCTCGTTGAGAATTATTATTTTCATCTTCATCCATTTGTGAGTGAACTTTATAATTTTACTCTTCTTTGTAGCTGAATGTAATTCTACAGTGTATATCCAGCAGATTTGATTGTCTATTCATAGGATGATGGACATCTAGGCTGTTTTCATTTCCTGGCTATTGTGAATAAAGCATCAATGAAGATAGATGATCAAGTATTTCTGTAGTAAGATATAGAATGCTTTGCATATTGACTCAAGATAAATATAGTTGGGTCTTATCTCAGCTCACTTGCTGACTTTGGAGTAACATCCACATTAATTTAGTAGTAGCTGTACCAGTTCTCACTTATACCAAGAGCACATATAAAGTTATCCTTTTCACTCATCCATGCCAGCATTTGTTTTCATCTAGTTTTTGTTATTAACAATACTGACAAAGTTGCACTGATTTGAATTCACCTAATGGTTATATTATTGAACATGCACACATATCAACATCAGCCATTCATATTTCTTTTTTTGAAATTTTTGTATTTAATGCATCAACTATTTTATTTTTTAAATAAAACATTCTCTTAATAAAATATAATGATTTAAAAGCAAAATTGAATGACAAAAAGTAGTGATGCTATAGGTCAGATTTAAGAATACACATTAACATAAACAACTGTATAGTCAAATAAAGACCATAGCAGGAAAAAAGTGAAGTACACAGATCAATAGAAAATATCCATTGAAAAGAAACAAACAAAAAGAATAAATAAAACAATGACTTAAAGATATATGCAACAGTTGACAGTGATGGTCACTATAAAATTATTTAACTCACTGAACAAATGCTATAATGTCTACCAAACAGCAAAATCAAACTTAAATGACAAGAATCACCTTATTTCCTGAAAGTATTACTCAGCCACCCATATATCTTCTGAGAGATTCCTCTTCAGTTCCATTACATATTCTTAAATTCAGATATTTTGTGCTGTTCATTTTATTAGATATTTATATTTCTAGACCGATATTCTTAGTCTGATATACAGTAGATAGATGTTTTTCTGTTCTGTAGGTAATCTTCATGTCTGATGAACTGGAGTTATATTTATTGAAATATATTCCGTAAGTTCATTATTGTAATATTATAAATAAAATATAGAAATTGTTCATAATAGAAGTAGTTGTACAAAAAGAAATAGGACAAGGATTCTAGGAAATGGATTATTAATGCTTCTTTTCTGTATTCCATCTTTCTCCACCTATATTGGCAAGACATTTTATCTCATATAATATATCCGGCTTATAGTTTCCCCACCTTCTAATTATGTCACCTCCTCTCTACCTACCCTCCATCCAGATGCACACACTTTCTGTCTCATTAGAAAATAAAGTCTTCTTTGGGATAATAATACAATTAAATAAAATATAATAGATAAAACAAAAACTAACACTCTGGAATTGAACAAAACAAACAATCATGAGGGAAAGAACCTAAGAGAAGGCACACAAGTTAGAGACCCATTTGTTAACTCACTCAGGAGTTCCACAAACAAATACAAAATGGCAAGCCATAATTTAAGTACTGAGGACCTAGTGCAGACCCTTGAAGGTCCTAGGAAAGTTGCTTCAATCTTTGTGAGTTCATATGAGCTTTGATTATATTGATTGCGAAGGATTTGTTATCTTGATGTCTTTCATCCTTTCTGGCCCTTACGCTCTTTCTGCCCCCCTTTTGTCAGGGTTCCCCAAGCCTTGAGGCTAGATATTTGATGGAGACAACCCATTTAAAGCTGAGAGTTCTGAGATCCCTCACACTTTGCGTAATGTCTGTATTTGTTTCGATCTGCTGTAAGACAAAGCTACTCTGATACGGGTACGCAAGGCACTGAAATACGAGTATAGCAGAATGTGTTTAGAAGTCATTTTATTCCCACATTTATTTCTAGGTAGAACTGTAGTATTTGGTTTTAACCTAAGTCTCTGTCATGTTTTGTCTCAGATTCTTGGTCAGCTAAGCAGTGTCCAATGTGGGTTTCATTTCACAAATTATGTCTACAAATTATGTGATAGATTTCCTTATTTTCTCTCAAATAGCCATCATTCTAGTTGTCTTGCCACTTATTTGCCTTCTCATCCTCCTCACCTATACCCCTACTCCCTCAATATTCCCAATGAAGCAACCCTCCATCCATCTACAACTATTTTACTTCCTTTCCCTAATGACCTAATGAGACCAATCTGTATCATCTAGTCCCTTACTCTATACATACTCTCTGTGGTTCTATGGAGTGTAGCTACATATATATACACAGGTTATCATTGACTTAACAGCTGACATCCACATAGTAGCAAATGCATACCATACATGTCTTTGTGGGTCTGGGTTAACTCAGAATGATTTCTTTTTTCTAATCACATCTATTTACTTGAGAATTTCATTCTTCCATTTTTTTAAACAGCTGAGTAAAACTCTGGTGTGTAAATAAACTATATTTATTATTTGTTTTGTCCGTTCTTCTGTTAGATTACATCTAAATTGTTTTCAATTTCTAGGAGTTGTGAATAGAGCACCAATGAACATAGTTGAGTGTCACCTCAGTAGGATGAAGCATCCTCTGGGTATTTGCCCAAGAGTCATTTAGCTGCTGTTGAGCTACATCTATTGCCATCTTCCTGAGGAACTGCCACCCCGCTCTCCACAGTGGCTGCAAATATCTGCACTCCTCCCTGGGATGGATGGCCACTTCTCCCACTGTGTGTCCTCGGCAGCATGGGCTGTCACTTGTTTTAATGCTCTTCTGAGGAATGTAAGATGAAATCTCAAAGCAGCTTTAATTTGTATTTCCCTGATGATTAAAGATGTTGAACGTTTAGTTAAGTGTTTCTTCCTCATTTGATATTCCTCTTTGGAAAATTCGGTTTAGATCTGTACCCTGCCTAGTCACTGGGTTTTTTCTAGCTACTTTTTAGTTCCTTTTGTATTTTGGATATAAGCCCTTCTTCAGATCTGTATTTGGTTAAAATAAATCTTTTATTTTTATTTTTCTCTTTTCTTTTATTTTCTCTTGCCCTTTCAAAGCATGCTGCTTTGTTAAAATGACAGTATTCTTTGCTGTACATCTTTTAGTTTCATGAGGTCACATTTATTAATTGTGGATCTAAATGTCTGTGCTAGTGGTGTTCTGTGCAGAAAGTCTTTTTCAGTACCAGTGAGTTCAAGATTACTCCCCACATTCTATTCCATCTAATGCTGTTTATATGATTTTTGTGTTGAAGTATTTGATCTATTTTGAGTTGAGTTTTATCTAGCATGTTAAGTATGGATCTACTTGAATTCTTCTATATGTAGTGACTAAGTTTGACCAGCACCATTTACTGAAGATGCTGTATTTTTTCCAATGTATATTTCTCATGTCTTATAAAAATCAGTTGTCCATAAGTATGTGGATTTATGTCTGTGTCTTCAACTCTGTTCTATTGATTAACATGTCTTTTTGCGACAATACCATGATGGTTTACTAATATAGTTCTGTAGCACAACTTGAAGTTGGTGATTGTAATTTCTCCTGCAGTTCTTTTATTATTCAGTGTTGTTTTAGCTATTTTATTTTCCATATGAAGCTGAAAATTATCCTTTCTATAAATATCTGTGTTAGAACATTGATAGAGATTACATTGACTCTGCAGATTGTTTTTGTTAAGGTGGCTAATTTTACTATACTGATCTTGCCAATCCATGAGCATGGGAGTTATTTCCAACATGATAGTTTCTTCAATTTGTTCCTTCATTGTCATTTAGTTTTTAATCATACAAAGTTTTCACTTCCTTGGTTAGAGTTACCCCAATATACATTATTTTGATCCTATTGGGACATGTATTTATTTTTTCTCATTCAATTTGTGATTTGTATATAGTAATGCTCCTGATGTTTGTGAACCAGTTTTGAATGCAGCTACTTTGTTGAAAGTATGTATCAACTGTAAGTGTTTCCTTGTGCAATTTTTGAGTTACTTATGTATACTAACATATCATCTTCAAATAGAGACACTTTTACTTCTTCCTTTCCATTATGTGTTCATTGTTATTCTTCAGTTATCCTTTTGCTCTATCTAAGACTTCCAATACTCTAATAGGTATGGAAAGACTGGAAAAACTTGTATTGTGGATAATTTTACTGGAATTGATTTGTTTCTCTCTACCTAAATTGATGTTTTATATAGGCTTGCTGTAAACTTCCTTTGTTATGTACCTGTATATTGTGATATTGTGTCCCCCAAAATACTGTACACCCTAATAAACTTATCTGGGGTCAGAGAACAGAACAGCCACTAGAAACAGAGGCCAGAAAATGGTGGCACACATGCCTTTAATCCTATCACTAGGGAGGTAGAGATCCATCTAGATCTCTGTGAGTTCAAAGCCACACTGGAAAGAGCCAGGCATGGTGACTCAAGCCTTTAATCCCAGGAAGTGATGGTAGAAAGCAGAAAAGTTTATAAGGTGTGAGGACCAGAAACTAGAGCCTGGTTAAGCTTTCATTAATTTCTCCATGACTTTTATCATGAAGGTGTTAGATTTTGTCAAAAGACTTTTACGAATCTAATGAGAAAAATTATTATGTATTTTCATTCTTCTGGTGGTTCACATTTATTGATTTATGCATGGTGAGACATCCCTTCATGCCTGAGGATGAAGCTTACTTAACTATGGAGAAAAAATTTTGATATGTTATTTGATATAGTTTGCAAGTGTTATAGTGGTATTTTTCACACCTATGCTCAAAAGGGAAATTGATGTGTAATATTTATTCTTTGTTAGATCTTCATGTGTTTTGGGTTATCAGGGTACCTGAGACCTCATAAAATGAGTTGGTCAGTGGTCCTTCTGTTTCTATTATGTGGAATAATTTGAGTACTGTTGTCATTAGCCCTTCTTTGAAGTCTGGTAGAATTCTGTGCTAAAACCATCTGGTCAAGGATGTTTATTTTTGATTGGAAGAATTTTAATTACTGCTTCTACTTTACTTTAGGTTATAGGTCTTCTTTAATTGCTTATCTGATCTCAATTTAACTTTAGTAAATGATATATGCTGAGAAAATTATTCATTTCTTTTAGATTTTCCAGTTTCCTAGAGTACAGGTTTTAAAGTATGTTCTTATCATTATTTCAGTTTCTTCATTGACTGGTGTTGTGTCATTCTTTTCATTTCTAATTTTGATCATGTAGATGTTCTCTCTATTCCTTTTAGTGAATTTGGATTAAGTTTAGCTAATCTTATCGGTTTTCACAAAGAATCAACTCTTTTTTTGTTGTTGTTCATTGACTCTTTTATATTGATATTTTCTTGTTATTGTTAATTTGTTTCTATTTTATTGATTTTAGGCCTGAGTTTGATTATTTCTTTCCAACTACTCCTTTTGGATTGATTTGTTCTTTTACTTCAAGAGTTTTCAGGTGTGTTGTTAAGTTATTAGTATGAAATCCCTTTAATTTTTAATGTAGGCATTAAGTGGTATTAATTTGCATTTTAGAACCACCTTCATGGTGTTCCATAAGTTGGAGTATGTTGTGCATTTATTGCAATTCAATTCTAGAAAGTTTTTAATTTCAGCAGTAATCCACTGTTTTATTGAGCAGTAATGTGTTCAGTTTCCATGTGTTTGTATGCTTCCCATTGGTGATATCCAGCTTTAATCCATGGTAGTAAGATGCAATCTGCGGTGATCCATTTTTTTTTTTAATTGAGTAATAACATGTTCAGTTTTCATGTGTTTGTATGCTTCCTATTGGTGATATTCAGCTTTAATCCATGGTGGTAAGATGCAGTGTGTTTCAATTTCATTCTGTCTGTTGGGTCTTTGTTTGTGTTTGAGTGTGTGATAAATTGTGGAGAAAATTCCATCAGGTGCAGAGAAGGAGGTATTTTCTTTTGTTCTGAAAATATTCTTTAGCTCTATTTGGCTTATAACTTTTGTTAGTACACACATTCTTCGGCTTATGAACAGGAATGTGCTGGGAGGGGAGATTTGAGGGGTTGCACAGGCATAACAACCGCAGGCTGTTCACCCTTGATCGGCTTGCTCTCCTGGGCACGGATCCAGAGAGTGAGGAGAAGCCGCAAGAAGTAGTCTGCTACAGAGTTGGGAACGATGTAGAGGAAAGGAGGAGCATTGGAAATCTAAAGCTTCCCTACCTGCTTCACTGACATGACTGCTTCTCTGTCTTGGCTTGTCTCCCTCCCAGAGAAAGCCTCCTGGAGCTGGGGGCTGGGATAACAGGATGAGGGAGAGAAAGGTTGGAGGAGAAGGTTTCTGTGATCATCTGGAGATGACAGCATAGAGAAAAGAGAGTCTGCTGACGGTGGTCTTCTACAGAGATGGAGTGAGACTGGGAGACTGGATTTGGAAGAGAGGAGGAAGTGATGAAATGTGCATTTGGGTTATTTGCTTTCCTGGACTGAATGACTTGATGGTTCACAGGAAATGCCTGCTATATTTGATGGCTGAGATAAAGGGATGATTGGAGGGGAAGATCTGTGTGCTCCACCTGGGAGAGGGACATGGCAGATACAGCAGGTCTTCTGCTCTACAGCTGAGGTGAGACCGTTGGATTGAATTTAGAAGAGAGGAGTGGAAAATGAAGATCTGAGTTAGCATACCCTCTTCCTTTTCTTGAGTCGTTGTCCATCTTAAGACAAAAAATTATGTACTTTACGCATAAAGTCCACTTACGAGAACCACTCAATTTTGGAGAAAATAAGCAGACAAACATGGGTTCTTGTGACTGAATAGTGATCTGGTGGTAACTCATCATTTTTTCTTTTTACTTCATTTATCTAAAATCTAAATATACAGGAATCCAAAGTGTAAAAATGTGAACAGCCAAAGCCATAGGAAAAGCCCAGTATGTGTTAAAAAATACAGAGAAGGAAATGCGCATTCTAGCAAGAAAAAAGTATCTGTAGAAATAAACACATAACCACTGAGAATAAAATTGTATCCTCACATGCATGCACTTTTAAAACTGAGTGTATCATTTAAACTTCTACTTCCAGAAAATTTCAGTGAGGCTTCTGAATCACTGCTTTCCCCATCAGCACAACAAAAGAACACCAAATGAAGAAAGAAGACTTTCTACCACCTGCAGAAAG
Source organism: Peromyscus eremicus (assembly GCF_949786415.1). Taxonomy (NCBI): domain Eukaryota; kingdom Metazoa; phylum Chordata; class Mammalia; order Rodentia; family Cricetidae; genus Peromyscus; species Peromyscus eremicus. Next base: position 11,626,258 of record NC_081425.1, read on the forward strand.
GCCCCAAACAACCTCATTCCCAACACACATACACAATAGACACAAAAACACACACATACGCAACTGAACACACACCCAAAAAGGGAACTCAAAGAGACTCTGAAACTCTTTATGTGTGAGACAACTTGAGTTCTGAGCCACATCATAATAAACGTATCTTTAAAATGTATTCAAACCTTAGAGTAAAAGAGAGAAAATATCCAGGTTGACTGGAAAATTGTTTTATATATTAACATCCTGAACATCTAAATTTAATTTAAAAGGACAGTCCAAGAGTTGTCAACAGCAGGATTATAAATATTTTAGAATATCAAAAGGATTGTTTTAAAGCAGCAATAATAAAATTTCTTTTTGGGAGTGTTTGAAATAATGAAAATATATTTTCATATAAATATACATCATACAGCAATGAGAATTTTATAGTAAAGAATTCATTGTCTGAATGCTAAAAATCAAAGGTAAGAAGGACAAAATAGTGAATTAGAAGGTTAGACAAATCAGGAAAATTGAAAACAGAGGGACAGAAACATTGAGTCAAAGCACAAAGAGAAGATACATTTAAAAATGAATATGAATGTGAGTTGCTTACAATTGTCATAACAAGCCGTGTGTACAATTTGGAGACCTAGTCTATAGTAATCAACTGTATAGTATACACTTAAAGCTGTTAAGATGAAGGATTACTTCTTGTGTTTCTGTAAAAGCATGTGTACTTAAGACATGGATGAAGAAACAGATGATATAAATAAACAGGGGAGGAACATAATCAGAGAGAGGGAGAGACAGAGAGAATCATTGTGGTGAAGTGGCTCACGTGCGCCTGCTCACAGCCAAGCCTGAGATCAATTACTGCCAAAGACGTGGTAGAAGAAGAGAGCTGACTTGGACAATTTGTTCTCTGCCTCCCACTCCTATGATGTAGCATTAACTTTTTTTAATCAAAAATGAAGAAAATGAAGAACAGGACTTCAGAAACCTGAAGTATTTCAACAAAAGTTATATTATCAGAATTCATAAGAGATAAAGTTACAAATTACTTACATTCTTAAGACTTATACATAATAACATCCTTAAAAATGAACAGGAAAAGACATATTACTTACATGTTTTTGACTTTTAACAGATACAACATCGCATAAAACCCTACCATAGGAAAATTAAACTATATTAAATACAATTTATTTTTAAATTTTTTAAACATTTATTGATTTTTATCCTATCTCCATGGGTCTTTCACCTTCAGGCCTAGCTGTGTGCAGCATGCATGGAGTGTCTGTGGAGAGCAGAACAGGGCACTGGATCCCTTGTCAGTGATCTTCAACTGATTATTAGTCACCATTTGGGTGCTTAGATTTGAATACAGGTCTTCTTAAGTAGCAGCCAGTGCTCCAAACCACGGAATCCAATCTACCACTCACAAATACACTTATTTGTTAATTTGAGTTATTGATTCTTAAACACTAAAATACAGAGAGGAGAAAGATAAGTTAAAATCAAACCTAGAGATATAAAAAAGTACATACATTCTATTAAGTATAAACATGATGGAATTAGTCACTCATGCCTAGTAAAAAAATATAGTTCTGTCCTGGAAAATTCTGCTAATATTGCTACTTGATATGGAAACCTTGAAACACTTATTTTGATCTGCTTCTTTTCCATAACAAATAAATAGCTTCCAATATGGTGACATAAATCATTTTGTTCTCTTTTGATTTTATAGAGAACTGTTCATTAAATACAAATCCTTAGATTTCCCATGAGAACCCATTCTTGACTACATGGCATCATCCCCATTTGACTTGATGGGAATCTTAAATTAAAAGAAAAGAGAGCTAACATCGTGTTTCCCTTTTGCAGGAATTAAGAGTCTTGATGACTAAGTATTTTATTCATCCATAGAAAGAGAAAATTCACTAGTTAATAGAAGGCAGGCAATTTAAAACTCTGGCAACCCTAACTCAGTGAGGACAATTTTAGATGTCAGTGTGTTACTTAGTTTAATGGGCTTTCAGAACGTGACAGTTCGGCTCAGGCAGCCACTGAACACTCATGCTAGTGACTTCCATTTTGATCAGAAATATCCAATGACTTGCTGCTTTATTGGTTCCAGTAGCTTCTTTTCTCATGGCTTGATGATAGAAGCTGCTGATAGGTTAGGTAATAGATTACAAAATAAAAACACCTTTATTTGTAGCATGACTTCTACTTTTGCATTTCTGCTGGACCTCAATAATAATAGCACACATTTATATCATCCTATTTAATTTCATTTTGCAGGGATTTTACCAAACTCAATACAATTATGTTTCTCTACAACTATACAATATTTCTAAGCCTCAGAGGTCATCAAACTTTATCACGCATATTTTCCCTAGAAAATTGTACAATGAATCATCAACTTTGATCTCTACTGAGAACATAAAATAAACTGGGGGTGTATTATCCTAGCTGTCAGCGTCTCCAGTTAAAGAATATGAAAACAATTTTGACTACATCTATCACTAATTAACAAAACATATAGGAATTATAATTCCTAACTCTTTAAATTTCACCAATCATTCAACTTTTATATATGAGACTGCACAGAATTTTAGAGTTCTGAGATGTTTCTTCATTTCAAAACTGTATTATGTGGGTTTTTGTTTTGTTTTGTTTTGATTTTCAAGACAGAGTTTCTCTCCATGTGGTTTTTGGTGCCTGTCCTGAATCTTGCTCTGCAGACCAGGCTGACTTGGAACTCACAGAGATCCACCTGGCTCTGCCTCCCGAGTGCTGGGAAATGATCTGCTGTGGGATGTCATGCTATTTGAAAGTATGATTAGGAAAGGTGGAAACACATTCTAAAACATACTATCATTTACAAGAAATGGCTCTTTCTGATAATGTGTTTCATAGTGATACCACAGTTATAATGATTTTGTGAAACCTGTGTTGTAATCTTAATAATTATTGTTTATGTGTGCAGAGGGCTATGGGAGTATACAGCAGGTGACAACTAGTGTTTGACAAGTTGACCCACCAGATGTATAACTCCCTGATGGGGAGCTACATCTGGCAAAACTGTGGGGTCACTGGCTATGGAAACCAGTTGTTTTCTGTCTTTAACTTTCTTGGGTGCCATGGTTATGCCTCCCTAATAAGAACAGCTGTAGGGTCCTTTCCAAAGCCCTTTGGTACTATGTTTTACATCTCTGGGTACAAACTTAGCTGTGGATTTCTGTTTAAGCTGTATAATTCTGATGAACAGAAATATTACCAAAATATTCTTCTTTACTGACACAGGAAAGTAACAGTATCCTCAGTCTCAAAGAGAGCTTTTACACATTTTTCAAAGATCTTAGAACAAGTCCAAAACAGACTAAACTGCCCCTACAGAATATATACAAAGACTAATTACCAGGTGTTGTTTATTGCTAAATCAAGGCCAGGCTGTTTATATCAAGACATAGTCCTTGCAGCAGCTCCCTTTCTGCAGGTACCCTGACTGTTCAAGGTTCAGCCAACTGTTTAATGTCTGGGACCTCTCACCAACTTAGAGCTACGTGCATGGGTCAATATGACATTACTAGCCTACAGAATCTAAATAATTTATCTTATGTTTTGGTAATGGGTAGGGCTCTTAAAATGTAATTTGTAATTGTATAGAGTTTGGCTGTGAAGCAGCAGTAGTGTGGAGAAAGATAGCTATGTGAGAGCTGCTGCAGAATGTGAGTGAAGTGTGTGTGTGTGTGTGTGTGTGTGTGTGTGTGTGTGTGCTGAGAAAGAGATGAAAAAGGAGCATGAGAGAAGTGTGAAGTGTGGGTGAAAGAGTCAGTGAGTAAAGAGTGAATAATGTCAAAGAAAGATGTGTAGCCATGTGAAAAGAGGAATGTATGTAAAGATACGTAGCTGTAAGCAGCAGTGTGGAGATATGTAGCTGTGTGGAGACAGGAAGACTCAGAGACCATTTCTCAAGATGAAGTAGAAGAGAAAGTTAACATTAGAGAGCATGTGTGTTTCCTTATTTTACCAGTCAGATAGATAGAAACCTATTTCTAAATACCCTCAAATAGGAAAAGTCTAGCCCTCACCACCTTCATGGGTTTTCTTTCATTATCCTGGAGGTCGTCTTAGAGCAGGTTCTCCATTAAGGCCCCCAATAAATGTGAATTCATAAATATGTGGATTTTTGCTTTTAAACAAAAAAAAATTCAACAAAATAAAGTAACATATATGAGATACTTGTACCACATTAAATTTTCATAGCAATACTGAAAAATTCAAGGAAATAATAAATATATTGCATCAAAAATATAGGAAAACAATGCATATGATAATTTACTCAACCTCAAGTAATTAAAGAAATGGAAATAAAAAATATATAAGCAATAGTGATGATATTAAAGAGCAACCATTTGCAAACTTTGTTCTAATAGTTTATCAAATTAAAATAAAAAATAACACGGAGTATCATAGAAACACTAGTATATGTTCAGTTAGATAAATATGTTCTCATTTTCCTTTTAGATTATAAAAAACAAACTCTTCTACTATAAATATGTTTCCTGTGATGGTTGATCTTCAGTGTCAACAACTTTGCCTTTGAAAAAAAATCAAAGATTGCTTCACGATAAAGGTCCTGGAGAGATTCAGGATACAAAGGACATACCTCAACATAATAAAGGGAATGTACTGCAAGCCATAAAAAAAAGTCAACTTAAATGAAAAGAAATTCAAAGCATTTCCACTAAAATCAGGCACCAAACAAAGTTGGCCATTTTCTCCATACCTGTTGAACGTTCTGCTTGAAGTCTTAGTTAGAACAGTAAAGTCAACTGAGTGAGATCCATGGGATAAAAGCAGGAGGGGAAGAAGCCCAAGTACCTCATTTGCACATAATATAACAGCATATGTAAGTTACCCTAAAAATCCATCCAGAAACTCCTACAGCTGATTAACACTTTCAGCCAAATAGCAGGATATAAAATTAACTCACAAAATTAGCAGCCTTCCTATAGAAAAATGAGAAAAGGATTGAGAAAGATATCAGGGAAACAGCACCATTCACAATAGCGTCAAATAACATAAACTCTGTTGCTATAAATCTAACCAAGTAAGTGAAAGACCTTTATGATAAAACTTTAAGACACTGAAGACAGAAATTGAAGTAGATATCAGAATATGGAAGGATCTTACAACTGATGGACCAGAATGATTAATAATGAAGAAATGGACACCCTACCAAAAGCAATCTATAGAGTCAGTGCAATACCCATTAAAATTCCAACATATTTATTCACAGATCTTTAAAAGAGCATTTTCAGCATCATATGGATACACTATTAACCCCAGTATAGTTAAAATAACCCTGAATAATAAAGAATTGTGGGAGTCATCACTATCCCTGATTTTAAGTTTTAGTACAGAACTATAGTAATATGAACAGCATAGTATTGCCAAAAACCAGACAGGTTGATCAGCATAAAAGAATTGAAGACCTGGACATAAGTCCACATAGCTATGAATATCTGATTTTTAATGAAGGCCAAAATACACAATGGAAAAAGATAAAATTTCCAACAAATGGTGTTGATCAAACTGAAGCAAAGTGTTGCGTGTAGAAATATGCAAATAAATCCAGACTTATCATCCTGCAAAAAACTCCACCCAAAATGGATCAAAGACCTAAACCTAAAAACCAGATACAGTGAGCCTGATAGAATAGAAATTGGAGAATAGCCTTGGACACATTAACAAAGGAGATGACCTTCTGAACAGAACCATAATAGCACAGTTTATAAGAACAAGTAATGAATAGGACTACATAAAACTTAAAAAAACTTCTATATGGTAAAGGACACCATCATTTGGAAAATGTATCACACTATAGAATGAAAAAATATATTTACTGAATAGATATACCAAGGTACTTCTACCTAACATCTGATGAAAGACTAAACTCTAGACTGTTGAATAAACTTGAAAACACTAGACATCAGGAAAATAAATAACCCAATAAAAATGATGGGGTACATGTATAAACAAGTAATTCTCAAAAGAAGAAAATCAAATGGCTGCAACACACTTAAGAAAATATTCAACATCTTTAGACATCAAGGAAACACAAATCAAACATACTTTAATATTTGATCTTTTACCTATCAGAAGGACTAAGGTTAATAAAATATACACAGCTCTTGATGGTGAGCATGTGAAGTAAGGGGGACATTCATCCATTGCTGGTGGAAGTATAAACCTTGAACATCCACTATAGAAAGCACTGTGGTGGTTACTCTGGGAGACAGGAATATATATATATATATATAAGTGCAGTTATATCACTCCTAGCCATACATACAAAACTTGCTTTGCTTCATCCTACTGTGGAGACAGTTGTTCAACCAAAATCACTCTTGATGTACCCACCATAATCAGAAATTAGAAACAACATGGATGTATAAATGGATGGATGGATATAGAATAAGGTGCTAGTTTTACATGATGAAGTATTACTCAGAAGTTTAAGAAATTAAATCATAAAATTTGCCAATAAATTAATAGAAATAGAAAATCATCCTGAGTGAGGTAACCCAGACAGAGAAAGACAAATATGGCATTCACTTACTTATATGTGTATTAACTGTTAATTCAAAAATAAAACTATTAAATAATAAAAAAATAAATAAATAAATCTACAACCCATAGAATCACAGAGATTAGGTATAGAGTATGGGGTTAAAAGGTGACAGATAAATTTACCTAGGAAAGGGAAGTAGAATAGATAATTATGGATGGACACTGGAGACTGGAATGGGAAGATCAGGTGATGTGGTAGAGAAAAGAGGCAGACAAGGAGGGAATATGAGGAGGGACAACTAAAATTATGCACCATTTGATGGGTTGTTTGAAAACCTAGTAGAGTATTATCTTCATATAATATACACATCTATGAAGGCAATCTAAATGAAATTGCCAAATAATGGGTGAGAAAGGGCTCCAATTAAACATCTCTCATCACCAAATGAAGTGTCCAGTACTGGGAATAGGATACAACATACTGAGTTGTTGGCCAAAAGAGACCTGTGGAGACCTCTAAACAAGTATTGCTGTTTCCAAGGCTACAAGCTGCTTTCTACAAAGCAATGGCAATTCCCCATTGCTGAAGACAACATTCACACAACTTACCGAACATGGGAAAATCCACCCAGTGACTACCTGATTCCTTTCCCCCTATGGGCTAGTTCTCCTGGAAGAGGAACATTCTCTTCACACTAACAAAGGAGAAAAGTAAAGACCAACCAAGCTACAAACCCTCTGAACTGCAGTGGTGTGTCACCTGTAAGATGTGCTAGTACAATGGTGGCACGAAGCTGGCAGGAGCCACCAAAACAAAGTCTGATATGATTCAAAGCCCACTCCATGAGATGGAATCTGTATTGCTTGGATGCCCACAAACCTGAGACTAAATAGTCCAGTGACCTCGGCAAAAACTGTTCTAATATAGAAAAGTAACAATAAAGTGCCTCCTAATGACATTCAGCTATAAATCAGTTCCTTGCCCAATCTTCACCAGGGAACCATCCTCCTGCAAACAAATACTGATATTCACAGCCAGAAAATATGTAGAGAGTGAGGGATCTTGGAACACTCAGCCATAAATGGGAAAACTCCATCAAATCCCTACACTCAGTGCTCTTGGAACTCTGCAGAAGAGGTGGTAGAAAGAGCAGACGAGCCAGTGGGAAAGGAACCAAAGAAACCAAGGTCTTCTAAATACATCAGGACTGAAGGACACATTAATTCACAGAAACTGTGGCAAAGACTGTATAGCACCAGCCAGCACAGTTCTGCACTAAGTGGGGTCCTAGAACCAAAGGAAGAAATGGGCAAAAATTCCCATTCCTAACCCAGGAGCTATCTTCAATTGAGATACATTTGCAAGTGATAAGGGGAAAAAAAAGAGGTTTTTTCCAAGGGAATATCTGGGGAAACAAACCATAGGCTCATGCCCAGCAGTAGATGGCCAAAAGAAAATGAACTCAATAGCATCTTTGGTATTTCTTTCTCTCATAATGTTGTGTCAGGGCATAAGACCTTTTATTTTTCTTAACCTTATAATCCTTTGGGGGCATATATTATGCCTTCTGGGTTTTTTGTTTTGTTTTGTTTCGTTTTGTTTTTATGGGATTCTTGTAGGTTGCAATGTTTGTGTCTCTGTGTCTATATGTATTTCTTCTGCTTTTTCTTTAGCCCTTTTCCATCTGTTTCATCCTATTCTGATTGGTTTGCTTTTAGTATTATTATATTATGGGTCTACAGGGACTGACGACATGTGACACTTTCCATAAAAAAAATAGCTTCTATAGATTGAGTGATAAAGGACTGCTGGAGGATAGAGTTTGGCCTCGGTCACACAGCACAAAGGACAGCAGGCTGTTAAACATGTCTGTTCACAGTCTTCTGGGAAGATAATATCCCATGGATCCCTTCCTTTAAAGAAACAACCCTATGTTTTGAACAATCCTGGTTATCCCTAGTACTTATCTGTGAGCATAAGGTCTCCCCCAATTTCTTCCCCCATTATTATATGTTAAATGTCTATTTTTTCTAAGATAAGACAGATAGCAGTTAGACCCCAGTGAAAAGAAATATGGAGAGAAACTAGGAGAACTTGCACAAGATGAAACCATAATTAGAATGTACTATATGACATAAATTCTATTTTCCATAAAATACTAAAAAAAACCCGTAATATCTCAGCTGAAATATATTTCTCTACTGTTTTAAATAACTCCCCTTTTTTGAAATAGGATTAATAATGTTATTTTTGTCAACAGAAGATGCACTTTTTTCTCATAAAAGATGTTTGGTAAATTTTCACTGATTTTTTTTAAACCATCCTTTCAAGAACTACATTCTATGATTTTTTTCCATTAAAACTTGTCTACCAAGCACTTGACTATACATTTAAGTAACCAAAAGTTAAATAAATAAATGAATGAACACAGCGATTTAAAAGGCTAGGTGTTAATTTTGTTGTTTCACTAATTAGCAGTGGTTTGCTTCCAGCTACAAGTAACCGTTAGACTTAAATTAAAGAGGACGAAGCTGGCACATACTTTGCTGAGAGCTCATGAGGTTCAGAAATTAAAAGGTCATGAGTTCACTGCTGATGACAAGATATTTCACTATAGCTATTAGGCATGCTAAAGATTTTACAAATTCTTGAGTGCCTTTCATTCTAGTTTGGAATGAAACAGTTATTTTCGCTAAAAAGCCTAAAGCATGTGGTATATTATTAGTTCCAATTCATTCTCTCTATTAGGATGTTATACATAGTAATTTTTTCTACAATTTTATATCTAAATGTATCTGTATATTTTCTTAGTTTATGTTATATGAGGTGAATAAATAAAAAAACATCATTGGCATTCAGTTGTAGGTATAGCAAGAACAGATGACTTTTAAAATTTTTATTTTAAATTTTACTACATTTGAAATTTAAATTATTATGTTCATGATTGTTTAAATAATCAAAATACAATGATTATAATCATAGTAATCAGTCATCAAAAATATGCCTTTCACTGTTCCCTCCTTTTGTCCACTATAACTTTGAAATTTTTTAGAAATATACTGCATTCCAATTTCAGATCAAAGCTTCACATTATATAAGGTGCTGACAGAAAACTAACCATAAAAATGTACAATGTATAGAATATACACACCATTACAACAGCAAAAAATGATCTGGGAAAAAATATCAGGAAATATTTTCAAATAGTAGAAAACATACTAATATTTGAAGATGAATACCTAGTGTTTCATGATTTTAAATCCAGAGATATTTCTATTTTTAGGAAGCCTCCCTGGCTTATAATGTACTTGTGCAAAAAAACGTGAAAGAGAGATTCTCCTGTTAATGTACAAATGGAGCAGAATTGTCAATCACAACATATTAGGTAGATTTTATGCAGGACATACAAATTGACTTTTTTTATCCTGTGATATAACATGTAGTCTGTAATAGTAACTATTTTTAAGTGATTTATGATAGAAAACTACCATTAATACAAATTAGAAAACAAGAAAGAAGGCCAATATTAATCACTTTCAGTGTAGACAGATTTAAGAGGAACAAGGCTTTGCTAAAGGAATATTCATATTTACTTGTTGGTATTTGACACTCATTCTATTATGATGTACATTTCAGGAAAGCAGTCAAGCTAAAATGTAACCCAAACTTTTATTCATGCTTACAAGTGGAGTGCTTGAAATATAAATAGTTTTTTGTCACCACTTAAGATCATATTGATAAAAACATAATGACCAACTGCAAAAATGTTAAAAATTTAAGTAAAGAACAGAAAAAGCACAATTCCAATTGTTTTATAAATACTATTGATAACCTTTTAGTAAGTGGTATGATCTATGAAAAAATTCAAATTAGGGTTGACTTCATCCTCATTGGATACTTAAATAATCATTTATACAATAAATCCTACAAATTTACAAATAATCATAGATACTTTAAAGCCTAAGAATTTATTATTTGAAGTGGAAATGTTTCATAATACCTTATATCACACATTTAGTAAGTGAAAGAAAGAGAGGGAATGGCTAGAATTCAATTTTTTACATATAAATTTAATGACAATTCAAGTATATTTTGGATATACCTAGCTATCATTTTACCAAAAACAAATTGTTGTGTGAAAGTAGATAGATACAATTCCCTACATTTAAAACTATAGTCCCTTAATTACCAATCACATTGCTAGTTTAAATATTAACCCAAATAAAGAAAGTTTTTCCAAAGAAAGAAATATGTAATAATGATCCTGGAACTCTGTATTATCTTTGCTGTCCATATTTTAAGATCTACTTTTAACAAATTCTTGAAAAGTGTGATGGGGCAACAAGAGATTTCTAAGTGAGAGCTCCAAAGGCTGTGAAAAATCTTTAACATTTCTCAAATGTCCCAATGTTAAAGTCTTTTCAAGAAAACATTTTTAAATAATGACTTCTTTATTCTCATTGAGTTAAACAAATACAATTTCTCTCTTTAGTTTCTATAATTCTGCTTACCTATATTCAAATTTATAAAATAGTTTCCAAATGAACATTTAATTATTATATATCTTAATGATTCTAAGAATGTTTAGTAGGTTCATTTAATCTATTATTTTCCCCAGTTTCTGGGTGTCTCTCCCTTTTCAGAAGTACCGAAGAGCACTAATTTCTTTTCTTTTTCTTTTTTTTTTTCTCTTAATAGTTATCAAATTTATTAAATAGTTTAGAATTTTTTTAAATTTTATAATTTAATTTAATTTCATATCAGCCACAGATTCCCTTGTTCTCCCCCCTCCCAACCCCCCCATCTTCCCCCCAACCCACCCCACATTCCCATTTCCTCCAGGGCAAAGACTCCCCTGGGATTGAGTTCAGCCTGGTAGATTCAGTCCAGGCAGGTCCAGTCCCTTCCTCCCAGGCTGAGTCCTTGTATAAGCCCCAAGTTCCAAACAGCCAGCACAAGCACTGAGGACAGGTCCTGGTCCCAGTGCCTGGATGCCTCCCAAACAGATCAAGCTAATCAACTGTCTCACTTATCCAGAGGGCCTGATCCAGTTGGGGGCTCCTCAGCTATTGGTTCATAGTTCATGTGTTTCCATTCATTTGGCTGTTTGTCCCTGTGCTTTTTCCAATCTTGGTCTCAACAATTCTCGCTCATACAAACCCTCCTCTTTCTCTCCAATTGGACTCCTGGAGCTCCACCTGGGGCCTGGCCATGGATCTCTGCCACGGATCTCTGCATCTGGTTCCCTCAGTCATTGAATGAGGTTTCTAGCACGACAATTAGGGTGTCCATCCTATCACCAGAATAGGTCAATTTGGGCTGTCTCTCGACCATTACCTGCCCTGGGATGTTCTGTATGTCACATGTGTTGCTGATTAGTCAATCAATAAAACACTGATTGGCCATTGGCTAGGCAGGAAGTATACGCGGGACAAGGAGGAGAATAAAGCTGGGAAGTGGAAGGCTGAGTCAGAGAGACACTGCCAGCCGCCATGATGACAAACAGCTTGTAAAGATGCCGGTAAGGTATAGATTAATGGAAATGGATTAATTTAAGCTGTAAGAACAGTTAGCAAGAAGCCTGCCATGGCCATACAGTTTGTAACCAATGTAAGTCTCTGTGTGTTTACTTGGTTGGGTCTGAGGCTGTGGGACTGGCGGGTGAGAGAGATTTGCCCTGACCCTGGGCCAGGCAGAAAAACTCTAGCTACAATTACCAGCAGTCTATTGTGGGGGTATCTTTGTGGATTTTTGTGGGCCTCTCTAGCACTTTGTTTCTTCTTATTCTCATGTGGTCTTCGTTTATCATGGTCTCTTATTCCTTGTTCTCCCTCTCTGTTCTTGAGATGTGGACCTAGGGGAACTCTGCTCCACTGCTGGTGGGAATGCAAGCTTGTACAACCACTTTGGAAATCAATACGCACTTTCTTAGAAAATTGGGAATCAATCTCCTCCAAGATCCAGCTATACCACTCTTGAGCATATACCCAAGGAATGCTCAATCATACCACAAGAGCACTTTCTCAGCTATGTTCATATCAGCGTTGTTTGTAATAGTCAGAACCTGGAAACAAGCCCTTCTGTAGTGGGTAGCCATTCCAGCTTTGATCTGGAAGTTCCAACCCCCATTGAGACTTCAGCAACTGTCACGCCTACAAGGCGGGGCCAAGGGAGGCTCCTGGAGACCGAAGATCTGGATGGGCCAGGGATCTCTTTGGTTCCAGGACCCTGGACGGTGGAGGCGGGCCAAGCAGAGCTCCAGAGAACACCACTGGACTGTGATACACTTTCCCCAGACCCCGTGACCTACCTATCCCTTAATTTGTAAGTTATGCCACTAAATAAATCTCCTTTTAACTATGTGGAGTGGCTTTAATAATTTCACCAATATCTGGCACCCAATCCAGAATAATGCCATGGTAATCATCATCATACTACACTTCTTGCCAGAATTTCAGACAATCTTACGCATTACTCTAAGACTTGCTGCAGAACCTACAGTTAGTCTAACTGAGATTTAACTCTCTGAGCTTTCTCACAGTACCCAACAGAGATAACATCACTCCCTAAACAGCAGGAAGCAATTCTAAAAAAATGACGCCTCTTCTCCCTTAGGTTTCATAATACTCAGGGTTATGGATGATGGTTATAGGGTTGGGGGTGGAAGAAAATATTAGACTCAATATTCTAAAAAAAAAGAGAGAGAGAAAAAAGGGAAAAGAAGAAATGGAATGGATAGGTATAATATATTATGGTAGATTATTGTATATACTAGTAAACACATTTAGTAAAATAGCAGCCTTAGATAATTTGCACTGTAATTTGCACTGTTATGGATTCTTATATGTTGATATAAATGTAAACTATTTTTATATTCCTGTTTAAGATAATTTGTATATTGATACAAATACAGAACTATATTTGTTAATAATGTACATATATTTCTACTCTTATTTGAAATATTTGTATATTGATACAAATGTAAATTTATATCTGTCATACTTTATGTATGTTCTACTTCTGTTTAGGATATTCGGTATATTGATATATATTTAAGATTATTGTCATGTTGCATATCGCACTATATATTCCTACCTCTGTTATAAATATCTTGTGTATTGTCACAATTTTGAAGTCATTGTTCTTTACCATACATTTGCTTATAGACTGTTCACCTTGTTTACGTGAAGCCTTAGTCCTTAGGTTATTTTGGTAGATAAGACTTATAGATTTATAGTCACCTATGCTTGTCATCTCTATAGTTACATTAGTTAGGTTATCCAGATTTACAGATACATAGGTCAGATGGACAGGTAACCTTCAATCACTTCATAGACCTATAGAATATGGCATTTAAATAACTTAGAATTCTGTTGACGTGAGACACAATTGCTCCTGGCTGCACCAATTTGATCCCGAGAGAATGTTGGGCTTCTAAGACATTTCCATTTGGAAGTTTGTCTTCTTGGCACAAAATGGCCTACTGGGCAAAGAACTGCCCTTGCCTTGATGGCTGACAGTACAAATGCAATGCTGTCCTTTCTGGACAAGCGGGACACAAGGAAAGCGACCACTGTACTCTGCCAAGACAGGGTAAGATGGTCTTTCAGAATTCCTGCTTCTGAAAATGGTCTGTCAGATAATTTAGGCCTATAGCCAGTTTGAATGCACCAACAATGCTGAGAAACATTAGGTGACTGTCCAGGCTGCCAGCTGTCTCGGTCTACTCTTGCAATATTCCCGAAAGTTGCTTGCATCCATCTACCATTTCTCAGGTATCATTATATTCCTTCTCGAGTCTTTGATGGGATTGAATACTAGCAGTTATAGTTACAATTTAGTAGCTAGAACATATTAAGTATTAGATTCAGGTTCTTTAGGATAGGACACCTTTGGAATGACCTTTGTAACATGCCATTTACCTATGCTCTATACTTCTCTGGATTTTAGTATGTGTTACTTGCTTGATATTGTTTGCATTGGTTGTAGTTCCATCTTATCTAGGTCATTATCCCTCATTATTCCTGGACAATATTTGATAACCATACCTTTGTATATAGTCTGGTATTAGGTTAGAACTTTCTTACTTAGACAAAAAGGGGGAGATGTAGTAGGTAGCCATTCCAGCTTTGATCTGGAAGTTCCAACCCCCATTGAGACTTCAGCAACTGTCACGCCTACAAGGCGGGGCCAAGGGAGGTGCCTGGAGAGCCGAGATCTGGATGGGCCAGCGCTCTCTCTGGTTCCAGGACCCTGGACGGTGGAGGTGGGCCAAGTAGAGCTCCAGAGAACACCACTAGACTGTGATACACCTTCCCCAGACCCCACAACCTACCTATCCCTTAATTTGTAAGTTATGCCACTAAATAAATCTCCTTTTAACTACGTAGAGTGGCCTTAATAATTTCACCAATACCCTTCAACTGAAGAATGGATAAATAAAATGTGGTACATATACACAATGGAATACTACTCAGCAGAGAAAAACAATGACATCATGAGTTTTGCAGGCAAATGGATGGATCTAGAAAAAATCATCCTGAGTGAGGTAACCCAGACTCAGAAAGACAAACATGGTATATATTCACTCATAGGAGGATACTAGATGTAAAACAAAGATGACTAGACTGCTACTCACAACTCCAGGGAGGCTACCTAGAAAACAGGACCCCAAGAAAGACACAGGGATCACCCAATGACAGAGAAATGGATGAGATCTACATTAACAACCTGGACGTGAGTGGGGTAATGAAGGGCAAGGGTTGAGGGAAAGAGAGCTTAGGGGAGCGGGAGATCCCAGCTGGATCAAGAGCACTAATTTCTGAACCAAACTAGAGTCTTGTTGATCTTTATCATTATAGAGTTGATTTCACCTGAGCCTATAGCAGCCAACAATGTTCTGCTAGGATAGAACAAATGTGAGTTTATGTGTATATTTACATGAACACTTCAAAAGGAATATATGTGCAAGGGGTTGTAGTTGTACTCTGTACAGATTCAAGCATCCATGATTGCTACCATATTTTTAATGGGTATGTACAGTGTCAACCTATAAACAGTTAAGATTGTGACTGACTTCTCCTGCAGCCTATAATGTTAAGATAAATATGAAACATCATTTTCATACATGAGAACCAAAAGAAACTTGGAACTGTGATTTCAAACTTTATTTGTAGATGAGAACTCCGCTGCTGTGACTGAAGATTAAATAGGAGCAGGACAGAATCCAAAGTGTCCACACAAGTAATTCAATCTCCAACTTTTAATTAACTCATCCCCAGTAACATCTCAGATTGTACCTACTTCCAATATGGATAGTCATGCAGAGCATAGTGCCATATGTTGAAAGTTGCAGTTGCTAGGTTATGTAGTTCATAAAATGCAGCCTCTGGATTTCTCTGTGCCCTCCATCATCTTTATTATGTTCTTATTTTCCTTGTAGTGTTTCCATCTCTTTTTCACCAAAGTCACTTTTGTTGACATGGAATTTGGATTTTAGTTTTTCAATTTCAGTTTCTTTACTTGTTTTTCTGCTCAGCCACTTCACATCAGTTGCCATCACATTTCTTTTAGATCTAATATCAGACTCAAGCTGTGTGTAGCCCTTCAAAAAGTGTCTTTAGTTCCAATTTTCATCTTGTCTCTGAGAAGGCACTCAAGAGTTTCTAAGCACCATGTATTTCAGGGTATAAAACTTCCTGTTCACAGGAATTATTTGATTATAAAATCAATTATGTTATAAGAATTAAACAAGAAAAGAAAAAGCTATGGAGTAAAGAAAATATAACAGGCTTAATATATTAAGCAGTTCTACTCTTTTCTACAACATACATTCAAAGCAGTAGAAATTTTATATCTCATTACATTGTAGAGAATTTACATTTAAATAGTAAAAGCAAAAAAAAAATCACACAGTTCAAATGTATGGGATATTTGTCTGAGCTCTAGACTGTTACAGTTTAGCTTATGTTCCAAACATGTTATCTGATTTTTTGACACATATAACAAAAAAATCTCAAAATGTTTGACTGTAGTATAATTAAAATTAAGATATATAGTACATAATGATAGTTAAATCTTTCTGCTGAAACAAAGTACCTTAGTATGTTTCCCAGCATCCACATAGTAACTCAAACCATCTATAAATCCAGTTCAGGAAATATGATGCCCTTTTCTGTCCTCTGTAGGACACACACACACACAAAACAAACAAACAAACAAACAAACACACACACAGAGTTGACATGCAGGTAAAATACACATACCTATACAATAAATCAATATATAATGATACAATTTATATTTCATTATGGTATACCTGTGGTAGAAAAAAAATGAGCATCATGTTCCCATTTTGTCTTCATTCTTCCAGGTTATATAAATTAATAAACATTATGATCAAATTAATTTGAATTTCTACACAGTAAAATAAATGTTGGCAATGTATTACAGTAGACCATGGGATTTGTGAGATGTTTGTGAGCATTGTATTATTTTAGATTTCATTGAAACACATTGTCGATAAGTAATTTTCTAAATATTGTTGCTATAATAATTTTGTTTTATTATTATAAGTGGATAAATTAAAATAGTTTTATTCACTATACTTGTGAAGATCACTGTAAATTGGTTATATTTCTTCAATTTTAGCAGACAGAGACAAATATCAACAGACAACCAAACTCAGATTATGATGCATTAATTTTGTCTTTTTTAGAAAATAAAATAGTTTTATGAAATTGACATTATTAAAATTCAACAAGTGTTAAGTATAAACATTTTGAAAAACATTGTTGTTAAATTTTATCTATTGGCCACATTGTGAGGGACACATTAAACATTATATGCATTTGTATTTTGTATGGATTTATCATTCAGCAATAAATGATAAAAGTCCCAGAGTATGGCACTCTGAAAAAGAGTCACATTTAAAATTCATAGCTTTGCATCTGTTATTTTGTTATGCTAGATGAGGTGAACACTACCAAGTAAAATGCATGCATTCTCAGTTGTAGTGTTAGGATATCAGAGCTGTTGGCAGTACTCCTCATATGCTTAAGAGGAACTCATAAAGCCTCAGATTCAGAATTACACATCTAGTTAATTGTATATGCAAATCTGAAGGCCTACTGAGACATATTATCCTTTTTAGTCAATAAATTTGTTGCATAATGTAAGCATGTCAAATACAATTGCAGAAACAAATGAACGATGAGAGGTTGCCTATTCAAACAGGCTGCACACTTCCACTAAGAACCAAAAGCTCTGTGGTATAGCTACATATAATATTGTGCTAATATATTAATATTATTCTTTATGAAATCAAATTGTCCAAGTCGGGACATTACCCAAGACAGGAATTTTTACCTGAGTTTAAAGTGCTAAAGAAAGCTAGAGACAGAGCAATGGTTACCTCCTGAGATAGTCACAGCAGAATCAGAAAAGTTAAAAAAGTTATTTAAACAGGCCTGAAGTTCAGTATTAAAAGTATTTATGAAGGGTCTGGGAGAAGTTGTATCAAGGATGAAGACTAGACAAATCAAATCAAAATATAGTGTATATTTACATGAAATTCTTGGAGAATAGATTTATACAATTCAATTTTTTTTTTGAGACAGGGTTTCTCTGTGTAGCTTTGCTCCTTTCCTGGATCTTGCTCTATAGACCAGGCTGGCCTCAAACTCACAAAGATCCTCCTGCCTCTGCCTCCTGAGTGCTGGGATTAAAGGCATGTGCCACCACCGCCTGGCTACAATTCAAATTTAAAACAATAATATATGGAGAAGGTGATACAACCATTTCTACATATTTGCTTAGAATCTTTTACATTATTTCATGCCACGCACGAACAATTTGTCTCAATAAAACTTTTACTGACAAAATTCAAAATTTTCATCTAAGTATATTTTTTATCACATTGAACACCACTGTTATTATAGTTATTATTTATTACTATTATTAAATTCAAACCACTTTTGGTAATTACAGAGAAAATTAAAAAATGGAATTTTAGAGAGCAAATATATGGCACATAATTAATGTGTAGTCAGTGTTTTAAGTGAAACAAATATCAAAACAACAATCCCAAATGGTTTGAGAGTATACACCTGCAGATTCTGTCCATGCGTTTCAAACAGGCAAAGTCCTTTTCTCCACTGTACTGAGGATCGGTTCCTTCAAATGTAATTACAATAATGAAAGGCATATACTGTTTGTTCTCCCTGTATTCTCCCTCATCATGTTTTGGCTGTATATCATCTCCACAATTTACATGCCTTAGGCATCTCTCCCCTAACTGTACTTTGTATATTCATCCTAATAGTAATTGCAATTTATTAATTTTAGTAATATTATAAGAAAAGAACTATGGACTTAAAATAACTCATGCAGAAATAAGAATGAGATAGAATGGAAGGCTTAAAATCATAATGAATTATAGTATAACCTAAACCCAGTAATATGGGTTTGGGAAAATCTATCAATAACCAAATTTGAGACTCTGGACTTCTTCCTACTGTTCTTTATAATAGGAACTTCTTTTTCTAACTTGTATTTAGCATAAGCTCCTGTCTTGTGTATGATTTCACATGTCTGGGGGTTAAATGTACAACTGCCCTAGATGGTCTGGAAAAACACTGTTTTCTTATAGTTACCCATTACTCTGGGTCTTAAAATATTTATTCCACCCATTCCACAATAATCCTTGAGACATGTGGAGAGTGTTTTGATATACATACCTCAATTAGGACTGCTGCTTTAAAATGTATTATTCTTTATAAATTAAACAATAATTGTACTCTATGTTAAATATCATCTACTACAAAAAGTAGTTTCTCTGTAAGGCTTGAAAGATGCACTTATCTACAGCTGTAGTATTAGGTCATTTAAATTTATTTAATATTCATTTCATTAAAGAAAATAACAGGAATAGAGTCTTCGCTAAAATCTATGACCTATCTAACAATTGGTAGTGGCTGTGATAATGGTGATAATGGGTAAGGGGTGAGCAATGGAGGGTAGGGGGTGGGGGATGAGAACATAAGGGAATGGGATGGTTGAGCTGGAACAGGGATGGAGTGGGAAATCAATGAGAGAGATACTGTAGAAGAAACCATCTTGTTCAATAAGAAACACAGAACCAATGCAAAGATGAAAGCCCAAGAGGTCAAAGCTAAGAGCCTTACCCTTCCTGCTTCAGCTATCCTCTTCAGCCAAGCGAACTACTTCCTGTGTATTTGTCTTTATAAAGACTTTCTGTTCTGCCTTCTCATTGGTTGTAAACCCAACCACATGACAGCCTCGTCACTGCCTGTCTGTACAGACCTCCAGGTCTTCTATGGTTGGTATTGAGATTAAAAGCATGTGCTTCCATGCTGGCTGTATCCTTGAACACACAGAGATCTGCCTAGCTCTGCCTCCCAAGAGCTGGGATTAAAGGCATGCACCACCACCACCCAGCTTCTATGATGGCTTGCTATTATCTCTGACCCCCAGGCAACTTTATTTATTAATATACAAATAAAATCATATTTCAGTACAAATAAAATATCACCATAAGATACCATGATGGAGGGAGATATCATGGGGACAGAGAGAAACTCGGTGCTAGGGAAGTTGCCAGGAATCCCCAAGGATGACCCCAACTTGGACTACTAGAATAGTGGAGAGGATGCCTGAAATGAACTAGCTTGCCACAGTGATCAGATCAGTGAATATCCTTACTGTCATCACAGAGCTTTTCTCCAATGACTGATGTAGGCAGATGCAGAGATCCACAGCCAAACACCAGGCAGAGCTCCAGGAATCCAGTTGGAGAGAGAGAGAGGAGGAGGTTTTCTATGAGCAAATGCATCAGGATCATGATGGGGAAACCTGTAGAGATGATCAAATCAAACTAGTGGGAACTCATGAAAATTGGGTCAATGGCTGTGGAACCTGCATGGGGCTGGACCAGGTCCTTTGCATGGGGAGACAAGTATGTAACTTGATGTGCTTGGGGGGCCCCCTGGGAATAGAATCAGAATCCATCTCTGGTGCATGAGGTGGCTCTTTGGAGCCCACTACCTATGATGGGACACCTTGTGCAGCCCTGAGGCAGGAGGAAGGGCTTGGACTTGCCTCTAGTGGATGTGCCTTCCATTGGGAGGTCTTTGTCTTCTTGTGGAGGGAATGGGGAGTGGGTTGGGGTGGAGACTGAGGGTGGGAGGAGGAAAGGGGGGATCTTTGATTGCTGTGTAAAATGAATGAAAACATTTTCTTAATTAAAAAAAAAAGAATGAGTTTCACTGTACATATCTGCACTTAAAACCAATTAGAAAGTATTTGGTTACTCCTATAACTTTCATGCCACTATTACTCTAGTAATACATCTTTCAGCCCAACCATTATTGTAGCTCTCAGGGTACGATAGTTCATTAAGAGTAGAAATTACTTTTCTCTTCTGGTAGTATTTATAACATCTCCCATTGCTGTGAAAGCTAGCTAATAGGAATAAAGCTTGCAGGTCAATAACATCTTAGTTTCTACATGTTCTAGGACTCAAGCATAGGGTGTCTTCAGAGGTAGGACCTTACCATTGAGTTTAAATTTTAACTAATTGCAATGACAATAGTCTGTAAGGTTTGAGGGTCTATCCAGACATACTGGTTAAAACTCCAACAGAGATAACCTAGTCCTGATACTGTATTTTCCCATTTATAGCCATATATTCTGAACATGGTAACTCCCTGTCTTTGAAGAAGCAAAGCAGGATCACATATGGTTATTGCTTGGATAGTAGATGGACGCATTTCAAGTGGATATTTCACAAGTACTTGAGAAAGACAATTCTGAGCTCTAAACTGACAGAAGCTCATTTCCTTTGTAAAAAATTTAAATACATTTTATAGGGACAGATGCCTAATTTGAGGAACAAATTGAAATTGTCGCTACAAAAATCCCTGTAACAAAGAGAGAATAGAATACTCAAGGAGAATTGTGTTTTTGTCTTTAATTTGCATTTTTCCTAGAGAACACACACACACACACACACACACACACACAAGATAGACAGACAGACAGTGAGAGGCAGAGACAGACATAGACAGAGACACAGAGAAAATGAATCCAGAACAAAAGAAAGGTTGTATTTAACAAACATTATTTATTTGGGATGAAAGAGAGGACATAATTCAAAGGAGATATCATAAATCCTGGTACACTGAAAGTGATTTAAATTTCTAGAATTAAAAGTGGATTTTATTGCTGGATGAATGTCAATTTTAAAATCTATAACAGATCATTTTTTCCCACTTATTATACTACTCAAATTTAATAAATTCTCCATTTCATCATTCCAGGTCATATACATATTAATGCCAAAACAAAAAAAATTGTTCCATAAAGAAAGTGGCAAACACTAAATCATCAATTTATTCTTTGATTATAGTATAACATCTGCATTTTGAGAAATAGCAATTGCAAGGGTCTTTTTGATTTGTAGAATTAAATTAAGAACCATTAAATAATTGACCTTAAAATGTCTATTCTTTGCCAAACTTAACTATGATCAAAATAAAATAAAAATAATTCATTTTCAACATTGAAATATTCATACATAAATAATTCACATACATTCAAAAATTGTCATTAAGTTTAACCATAAGTTTAATAAGTAGACCACTGCCTGCACTGTATCAACTAACACAATGGGAAATAATCCCACATCAGTGTTCCAGGAAAATAAATTGTTTTTCATTTGTAATCTCAACAGATTTCTCACAAAATTTAAAGACATATCAGAGAAAACAAGTTTTTTTTTTCAGAGAAAACAAGTTATACACAGGTGTTATTAATTTTCATCTGCCATGACTTTAAATTCTTTAGAGGAATTTTTCCTTCTTGAACATACATATTTGTCCAATTCAATTTATGATCATTCTGAATATATATCTGTTCTTCAAGGCTTGGGAATACTGTCACTTATTATTGTAATAAACACAATATCCATATTGAGATAGAAATTTATCCTTTAACACAGGTAAAAGTTTATTGGAATGGGATTTTTATTTTAATCTCATAATATTGTAGAAATCAAGTAGAGTGATGGAATCTATTAATAAATATTAAGAAATTATGGAGGTCCCAGTTTCTTTTTGTTAAGGTTCAATAGCTTCTTAATGGAAAAAATAGTTTAATTATTTATTCTTTGACTCTTATTAAATCTGTTCTGGTACAACTTCATATATGAACATAGTGAATCCTTATTACTCTCACTTCCATAGCACCCTCTCAATCCCCTTTACCACTGAGATCTCCCTGTAAGACTTTCTCTATTTACTATGCTTTGTTCTTTTCACCCTCTATTTAACCAGCACAATGAGTTTGGAACTAAACGTTGGAGTATGGTTGACTCATTAGTGGTCACATAACTGTAAACCATCTCTTCCTTATACAAGAATCCATCATTAGTCAATTGTTCAACAGAAACTGATAGGACCCTGTGCGTTCTTTCGCAATCCATGACTCATGACAGCTCATTCTTGTGCACATCTCTTCCAGACAGCTGAGGCTGCTGTCGGAGTCTGATTACACTGGCTCTGTCCTCCTAATAGGGTAACTTGTCACTTCCTTTTGACCAGTCTTCTCAGATTCCTTCTCTCTTTCTCTTGAACGATGTTCCCTGAACCATTGTGGTGGTGGCATAAATGTCATGTTTGTGACTAAGAACTCAGAAGTCACATATTTCTAGCACCTCAAGCAGCCATTCATCTCTGTTTTTACCATCATTCCATATTTACCACCATTACTTAAGGAGAGGCAAGAAACTGCACAGTTTTAGGAGTGTATGATACCTCCCTGACCAAGAGCTTATGAAGAGGTATCCAGACCAGATACTTGTGCTTTTTTTTTTTAAAGGAATTTGGGTTATAGGAAGAGCATTGCACAGCCTTGAAGAATATCCCCAACCCTGTAGTGTGTATGTCCACCATCTCTCTGTTATACACATACATGTAAACATGTAGCTGGAAGATTTTCTGTGTCCCGCTAGCCAATGGTTAGGATAAATCTCTCCCACTTGTGTCTCTCAAATAAACATACAGAAGCTTATATTAATTTTAACTGTATGGCCATTAGCTCAGGCTTATTACTGACTGGCTCTTACACTTAAATTAACCCATAATTCTTATCTATGTTTAGCCACGTGGCTTGGTATCTTCTCTCAGTTCTGCCTTGACATCTTGCTTCTTCTGTGTCTGGCTGATGACTCCTGACTCAGCCTTCCTCTTACCAGAATTCTCCTTGTCTGCTTATCCTGCCTATATTTCCTGCCTGGTTACTGGACAATCAGCATTTATTTATCAACCAATAAGAGCAACATACATTCATAGCCTACAGAACGACATTCCATAGCATAGCACGTGTGCACACACACACACACACACACACACACACACACACAGTATTAGAATTTCATATGGACGTTTTCATAAAACTTTCATTGAGCTTAACACTTCATACCCTTCTCAATTCTCCCACCAAACCTACCACATCCTTGCTTCAACTTACCACTCATAGTATGTCAGTTCTTGCCAGACTATTGAGCAGTCCCTGAAGGGAGGAGTGAGGATTAAGAAATAATAACTATGACAAATAGAGCAGACTAAAAAAAAAAAAAAAAAAAAAAAAAAAAAAAAAAAGACAGAGACACAGAATAGCACGGGGTGGGGGGAGGGGGCTCCCAGTCAATAAACAGTTGCCCTGAGTTTATTCCTCATGGACTTTTTTTAAAGATGTAAACCTACAGTCCACATATGAGAAAGAATCTCAGGTGTGTGTGTTTCTGTGTGTGGGTTATCTCAGAACAGTACTTTTTCCTCAATTTTTATCCATTTATTAGTGAATTTTATTATTTTCATTTAAAAGCTGAATGAAATTCCGTATATATAATATATATATATTATATATATGTACATATATATTCTTATTCAAAAACTCATATTTACCAAATTTCAAAATTTTATTTCATATGAAAGTGAATGGTGTTGTTAAATTTGACAAATTTATTCATTATTAGCTTGACTTTTTTTCTTTTTATTTAATGTGAAAATTAGTGGATTTAGGCAGTTACTTGCAATATATTACTTGAAATTTTATAAAGGATAGACTTGTAAAACCTGGCAGTCTCTTCTCAAATGATAGTATGGATCTAAGTATTTACCATTGAGTTTCATGAAAGGTATATAATGTAGTATATGATCTGGTAGGTGACATATACAATGTTTTTCAGATGAGAAAAGCCAATTCTTTTTCAAATGTCCTTTTGATGAATTGAGCAGAAAAATACTCAAATGATTTTTAAAAATACAATGAATGAAAAGCCAACAATACCTCACTAGTCTAAGAAATGTCCTTTTTTCCAATCTTTTGAAAGAGTGACATGTGAAAAGAATACTTAACAGTGCTTTGATTTGATTTTAATCTACAAATCAGACATTTAGTCAATGAATATTTTCTGCATTTGAAACACTCTCCATTTGCCTTTGAATGATAACAAATAGCCTACAGGTCACTTTGGGTTCCAGGACCACAAACATTCATGGGAATTTTGAAACCTGGATATGGTATCGGATACTCTTAGTGAAAGCATTCATAATAATTTGCCAGAGAATCACATACTGCAAATCATTAAAGGGAAACTAGTTAAGGTAACAATCCAGGAAGGTTGTGAAGCTAAGGATTTTGTACTTTATGGGGTAATTCATAGGTGTATCTGTACGTTCAGGATGGATTTTGTTTGAGAAAAGCCTTTAAGTAAATTAGATGGATAGACGCCTCCCATAGGTCAAGGGACATACACCATTGCAGGTTTGTTGTGTTTCTTTTTTGCACATGTGCAGAGTAAAATCTTCACCACGAGCACATCATACCTGATGTTAGAAACCTTTCCCTAATACATACACTTTGAAAGCCATAGATTCCAGATTAAGCAAACAGGCTGATAAAAGTCTCATGCTCATTTTACTTAGTGACATTTTACAAATAACACAATTGAATGGAACATACCAATATTTTCTACAAATAAGCAGAGATAGATATTTTCTTTGCTCAGTGTTGGGATTCCATATGAAAACTCACTTTATTTCTGACATGTGTAAAAGATAGACACAAGTTAGAAATATTCATGGTATGAATAAATATGCATGAGACTCATAGTTGAAGAAATCCAGTACAGTATTATTCAAATTATATTTGGTAAAATACCCTTGCCCAAAATCCAAAGATGTAAATTGTGGAGTGCAGAACACTAATGTGAGATATACTGCATTAACAAAGTTAGAGTGCATAATGCACTCTTGTTAACTACAGAGGCAACACTGTGCAGGACATCACCAGAACTTACTCATCTTTGTATTGAAACACTGTATTTCTTAAACATCAACTTCATACTTTACCTTTTCTGCATCTTCTTCTTATTGCTGTTAGTGTTTTTTTGTTACTTTTTGAAACATTGTATAGGTGAAATTATGCAGTATATTTCATTTTGTACTGACACCTTTCACTTGGCCTGTTCTCTGTGGTAATTTTCCATGATACACAACCTAAGATTTACCTCGTGTTTAATCTAAATGATAGTCCTGTGGTATGTATAAATCCCATCCTTTTCATCCATGAAAGGGAATTAGTTTCTACACCATGGTTTATTGGAATGATATTGCAATGAACATTGACTTGTATCTATTCTTCTGAGTACCATGTTTTCAATTATTTGGTGTAAATATCCAGAAGAAGAATTGCTAGATGATATGATAGTTATGTTTTAAATATTCCATGGGAATTTGTATTCTTCCATGATGGTGTAAACCATTTCACCCTCTGAAAAACAGAACACAAGCCTTCCAATTTCAACACCTAGTTGCCAAAACATTGTTTTTT
Organism: Peromyscus eremicus; assembly: GCF_949786415.1. Lineage (NCBI taxonomy): Eukaryota > Metazoa > Chordata > Mammalia > Rodentia > Cricetidae > Peromyscus > Peromyscus eremicus. The sequence goes on from NC_081425.1 coordinate 11,652,731, forward strand.
TGTTTTGGTCTTCTTTTTTGTTTACTTCTTTTGAAATAGATAACAATATATGAACAGAAATAATTTAATATTTCCGATATTCATGCCCTCATGATTAGAAATATTGTCAAAATTTTAATATATCTTCGACACTTTATATATTTTTATTACAGAAGTAGCCTTTTAATTGCACTTTAGCTCTCTTTTTTTCCCCCTCTACTTTTTTTTTGCACTGTTGGGGCCAAAATTGAAAATAAAAAAATGCTAAGTGATCACTAAACTAAAACTTAAAACTTCTTCATTTGTAAATTGGTTCTTTCATTTATTTTATCCTTTTTCTGTTTAAATCTTGGATTTCTTCATTATTTCAAACATCAGCTCATTGTAGGACAAATACTTTATTTATATTTCAGCCATGTTTGCTTTGCACTATATCTCTTGATTGATGTGTTAGTCCCATTTCTGTATATTTTTTTTGTTTCTGTGATTCTAGGGCCATGCACAACAATAGTCATATAGTTTGAGATTGTACATACTGGTCTTTTACCTGTTTTGAATTGATTTCCATTTGTGGTAAATACCAGCCCCATTTTATCATGTTCTATGTAGATATTAGTTTTCACATCACTGAAACACACTGTTTACACATTGTGTATTCTTGGGACTTGTTGAATCATTAGCTAGCCACACATTTCTGGAATCTCTTTTTTTCCCCATTATTCTATTGTCAGTTTATATGACAGTAAATACTACATTTATTTTAAAAATCACAAAGTTCAATGCTTTCAAGTTACTTTTACTTTTTCACAATTTCTTTAGCTGTTCGAAATTCTTTGAGAATAGAAATAAATGCAAAATTATTTTCCATTCTCTAAAATGTACCTGGTTTTTGAAAGAATATTTATTGATCTGTATATTTTTTAGATAGTGTGGTAGGCATAAGAACAATAATACCTCTAATTTATGAAGGGGGATCTTTCCCTTTTGTGTGTATCTTCCTTAATTTCTTTCATTAATGTTTTGTAGATTTTACACGTGAAGACTTTTTTTAACTTCCTTAAATGTATTTCTGTGGCTAGAGTTTTCCTGCCTGGCCCACCTCAGGACAAATCTCTGTCACCCGCCAGTCCCACAGCCATTCAGACCCAACCAAGTAAACACAGAGACTTATATTGGTTACAAACTTTATGGCCATGGCAGGCTTCTTGCTAACTGTTCTTATAGCTTAAATTAATCCATTTCCATTCATCTATACCTTGCCACATGGCTCGTGGCTTACCAGCATCTTCTTATGCTGTTTGTCATCATGGCGGCTGGCAGTGTCTCCCTTGCAGCCTTCCACTTCCCAGAATTCTTTTCTTTGTCCCGCCTATACTTCCTGCCTAGCCAATGGCCAATCAGTGATTTATTTACTGACCAATCAGCAACACACTTGACATACAGACCATCCCACAGCATATTTCTATATTAAGTATCTTATTCTGCTCACCACTATTATGTTTATATTTGTTTTAGACACTAGAACAAATAATCTAAACTGGGTGACTTCAGGAACAAGCTGTTACTTATATGTGATTAATATGAAATTAAAACACATGTTGACTAGCCAAAACATTTAAACTTTTGAGGTCTTTTTTACTAATAAAATCAACTTATCATATTATTAATAATTTTACACTCAACATAAATAAATACAATTGATAAAAGATAAAATCTGTTCTACTATGAAATATTAAATAATACATATATGGAAAGAAGTTTGGGCAATTATTTATGCATTGGTTATGCAAGTAAAGTTTATAAGTAAAATGTGACCTACAGGCAGCACTGGCTGTGGTTCATCTCTTAAGTGTTCAGCATGCTACTTGGATAGACCTAAGATTCTATTGTCAAATGGAAGTTAGTAGAGTAGAAAGACTTTCAAGAACTCTTTTTTTATGAAATTAAATGTCTTTTTTTTCTTTTTTTTATTAAGAAATTTTCTATTCATTTTATATATTAACCACAGATTCCCCTGTCCTTCCACCTCCCACCCCCCAGCCTTCCCCTCCAACCCATCCCCCATTCCCACCTCCTCTAAGGCAAGGTCTCCCCTAGGGAGTCAGCAGAGTATGGTACATTCAGTTGAGGCAGGTCCAGTCCCCTCCTCCCTGCACCAAGGCTGTGCAAAGTGTCTCACCATAGGTACTAGGTTCCAAAAAGCCGGCTCTTGCACTAAGGACAGGTCCTGATCCCACTGCCTGGGGCCCCCTAAACAGTTCAAGCAAAACAACTGTCTCACTGAGGGCCTAGTCAAGTTCCATGGGGCTCCTCAGCTATTGGTCCACAGTTCATGTGTTTCCACTAGCTTGGCTAGTTGTCTCTGTACTTTTTTCCAATTGTGGTCTCGATATCTCTTGCTCATAGAATTCCTCACTCTCTCATTGATTGGACTCCTGGAGCTCTGCCTGGGACCCCGCACTGGATCTCTGCATCTGTTTCCATCAGTCACTAGATGAGAGTTCTATGATGACAGTTAGGGTATTCAGCCATCCGATCACCAGAAAGCTTAAATTACACATAAAACCCCACACATTAATAGTGGGAGTCTTCAACACCCCACTCTCACCACTGGACAGATCTGCCAGATTGAAACTTAACAGAGAAATAAGGGACTTAACTGATATTATGACTCAAATGGTCTTAACTGATATCTACAGAACATTCCACCCTAACAAAAAAGAATATACCTTCTTCTCAGCACCCCATGGAACTTTCTCTAAAATACTCAGTCACAAAGCAAATCTCAACAGATACAAAAATTAGAATAACCTCCTGTACTCTATCAGACCACCAGGTTAAAGTTAGATTTCATAACAAGAATTCTTTCTTGTTCTTTGGTTCCCATATTGTTTATTCTTTCTCTAAAATATATTTAAGAACAAATCACCATTGTCTATAAAAATAACATTTAAATTCCATTTGAAAGAGAATTTACTTTAGAACATCAACATGACAAGAGGCACATACATAAAACAGATTTGCCTCCAAGCAGCAAATGTAAAATGAAATGCTAAAAAATAAGCTAAAATGTTTACCATATTTCATAAGTATGTATTAATGCAAGTGTACAACAAGTATCAGGTTCCCACAAATGCCAGAAGAGGGCATAAGATGGTCTGGAGTTAGAGTTACAGACAGTTCTGAACTGCCTGACCTGGGTGGTAAGAAAAATATAGCCAAGTTAAATTTTACACAATTGCAGCTATATGATGGTATATAAGGTCAATGTAAAGCAAAATACCAAGTAAAATTGGCACAAAATTGATGTATATCACTAGACAAGGGATGTGTATGCCAAGATCATCAAAGTAAATGAAAGAGCAGAGTCAGCAGTGTTAAAAACAATCAACACCACTAGCTAACTTAGTAGAAAAATATAATGGTAAAAAAATGATATGTCTAATGTTTAAATAGGTATACACATTTGTTGTGTAAATAATATAATATTATCTTATATAATGAGGATCCACTCAAATAGCATGAGGAAATTAGAAAGTGTATATAATAAACATAATCTGTTTTTTAATGTTACTTTAAATATGATACCAAAAATCTTAATAACAATGCATTCATTTGTATTTCATTTTCTTTTATTTATTTATTTTTCTCTCATACAGGACATTTAAACTGCAGCCTTACCTGCCTCTCCTTCTCCCAATCCCCACGCACTCTCCTTTCTCCCAGATTCACTGTCCTTCCTATTCCCTTCAGAAAAGAGCAGGACTCCCAGTGATATCAACCAAACTTGACATAATAAGACCCAATAAGACTAGGCACTAACCCTCATAACAGGGCTGGATGAGACAACACAGTAGGAGGAAAAGGGTCCTAAGGGCAGTCGAAAGAGTAAGAAATACCCTCACTCCCAAGCCAAGAACCACAGCATGTTTGCAGAAGGCCTGGTGCAGACCCATGCATGCCCGGTGGTTGCCACTTCAGTCTCTGTGAGCTCCTATAAGCCCTACTTAGTTGATTCTGTGGGCAGTGTTCTCCTGGTGTCCTTGACCCTCCTGGCTCTAACAATCCACCTCCATCCCTCTCTAGAGTTCCTCAAGTTTAACACCTGGCTGTGGGTCTCTTATCTGGTCCTGTCAGCAGCTAGAGGAAGCCTGTCTTTCTTGCATTTTTTGAGGGCTGACATTTAACACTGTTAAATGGTCTAAAATCAAAGCACCATCAGGTTTGTGATCCTTACTGGAAGTCCTAGGAGAAGGTCTATGTTCTTGACCCTTCTAACTTTCTTCAAATCTTTTATGTGGCACAGTGTTGGTGTCTCTTGCCTTTCACGTAGTCTGTGACAACCAGACATGTTCCTTTGCTATTGCCAATTCATAGTACTCCTTTCTTCTGTACGTAATTGAGAACAAGTATGCAATCAACAGTTCTACTGACTGACTGAGAGGTGATTCAGTGGTTATGAGCATTTGCCGCTACCCCAGAGAATCTGGATTTTGTTCCCACCACCCATGCCAGGCAGCTTACGGCTTTCTGCTGTGAGCTAGCACCAAAGGATCTAGTACCCTCTCTGGCCTTAATGGGAACCTGCATTGTAGTGGGTAGCCATTCCAGCTTTGATTTGGAAGTTTCAACCCCCATTGAGACTTCGGCAACTGTCATGCCTACAAGGCAGGGCCAAGGGAGGCGCGTGGAGACCCGAGATCTGGATTGGCCAGCGCTCTCTCTGTTCCGGGACCTTGGATGGTGAAGGTGGGCCAAGCAGAGCTCCAGAGAACACCGCTGGACTGCGATACACTTTCCCCAGACCCCGCGACCTACCTATCCCTTAATTTGTAAATTACGCCACTAAATAAATCTCCTTTTAACTACGTGGAGTGGCCTTAATAATTTCACCAATATCTGGCGCTCACATGGGGCAAATTCCAAACTCCTGGGTGGCTCCCGCCCTCAGCCTCCTCCCAGGCTAGCAGGGTACCTAAACCTGCTACATTACTACTTTAAAAGGTGGCTACCAATACTGCATACTTGTAGCACACACACAAACATACAATACTCACTCACCTCCAACTCACACACACATTAAAAAAAAAAAAAAAAACTTTAAAAACATTCCATATCTCACAGCTCTTTATTTAATTATATCTTCAATTTGCTTACCAATGTCATGTAAATGCAGAAATATTGTGTTAGATGATAGTAAAGTTGTGGTTACGTTTTCTATCTTGCAATTATATACCACCTGATGCCTATGAACTCTAAGAATAGTTAAATGAAAATAAATAGTAGATAAAATTAAATTAAATAAATAGCACTCCACAAGAAAAAGACTCATTCTCAATTCCTATGATTTTTAACCTATTTATTTATAAATAATCACAAAAGTATTCAAAGTGTCAAGATAAAAATATGCTCTAAATGGGTGCTTGTAAGGGTAAAACAAGGGAAATTTAAATTTAAGCCATCACTTAATCGTTGTCAGGGAAAAGATAATTATAAATTGAAATTAGACATTGTTATAAATGAATAAATGTTAGAAAATTAGGTGTCAGAATATCTGTGGTATCCAGGAATTAGGGATGTTATATAATTGTATATTTGCATATAAACACACATGTCTAATTATATTAAACTAAAATAAAATGCATAATAAAGTAGTATACTTCTCCATACTCACAATATAAGTAATACCAATAAAAAGAAACAGTAATCAAACAATGAAAGTACATTGATATCCAAGAAATATTAAAATATATGTATAGTTCTATTTTGTCTACACTTAGGTATGGAGCAGATGGGTGTTCTGTAGAAACTTGCTGAACTAGCTGGAAAAACATGTCCCAGTCCAGAAGTCAGTCCTATTAGACCCTGATCTGTTACTATATTTTTTCTTTATCATGGAATATGAAATTTCTGAAATACAAGCTATGGTATATTCATTTCTCAGCTGCATAGTCCTTAATCTCTGTTAATTGTGTTGGCAGAAAAAAGAACATTAAATGTTAGATGGTTGATAAAACCCTATATCAACATTACTAAAAAGACAGTGTGGTATTGTCAAATATAAACAAATATAACTTTGAAATAAAATAAAATGTGTAAAAGAGACCCACATCATCAATATGTAATATTTTTTAAAAAGACTATTCACTGGATAAAGAAAGTAGCCACCTTTTAAAGTAGTAATGTAGCAAAAACTGGGAATTCATGGAGATCATAATCTGATACATTACATGAACTAAATTATCAGTAGGTCCTTGTAGAGTATGAAAAATGCAGACACTGAGTGGATTCTTAAACAATATTTCAGAATGCAAACAGAACTTATTTAATAAAAGAGGCTGCAGTGGTTGCATATTATGATTTATATCTACATTTTCTGCTTAGCTCAATGATCCTATCCATGCTTTAAAATACAGTCACTTATAACAATGCACATAGTAAGGTATGGGTGTAGCCCAATTGGTAAAGTGTTTGACTAGCATGTACGATGTCCTATACTTGATCCCTAGTACTTCATAGAACAGGAGTAATGCCCCAAGCCTGTAATCCCAGAACAAAAGCATATGATAATCATCTTGACATGTCCACTCTCATTCAATTTTCTGAAAGCAGGAAGGCTACACACACACATACACACACACACACACACACACACACACACACACACACCACACACACACACACACACGGCAAGAAATCTACTATTTATCAATATCCTTTCCTCTCTGTAGGTATAAAAACAATATTCCATTTAACTGTAAATGTATATTTTAAATCTTTTACATGACTATAAAAACTGTTCAATATCTACTTTATCCAACAATTTTCCTGCTTAAGAAATCCTATGTTGGCTAGCAATCAGGAGGCAGAGCCAGGCGGATCTCTCTGAGTTTGGGGCCAGCCTGGTCTACAGAGCAAGATGCAGGACATGCATCAAAACTACACAGAGAAAATCCTTTTCAAAAATAATCCTCTGTTATAGGCTCCAAAAAGCCAATTGCTGACAAAATTTTGGAGTCTTACATTAAATATTTGAACAGTCTAAAAAATTAACAGAGAGAGCCAGATGTTGAGTTTAGTAAATCAATAAATAAATGCTGACACGTTAGGATTAGGATTTTGACTTTTTTTTTTTAATTTGGGGATATAAAGTGAACATTGGTTTATATGAATCTACCAGCTTAATGTTGCATTTATGTATTCCTGAATCATGAAGAATGCATTGTTCCGCAATTTAAGTGAAACTATGAAACTATAAAATTAATAGTAATAAGATATTAAGAAGAAAAGAAATAGTAGTAGGATGTTGTGGACCTTGATTTTTAAAAGCACTTTAAATTCAACTTTTTATTTAATATGTGTCCTAGTTAGGGTTAATACTGATAAAATGAAACATCATGACAAATAGCTAGCTGGGGAGGAAAGGGTTTATTCAGCTTATGCTTCCAAATCACTGATCATCACTGAAAGAAGTCAGAACAGGAACTCAAAAAAGAAGCAGATGCCATAAAGGGCTACTGTTACTGGCTTGCTTCCTATGGCCTGTTCAGCCTGCTTTCTTATAGAAGCCAGGACCACCTGCCAATGAATGGCACCACACTGGGCTGGTCTCTATCACAGCAATCACTAATTAAGACAATGCTCTGCAGGCCTGCTTATAGCTGGATCTTATGGAGGTGTTTACTCAATTTAGGCTCCCTCTTCTCCAATGACTCTAGGTTTGTCATTTCCCATAAAACTAACAAGCACACTTGACCCCTTATCAACTTGTCACACAAATGCCTCACTATTAAGCCACAACTTTTCCATTTCTATTCATCTCAAAGACTTCACATTAATGTGAACACCACAATGTAAAATATTCCAAATTTTAAAAGTTCCACAGTCTTTAAAAATTCAAACATTTGAAAGTTCAAAGTCTTTTTAAAATATCCAAGCTTTCTTTAAAAATCCAAAGTCTGTGTAAAACTCCAAAATCTCTTTAATAGTTTAAAGTCTCTCAACTATGGGCTCGTGTAAAATTATATATATATATATATATATATATATATAAATTAATTGAATACTTTATTACTTTAAGATGGAAGAGTCAGTCATAATTAAATCAAAGCAAAACCAAACTCAAACAATGAAAATAACCCAATGTCCAGTGTCTGGGGTCCATTCGTTATCATCTGTGCTCCTTGAAGGCACTTGGGTCATTTCATTGGCTCAAATATCTGTGGCACAAACAGCTTGTTTTCTAGATTCCCTGACTCCACTCCACTGCTGCTACTAATATTGGTGGTCGTCTCATGGTATTGGCATCTCCAAAATGCTGCGATGTTCTGTAGCAACTGGGCTATACCTTTACTAATAGCCTGTTCTTGGTTCTCTTCATGGTGCTAAGACTCAGCTTCTCTCCATGATCCTTATGTTCTGGGACTTCAACTGCTACTGAAGCTGCACCTTCTCCGATGGCTTATCCTGGCCTCTCACAGTCCTTTTTTGTGTCTCAGCTGCATTTCTTGACCCCCTTCATGCCTCAAAAACCAGTACCACTTAGGTCACACTGCCAAGTTCAGTTGATAACACAGGTTACCTCTGGGACAGTGCTTCTGTGTGTGGATTCTGAAGAAACACTCCTTGGAAGATTTTACCAAAATGATGCTGGTCTCTTCTTAATCACTTCCAATTTCTTAGCTCCTGCTGAGCAGCATCTATTGTCTTAGTAAAGCAAAGATTTTACTTTATTAGTTCAGATCTCTATTTTTTCAATCCCAACTAACCAGAATGACAGATTCTTACCTCAAAATATGTAACATCCATGATAAAGCCTCAAGTGACTTTCAAACTTTTCCTGGAACTTCAAAAGCCAGGCCTCCATTATCTGCGTTTCTCTCAACACTCTCATCTTACAGGCTCCCATAGAACGGCTCACCAAGTTTTGAATACTCAAAGGCTTTTGTACCTCGAGGTTTTTGAAATTCTTCCATAGTCCTCCCCCAAAACACTGGGTATGTCAATAGCAGCAATCCCCCACAATCCTGGCACCAACTTCTGTCCTTGTTATCGTTACTATTGCTATGATGAAAATCAAGTTTGGGGGGGAAAGGGTTTACTTGGCTTCTTCTTCAGCATCATAGCCCATGACTGAAGGAACTCAGCACAGGAACTCAAGGAGAGCTGGAACCTAGAGGAAGGAGCAGATGCAGAGGCCATGGAGTAGTACTGCTTACTGGCTTGCTCCCCCTATCTTGCATATCCTATGTTATTATAGAACCCAAGACCATCATACGGGGATGGCCCAACTCACAATGAGCTGGGCCCTTTTCCATGAATCCTTAACTAAGATAATGCTGTACAGCCAGCTCTTATGGGGATGTTTTCTCACAGGAGTTTCCCTTCTCTCAGGTTACTCCAGCTTGTGCCAAATTGACATGAAAATAGCCACAAGAGTATGTTTTATTATTTCATTTTAACATTTTGACTGTGGAGACCTTTACTTAATTTTATTAATTAGAAAGAAATCCACATTGCAACTTTTTTTTTTTTTTTTTTTTTTTTTTTTGGTTTTTTAAGACAGGGTTTCTCTGTGTAGCTTTGCGCCTTTCCTGGAACTCACTTGATAGCCCAGGCTGGCCTCAAACTCACAGAGATCCTCCTGGCTCTGCCTCTTGAGTGCTGGGATTAAAGGCGTGCGCCACTATCGCCTGGCTATGTTCTTTTTTTTTTTCTTTTTTTGGTTTTTCGTACACTGCAACTTTTTAATCATAGAAACAAGACATTTATTCCTATTGATGTCTACTATATCAGCCTGGATTACATAGCTACATAGCTTACATATATCCTAAAGAAAATTTCCATTGAGAACATTGTTATTATTTTCTTAAATTTCTTACAATCTTTTGAGACATCCTTTAACATATCTGGCACTGCATTACACAGACCACTAAAGAATGGTGTGTAGTTTGAAGTTTCTCTGGTCCCACCCGACTCCGTGATCCCGTGTTTCTGTGGTCCTGCCTGGCCCCACGGTCCTGTAGTCACTTATAAAATAATCACTCAGAGGCTTATATTAATAATCAACTGTATGGCCTATGGCAGGCTTCTTGCCAGCTAGCTTTTTCATCTGAAATTAACCCATTTTTATTAATCTATATATCACCACGTGGCCGTGGCTTTACCTGCATCCTATTACACGTTGCTTCTTAGACTGTGGTTTGGCATCTCCTCCCACTCTCTCCTCTCACTCTCTCTCGGATTTTCCCATCAGGCTCCATCCTGCCTTGCCATAGGTCAACGAAGCTTTATTTATTAGCCAATGGGAACAGTTTATGTTCACAGCAATAGTGAAAATAGTCTTCCTCAGGGAAGAACGCACCCACTGGTTATCAAACACCGAATGGTCAGCTTTTCAGGCTATACTTAGGAATATGTGTGTGTATATTCATACAGGTATATACATACATTCATAATTAATGAAAGCTGAAGATAGGTATATGAAAGAGTTCAACAAAAAGTTATATGGGATTGCTGAGATTGAGGAAAAAGGAAAAATGTAATATTTATAATCTCAAAAGTAAAAAAAAATTATCATTTACCAGTTAACCAAGTGCTTAAGTATATATCTTTAAAATAGGACTATCTTAATTATTTTCAAAATGACTTCTTTAAATGAAGGCAAAGTGATGGCCCAAATATGACATCTTTTTATGACATTTAGGTACTACAAATATTAAAGTTATATTTATAATATTTAATCTCATTCATATGAATTTACAAGTACAAATCATAATTCCAAAATTTTATTTTGTTGCATACTTCAGATTCCATTTGGTAGCTGCAACTTTATATTATAAAATCCATAATTATATTCCCTAAAATTACAAACCTATGTTGGGTATGTGTATCTGTAATAAAGTCAGTGGATGGCATGTCCTCTACCCTGCATTTTATCAGGTATTTTGTTTTTATCTGATGTGCTGGTGGGGACAGGGACAGAGCATAGCTTTTTTGTGAAGCACTGGAGAGTAAAACATTATCCAAAAGTGGTGTGGTAGAGGGGAGGAACTGGGATGAGGGGAGGGAGAAGAAACTGTGGGTGGGATGTAAAATAAATTAGAACATTAAAAATAAGTGGGACCTCATGAAACTGAAAAGAGGAAGAGAGCGAGAGCGAGAGTGAGAGCGAGAGCTATAGGTATATTTCAGTGTAAGAGTGCTTCCCTAGCATGCATGTACCCTTAGATTCAAATCCCAGTACTAAAAAATAAAAGAAGTGATACTGAAATTACCAGAAAAAGTTTCTCAGTAGAAAAATATGTACTGTAAAGACATTTATCCTACTCTACTTGACCAATATTTTAATTCTAATATTAGAACATGCCGGGCAGTGGTGGCGCACACCTTTAATCCCAGCACTCAAGAGGCAGAGCCAGGAGGATCTCTGTGAGTACGAGGCCAGCCTGGGCTACCAAGTGAGTTCCAGGAAAGGCGCAAAGCTACACAGAGAAACCCTGTCTTGAAAAACAAAACAAAACAAAAAAAAATTAGAACATTTGACTTTAGTAAGCAATAAATATTCTATTTTTTTAATATTTTAAACCAGAGTGGGCTTTTTATTTAGTAGAAATGTACCCAACATATAAATATATAAAATATGTAACAATTATTCTATTTTATATGAGTTTAGACTATAGACAATATATAATAATTAAATTTAAGTATGCCTTTCTAGTGGAATAAATACAAACCAAATATATTAGAAATATTTTATTTACAACACAAAATAAAAAAAAGTAGAGAAAATATTTTTGTTGATTTTTTTTCAAGACAGGGTTTCTCTGTGTAGTTTTGGTGCTTGTCCTGGATCTTGCTCTGTAGACCAGGCTGGCCTTGAACTCACAGAGATCCACCTGGATCTGCCTCCCAAATGCTGGGATTAAAGGCATGCACCACCGCCCCTGGTGGTAATTTTGTTTTTACACATCCCTAAATTATTTCTTTCCTAGACATTTCCAATAATTTTCAGTTCATTTTTTATTGTACTTTATTTATTTGTTTGTTTTTGTGACAAGGTATCATGTAGCCAAGGCTAGACCAAAACATGGTACATGTCCAAAGAATACACTGACGTAATTCTTCTGCCTTCACCTCTAGAATCCTGGGATTGAGGAAACTCACCAGCGCCTCAGGATTCCTGCATGACAGTAACACACGCTAACATGACTGCGTAAACAGAAGCTGAACAATTAGGACACCAGTTGACAAGCCAAAGTGGAAAGAGAAGCCCACAGGCCTCAACCCTGTATACAGAACTGTAGATATGTGGAGAAAACTGGAAGCAGAAATGGTCCTCTCTAGGAGGAGCACATTGATTGCTTTTCCAGTGCTAAAGTATAAGACTTGAAAACATACATACAAGAAACATACTGAACAGGTTATATTTAGGAATATATATATATATATATATATATATATTCATATATCTATCTATATCTATATCTATCTATCTATATCTATAACTATATCTATCTATCTACCTATATTATTTATTTATTTAGAGAGAGAGATGCTTGCAATAACAATTAGTGACAAAAGAAGCCATGGGTTTGAAGGAGAGTTGGGAGGAGTTTATGGGAGGGATTGAAGGGAAGAAAGGGAAGGGGGCAATGTAAATAAATTATAATCCCAAAGGAGAAACAAATGAATGAACTACAACTCTTACCCCTTTCTAACATTTAAAGTAGGCAAAGTTACTAAAATCTTGTTCCTAGTACATAAGTTTAAATTATTCAAAATTATATTTGTATAATAAACTGTTCAGACATATGGAAAGTTAGTGTTTTGAGTAAGTCCAAATTTGTCTCTGCATTTCAGGCATCATAAGGCAAGTGAACAGGACCAAAATATTTAATTAAATTCTTTGGAATAAATACTATCTTTTTTATGAGGAAACAGATTTTCTTCCTATCTGTAAAATCAATCATTGAAGATATTGTGTATTCTTAATGAAGTAAAATGAAAAATGAAGTCATGTGAACACAATCAGTTAGAATGTGTAGTTTCTTGGCTACCAACTATTTTAATTATAAAGCTTAGAATTTTGGATTTTGCTAATAAAATTTGAAAAAGTGGCATAATAATATTTCAATTAATGTAAATGTTTCATAAAACAGTAGTAGAATAAATTCACATATACTGATAGACATCAATTGACATATTAATATATATCACCAGTTTTCAGATTCTCTATATCTAAACATATGGGTATCTTTATATTTCTAAATGGACATCACTGCCAACAAATAAAGATTTGTTCTTTTGCCTCAACATTTCTAAAATGAAATCACTTTCTAAGATTTCATTTTTGAGTTTCTAATAGCACTTCATAGAACTTTTCCTGAAATTCTATCTGGGAAACTTTACTTTATTCTCTAAAACTGAGACACAAGTCAGTAGAGTATTTCATGTCAATCCTGGTTTAGTCATGAGAGATTTCTCCTGCTTATCTTCCCGCAGCCATCTGCTCTCTGCTTCAAACACTCTCCAGAACTCTCAATTGCACCTAGACTTATGGATATTTAAAAAATTGTCACCCACTTGCACTACATAAAAAACACTAACACATTCAGATACAAGAATCTTCATAACCAGAACCCACACAAAATTTCAGAGATGCTGACATTCATATTTATATAGCATTTTATTCTGACTCTTTCACTTCTACATACTTACATAATTATTTAATCATTTCTCTCATTCGAATTTTCTTGCTAATAACTATTCAGAGGAAAATGTCTATGTCCATCTGTCTTAGGCTTACTGCTGCTGTGATAAGACAACACAACAAAAGGCAGAGAAGAGCAAGCTCTCCGGACATCAACGAAACGTGGCACAACATGCCACAATAAGGCCAGGCACATTCCTGATCAAGGCTCATCAAGATGAGGTAACCAAGTAGGAGAAAAGGGTCCTACAAGTAAAAACAAGACTCAGAGACAGTCCCAGCTCCCACTGTTAGGAATCCCACAAGAACACCAAGCTACTCAATCATAGCATATATGCAGAGGACCTAGGTCAGGCCCCTATAGACTCCCTGATCTCTGTGAGCCCCTTTGAGCCCTATTACTGAAGAGAACACCTATACAACTCATTGAACATGAAGAAGTCTAGCTTGTGCTTACCTAGAGCCTTCATCCCTCCTGACTGGTGTTCATGGTAGTCTGCATGATACAGTATATATATATATATATATATATATATATATATATATATATATATATATATATATATATATATATATATATATATATATACCAGCTGTGGTGGTTGGTTAAGAGTGGTCCCCATGGGCTCATCAGTGAGTGGTACCACTCAGGTTTAGGAGATGTGACCTTGTTGGAGTAGGTTTGGCCTTGTTGGAGGATATGCATCACTGGGGGTTGTCTTTGAGGGTTTCAGAAGTGCAATCCGGGCCCAGTGACACTCTGTTTCTTTCCGTGGCATGGGGATCCAGGTGTAGAAACCTCAGCTTCTCTAGTTCCATGTCTACCTGGGTGTTATAATGCTTCCCACCTTGCTGATAATGGAGTAAACCCCTGAAACTTAATGCAAATCCTGATTAAATGCCTTTCTTTATAACAGTTGTTGTGGTTATGGTGTCTCTTCACAGCAATACCACATTGGCTTAGACACCAACTCAGCTACAAAACCGTCAATGTGCAATGACATCCTGCCTTCAAGATGATCTACTGCACCAGTGGCATAAAGCCTGTCGGAGTAATCAATCAATATCTAAATGTATTGGAGGCTCATTTCCTGAGATGCAGCTCAACCCTGACATAGCTTAGTTGGTCAAGAACGTTAGATTAGCCAGACCAGTCACTTAGATGGAAACCAAACACTACTGTTCAGCTAAAAGAACATAACAGTAAAATGACTCCTAATGACATTTTTCTATACTCACAAGCTTTTCTTAGCCACCTTCAGAGAAACTACTTCCTGCAGCCGATGAGAATACATAGACCCCAAACCAGACATTATCCAGAGACAGAGCAACCTCGGTACACTCAGTACTAAAAGGGATATCACCATTAAATACCTCTCCTCAGGGTTCAGGGAACCCTGCTGAAGAAGAGGTGGAAAGATTATGAGAGCCAGATGGGTTGGAGGACACATATGAAACAAGGCCCTCTAAATAGATCAGGATCAAAGCACATATGAAGTCACAGAGATTGTGGCCACCTGCATAGTGCCTGTTTGTGTTTGGGCCAGATGAGGGGCCTGTGTCCAAAGGGGAAGCAAACACACATTCTTACTCCTAACCCAGAAATTATCTCTAAGTGAGAAAGAGTTATTTTTTTCTCCAACTGAGTCTCACTGGGTATACAAAGCACTCTTCAGGACTGGCCCCATGTCCAGCAGTTGATGGCCAACACAAGATGAACTGAGTGCCATGTGAGAGGTGCTTGTCAGAGTCTTCCTCTGTGTTTTCCTTATAGGACTTTTGCAGACCTTTTATGGGTTCTTGTGTCTTGACATCTGTGGATGTTCCTTAGCTCTTTTTCTTCTCTTTGTTTTGTGTTATTCTGATTTGTTTTATTATTATTATTATTATTATTATTATTATTATTATTATATTTGTCTGTTTATATTCTAATGGAGTTATCAAAAGAATAAATAAAAGTAGCTAAGAAATATCTTAATTTTTTTTTTAAATTAAAGAAATGCAAATCCAACCAACTTTGGATTTAAGCTTTCCTTGGTTAGAATGGCTAAGGTCAACAAAACAAAGTACAACAAATGCTGGAGAGGCTGTGTGGAAAAGAAAACTTGCATTTACATTGCTTGGGGTTTCAAAGAGGTACAACCACTCTGAAAATCAGTATAGAGAACTCTCAAAAGCCAAAAATAAGTCTACCACATGACCCAGCTATGACACTCCAATATGTATGCCCAAAGCACTGGGCACTATTTAGCACAGTGCTCGATCAGCCATGTTTACTACTGCTCTATTCACAGTTGCTAGGAAATGGAGATAAGTTAAATGTCCTTCAATTGATGATTGGTTAATGAAAAGGTGGCACACATATTCTAGGGGATACTATTCAGATGCAAAGAAAACTGAATCATGAAGTTAGCAGGTAAATGGGATAAAATTAGAAAAGTTATCAAGTGAAGTAATCCACACCCAGAAAGAAAAATGTCAAATGTCTCTGTAATCTGTGCTCCTAACCTCAGATCTTCAGTTCTATACCTGAAGTTAAGACAAGCTTAACAAGAAGGAATTTATGTCATAGTACTATAAAGCTAGCCACCTATTGGAATCTAGAGAGGTCATGTATGTTTAGGAGAACTTTCAACATACTTACTAGATGTATTTCCTAACTGCATTCTCTGCCTGTGTCCTTAAACCCCAGACAAGTGTAACTGTCATCTCTCATCAAAGAAATTTCTCTTTGCAATAGAAGGAGAATGCTACAGAAAACTACAACTATCAAAGTTCACGGAACAAGAGGTTGTATGGTGGCCATTCCAATTGGATGAATGGGCAGTCGAACAGTCGAACATCTGCAGTAAAGAGTCAATGAACTTAGTGGAAGGGAGGGAGAAGGAAAGTCAGATAGTAGGAAGTTTGCTGTAAAACTGTGTCTTCTAGAAATATCAGGAAGCTAACCTCATAAAGAAAATATAGCTCCCCTCCTCCTCCTCCTCCTCCTCCTCCTCCTCCTCCTCCTCCTCCTCCTCTTCTTCTTCTTCTTCTTCTTCTTCTTCTTCATCTTCTTTTGGGACAGTGTTTCTCTGTATAACTCTGGCTGTCCTGGATCTCTCTATGTAGACCAGGCTGGCCTTGCCTGCCTCTGCCTCCCAAGGGCTGGGATTAAAGGCATACACCATCACCGCCAGCTGACAATATGGCTTCTTAAATAAGACTTTAACAAGAACGATACAAATAGACACATATTTAAGATTGTGTGTGTGTGACTTAACAATTAACTTAAACAAAATAATTAATTTTAAAGAAAGCAAGGGAGTAAATGGCTGGAATATGCTGTAGGGAGGGGAGAGATGGATATTATATAATTATATTTCAATTAAAAATTAAAATTAATTAAAGGCTATTTTTTCCTAATGAGAAACATTGTCAATTTTTCTTCCTGGTATTTTGAAGTACAGCATATGCTACTATTAAACAAAACCTTCACCCTGGTTTGACTACAAATCTTTACCCATCGGCCAACTTCTTTCCTTTAAGAATTCCATCCATCTTTAATTTCCAGAGTACTATTTTTCATCTGAATACTCACAGCTTAACAAAACCACACACTCTGAAAATGAATTTCACACAGAATACATTTCCCCTTCTTTTAAAGTTTAGAATGTAAACCTAGCTTTTTTTTTTTTAAGAACTAACATAATTTATAACTCTAACATCCTCATCTTCTATAGTAAGGCAATGTTCCTCCTTTATTCTAAGAGTAGAGAATAGGTCCCATGGCTATTTCTGTCTCTGCAGCACTCCAAGTCCATCTCCTCTTTCCAGCCACAGTGGACCATGCTCAGGGCTTCTTTTTTCACTGATTGCAATAACGTGTTCAATATTTATCTGCTTTGATAGTGAATGCTTTCAAGCAGCATTTTCTTTTTTGATAAAATATAATTGTTCTTATGTTTTCCCTTTTAAAATACATTCAACATAGCAAATTGCATACATAATCACACTGAAAATTCTCTGTGACATAATGCATGCTGTGTATTTTTACCTATGCTTTCTGTTTCCTTCTGCTGAGCCTGGTTCATGCAGTTCTGGAGGCACAGAATCATTTCATTGCAGTTTTCTGCTAAATTTGTATGGTTTATCAACTCAAACTAGTGATGAAAATTTTCTAAAAATCATTTAGAGAGAAAGGATCACAATTGCACACTTATGAAGTGAGATATTTAAAAAATGGAATAAAACTAACAATTTTTTCTTATTTATTAATGATAGAAGTGATGAAAAAGACGGAAATGATTTGTTTAACTCTCTGCATTTCAAAGTGAGAGTATCAAATATTCCAAATTATTTGAAACAGTATGTACATCAACTTTTATTTGGAATGAAAGATTATAAATCCAATAATTAAATATTGCTAAGTATTTTAAATAATTTAATTTATTTTGCCATAAAGGGAAGAAAATAATTGAATTGTAAAAAGTACATAAGAAATTTTCTAAAGCTTTAAAATGTTGGTTCTTACATGTTTCATGCCAGCTGTTTTCTATCCACTTCTCTTCTTCATGCTAGAATTTTCTTCTGGCTTGAATTTCACAAGTTTTGTGTGTGCTGTGAGTTCCTAGTGAAACTGCTCTGCTGTGTCCTGAAGACATTTTCATGCAGTTATTCACTTGGCTCTAACATTATTTCTACTCCTTCATCCTCTTTGAGTCTTGGATATTGGGAGGTGCCTGATATATGTTTCCATTAGGGCTGAACAGTCTGGAGTCTCTTATTCTGTGAACCTTAACCAGTTTGTGTCTTGTATTAATCACTATCAACTACAAATGGAAGAGTCTCAAATGAAAACTGACATAGGAATTGATCTATGGGTCTAAGGATATACAAGGAATCAGTTTAGTGCTATATCCACTTAACTGCATAATAGTAGTTGTTTCTCCCTTAGGGACAATGTTTTTCTAGCTATAGATTGTCTTGTTTTTCTTTCTGAAGTTTTCAATGCATTTTAGATTAAAAAAATAATACAATTTTTATGATTCATAAAAGTTGGAAAATTTTTCTTTTTTTCCTCACAAGATGGTCATCTTCACATCTGCAAATGTTTCAGCCACTTGAAAAATTACATGCTAGAAAGATTTCAGACTATACAAACCAGGTACCTTGGTTCCTCTCTCTCTCTGTCTCTCCCTCTCCTTTTCACACATACATGTGCACAGATTGCACACACACACATACACACACAGATTCACAGATTCATGAACATATACTTTAAAACAATATTTCTATAATTATTATATTGCAAAACTACTGAATTTATAATTGGGAAAAATCATAATTTACCATATTGTTTTTATTTTGCTATGAGTCATATAAAGGAATAAAAAAAGAATACTGCATTCAGAAATATATAAACAAAAATTAATTACTGGTTCATGCTTTGCAATTTCTTTTATAGGACAAGAGCTATTTTCCAATTGAATTGTCCTGAAGAAAGCATATTTTATGGTGGTAAAAGTAAGATTCACAAGTTGTTAATTATTCAGAGATCCCTAAGAGGTGGTGATATCTGTGGATGGTAGAGGACAGCATTGTTGGAAAACTCTTTGGCCAACTGTGGACAATAAAGCTGGGTTCTGTTCTTCATGCTCACCAACAAAACAAGTGAGCATGTCATTTAAATATAACAAATAACATAATGATTATGGGAAAATGTGTTTTCTTTTATTTTTCATTTTTTATTAAAATTTTTTTATTCATTTTACATACAAATCAAAGATCCCCCTCCACCTTTTCCCACTCCTCTAACCTCACCCCCAAACCACCCCCATTCTCTCCTACAAGAAGGTAAGGCCTCCCATGGGAGTCAGCAGAGCCTGGTACATTTAGTAGAGGCAGGTCCAAGCCCCACCCCCCAGCCTCAAGGCTGTAAGAGGTGTCCCATTATAGGAAGTGGGCTCAAAAAAAGCCTGCTCATGTACTAGGGATGGATTCTGATCCTACTGCAACCAAACTAAACTACTGGAAACTCATGAAATTTAGATCAACAGCTGTGGAGTCTGCATGAGACTGGAATAGGCCCTCTGAATAGCAAGTCAGTTGAAAAAGAGAAAATGTGTTTTCAAGTGGAACAGTTATTGTTTCAAACTATATATATATATATATAATTATACAATTCTAACAGCATAGAAAAATTGGCATAAATAAAACATAAACTATTGTTATAAAATACAATATGTTTAAAAATACATATTGTATTTGGTAGTTAATAGTTATAAATTAGTAACTAATAACCATGTAATAATCCATTTATGTCAAACACACAGACACAAAAAAATACTGTAAAGTTCCATTGGGTTTGTAGTGCTGGCAATACTTATTCTTACAGGCATTCAGATAATAACAAAACCTGACCACAAACATCAAAATGATATTTGTTTTTACTATCATTGTCTAGTAAAATTGGGATTGTGATTTGAAAAGCCATTTAACATAGTCTATGTGTCATTTAAAAGGTCAGGTGCATATAGTTTCGAGGCAAAAACAAAATCCAACATAAAGATACTATATGTTGACCTTATTATCTGACCTATTTTAGAGCTTGGTTTTCAATGCTGCCGGACATTGTATCTTACTTCACCAAATCTTCACTATAATACTTTGTCCGCTATCAGGCAAGGATGAGAAAGAAGAATGAAGCACCAGACCAAAAAGGTCTTGGCAGGATTCTGATTGAGTAATTTTCTGCTGGAATCTGAATTTCCAGCATTGGTTTTGTTAATCGCCTGATCTCACACCCTCTGTGTCCTTGAACATCTTGTTGGGAAAGTACTGTTAGCCAACAATTACCACTACGCATTTGGAGAACTTTGACACACTATATGCATGCTTTCCTAATTGTGGGTGTTATATGTTCTGTCTCCAGCCTGTTCTCAACATTTCCCATGTTGAGGACAATCTCTGATTTTGCCTTTGGCAGTGAGAACAACCCCTAGTTCCCTGAAATGAACTTAATATCTTTATCCTCCAGAAAGTATTATTGCAGAGGAGATGTGGCCCAGTAGGAGAGGGAATGAAATCTAATACAACAAAATGGTCTGAATAAAAAAAGAGAACAAAAATGTGTAATAATTTTATTAGTGATCAAAATAGAGTGTGCTTTTGGTAGGTATTCCCTCATGATGGCAACAAAAATAAAAAAAACACTTTATATCTCAGAAGCTTTACATTTATTTACATTTACTCACTGATCTTATGTCTAAATATGTTTATAATAAAAATAAAAAAAATGTTTTCACAAAACCTCATAATAAATGTTCCTAATAGTTATTTAATCTAAATAGCCCCAAATTAGAACTGGCAAATATCTATCATCATTAATTGCACTTATTTTTAAATGTGTTTTTTTTTTCCTGCCCGATTCAACTATAGCAGAAAAACATTTGACAAGCTAAATGGCAGTTTCCCTCCTTAAACAAGTATATATCCTATGTGCCTGGCACAGTGAATATATCCTGAGACTTGTCATTCATTGATATTAGATACTAATCCCCATGAGGGCAATTTGTGTTCACACTGAGTAGATGATTGCAGCTACAGATTTTACCAGATAAAAGGACAATGAGATAATTGGGAAATAGAAAATGTGGTTTTGTTTGTTTGTGTTTTTAGTTTTGTTCATGTTTATCATTCCTGCCTTGGAGGCAGAAATGAAGATTAAAATGGAAGCCCAAAGGGTTTACCACCTCTTACATTCTATAACCATAGGCAGCACACTGTTTTTCTACCTTGACAGCACATTTCGATTGCATTTGCTGATTTAGACTTAGCAAATAGGCAGATCATCTTGGAAAACAAACTTGTCCTAGTGGCTCAAATAGACCAAGGGAGCTTAAATGAGGAGAAGTTTCTAAGAGTTCAATGATGGCATACTGATATTACCTCATGAAAGTCAACTTAAGTGACATATACTTCGAAGACCTCTGGGGTTTCATACCAGCCTCCATTTAATCTGTATTTCTCTAAATTCGTAGCCGAGTACTATGGAACTGTACAACAGGTCTTGACCCTCCAGATTATTTCCTCGGACTTTAACCTGTGCGGTCGGGTAGAGTGCTTCTTGAAGCACCTGAGAGGGATAAACTGCTGTATTCTTCTAAGATAGCTTAAGTCACTTTGTGACTGACAGGTGTAATTAGGTGCTAGAAGCTTGCAACAATTACACATTTTCTCACAGACCCTGAGAGGATCAGGAGGAATATAGAAATCCAGAGAACAGGCACATTGAGGCATGGATTTCTGTGCACATAGTCATTCTTACTACACCTTCAAGAGGCTTGCATGAGGTTGGTGTGAGCAGAAGCCAATTACAAGCCTGTGTGTTAGTCACAGAGAATTCCTGTTGAATTCTTCTTTTCCCTCCTTTATTTCACAGTATCACCCAGAAACGGTGCTGTGAAATTTCTCAAAGAGTCTGGAGAATTACAGCAGTTTTTGATATGTGTTCTGACATCACTCTCTCTGCCTTAAAATTACCTTGTTGTTGTACATTTTTTATTCTTTTAAATTTTCATACAAGATTTTTTTTTCATTTTTGTCTGTACATATTTGGTGGAGTACACAATGTGTGTTCAATTACACATAGTACATATATGTCAGAAGAAGGCATCAGATACCCTAGAACTGGAAAGACGTTTGTTAGCTACCATGTGGATGCCGATAACTAGACCCAGGTATTCTGCAAGAGGAGCAAGCACTCTTAGCCACTGAGCCATCTCTAGTCCCTTAAAATGATTTTAAAATACATCCTCTACTGTTCTTCCAAAGGCAAATGAACTAACAGTGTCAACATTTTATTGTTTTTGCCCTATCATTACAATTTCTTTTAATACCTTTAGATACATTCATAATTTCCTTCTTTGAATTCTCACATTAGTACTATTTGGTCATTCAGACTTTGATTGCTGCATTGTTTGATGGAATTAATATGTGTTAATGGATGTGAAGTATCATTTAATGCCTCACACATATGTGGGGTGCCTAAATTAATGTTTGCGGTATGTCAGTCATTACTTAGACTTCTTGCACTGTTTTCTACAAAATTTATCATTAAGTTTTTGAATATCATGTAAAGTAATATGTATTAAAATTTACCAAAACCTGTTGTATTAGACAATTTTGTACATAGATAAAGTATCCAACATGTTATACTTCATTTTTTAATAAATCTATTTGCAATAAAACAGAAGATTTTCATAAATAATATATGCTTTTATTACTATATTTT